>NC_141696.1:1512299787-1512627287 GCF_964263255.1 Lissotriton vulgaris | reverse complement strand
CCTGGCATGTCCAGCTGACGGCTGAGGACCGCTAGGCCGAGGGGGGTCCCAGAATACCTTGTCCCTACCAATCCGGAGGAAAATTACCCCCATTTCTTGTAATCCGTGCACATGAGGTGACAGAGGGGACCCAGGGCGCAAAAGTGCCCGACCTCCTGGAGCCCTCGCTGGGACCTGGGAGGTGAGTGGCACCCCATCGGGACTTCCAGGGAAGTCCGGCCATCTGGTCACACCATAGGAAAGCTTCGCGGGCGACCAGATGGCCGAGGCGAGAGGGGCGACCAGATCGCCAGGAACGAAATGACGCCAATCTGTCTGCCCCGGGCCTGTAGGGCTCAGGAGCTGCGGGGCCCCTGGGCTCTGGGACTGCAGGGCTCTGGGACTGCAGGGCTCGGGGACTGCAGGGCTCCAGGGCTCCAGGGCTCCAGGGCTCCAGGGCTCCAGGGCTCCAGGGCTCCAGGGCTCCAGGGCTCCAGGGCTCCAGGGCTCCAGGGCTCGCGGGCTGCAGGGCTCCAGAGCAGCAGGGCTCTGGGGTTGCAGGGCCCGGGACCCATGGAGCCCGTCCCAGGACCCATGGAGCCCGTCCCAGGCTCTTCCCCACGCCGCGGGTCGGAGGAGGGAGCCCCGGATGCCTGGGAGGTGTTGCCCGGGGCACATCCCATCTGGTCCCCAGGAAGGGGACCGCCAGCACAGGCAGGCGGGCCCGGGTGCTGCCTGGCCCTGTCTCAGCATGGCCAGACCTCGCGGAGGCCTGCCTGAGCAAACTCGGAGGAAAAGGCCCATCGGCGATGGGGCTGAGAGGCAGGTGCGTACCCGGGCCCCTGGGGGCCCCGGCGGGCGGGCCCGGGTCCTGCCTTCCCCGGATTCAGAACCACCGGACCTATCGGAGGTCGGAATGTAGGAAAAAAACTCGGAGAAAAGGAACCATCGGGAAGGGGCTGAGAGGCAGGTGCGTTCCCGGGCCCCTGGGGGCCCCGGCGGGCTGGCCCGGGTGCTGCCTGGCCCCGTCTCAGCATGGCCAGACCTCGCGGAGGCCTGCCTGAGCAAACTCGGAGGAAAAGGCCCATCGGCAAGGGGGCTGAGCAGCAGGTACGTACCCGGGCCCCTGGGGGCCCCGGCGGGCATGCCCGGGTCCTGCCTTCCCCTGATTCAGAATCGCAAGACCACACGGAGGTCTGACTGACCCTCTCCCTACTAATCCGGAGGAAAATTACCCCCCTTTCTTGTAATCCGTGCACTCGAGGTGACAGAGGGGACCCAAGGCGCAAAAGTACCCGACCTCCTGGAGCCCTCGCTGGGATCCGGGAGGCAAATGGCACCTCATCGGGACTTCCAGGGAAGTTTGGCCATCTGGTCTCCCCCATCGGAAAGCATTGCGTGTGACCAGATGGCCGGGATCGAAAGTGCTTCACACCCCGAGCCTTCGTGGTAGGGCTCCTGCCTGCCTTTCCTGCCTGCCTGCCTGCCTGCCTCCGTCCGCGGCGGACGGGAAAGACCATCCGCCATCCTAATTTACCCCAGGCTTAACGGGTCACCCTTAACATAGCCTTAACATAGCCAGGGACGATGGGGCCGATTATGATGGCGGACGGGAAAGACCGTCCGCGGTGGCAACGGACAGGAAAGACCATCTGCAGGGCGGACGCGAAAGTGAAGGCCCGTCCCAGGCACTCGGCCATGCAGTGGAGAAGTGTGGCTCAATGGTTAGCGAGTCAGACCCTGATGCAGAGGTCTAGCCCGGGACCAGGGTTCGATTCCCCGCCTCGGCGGGTCTTGGGCTCAAAATCCCACGGAACTGATAATTTTCGCCTCGGTGCCTATTCCAATCATGGAGTCCCACTCACCAGCCTGGGAGGGGTGCCCTGCCTTCCCCTGATTCAGAATCACCAGACCACACGGAGGTCTGACTGACCCTCTCCCTAGTAATCCGGAGGAAAATTACCCTCTTTTCTTTTAATCCGTGCACATGAGGTGACAGAGGGGACCCAAGGCGCGAAAGTACCCGACCTCCTGGAGCCCTCGCTGGGATCGGGGAGGCAAATGGCACCTCATCGGGACTTCCAGGGAACCCCGGCCACCTGGTCGCCCCATTGGAAAGCATTGCGTGAGACCAGATGGCTGGGATCGAAAGTGCTTCCCACCCCAAAACTTCGCGGTAGGGCTCCTGCCTGCCTGCCCACGCAAGGCAGGGCTCCGGGACCCCGGCTGGGCCTCAGGCGCGGGGTGGACCACCGGAGCTCTCAGGCACGGACGCCCGAAGGGAGGACTGCCCGGGACCCGCGGACCCCGTCCTGGGCACTCTAATCTGCCGCCGGCGCCGGGGATCGAACCGTGATTCCCCAGATGGGGATATCCCAAAAATCCGGCCTGGGAGGTGCTCGCCAGGACCAGTTGGATAGTAAATTAAACTTACCTCTTATCCTAGAGCGCCCCCCAGCGCAATGCGTTGTAACGGTATGCGTTGTAGTGGTAGTGCGGAGTAAAAGATGCGTTGTAACGGGTGAATACCCTGTGGAAGTCAAAACCCGTGTCCCAACATTTGCAACTGGGACATACGTCATTAATGAGTTACTAGTTGACACTCTTACAACACCTGGTCTTAGACCTATTCCTGATGAAGAGTTGAAGTGCTTTGCGGGGAGTAGCATGCTACTCTGGAAACCTGAATTAGGGTTATTAGTCATCGGATTAGTAATAAGTGTTTTTTCCTGGAGCTTCAGGCAGGAAAAACATTCATGTCTAAAGGTTGCTTTTCTTACATGTTTATTCAAAATCCAGCTTAACCACTGCATTGAGTTTTTAATAAATATAACAAATAGTGGTTGAATTATTTTTCTAGATGGTCCTAAACCAGGGATAGCAGAATTCATATATTAATCTATGCTCTGGTTTTCATCATAGGACAGCCAGAGCCTTACACAATAAAAACACACATTTGGGGCCTTTTCACAGTAGGGACAAGATAACATTAAATTGTTCCACTTTTAAATACCACTCACCCTATCTTGTGGGCTACAAGGCCTACATAGGGATGACTTATTAATATTTAAAAGGAAGGTTTTTACCTCCTACGAAGAGTTTATTTAGACAGGCCACCATGCATGTTTTGTACTATTACCATGAGGCTACAATGGTAGGTTTTAAGTCATGTTTGCACTGTCACTATATCAGGTGGCACAATAGGTGCTGCAGTCTACTTATTAATATTTATAAATTAGTTTTTTTTCCCTGTCAAGAGGGGTGGTTTTGTGAGTACAGACTGCATGTTTAAACTGCAGCAGTTACTCTACAGCGCTAGGCTTAAGGCCATGTTTTCCTTTGTAGATGGCACATTATGTGCTGCAGTCCACATATAACATTTACCTTTCCATGTGAAACCTCTCTCCAGACAAAGCCAATACTCTGCAAGGACCATCAACATTTCCTTCCCTGAGATAATCTCACTGTGAGCGGGTTTAGTGCATCACTCCCCCGGGCTCATCGTGCCTTGAGCAGTTATCAGTAGTTCCACCGTGTCTCCCAAGAGTAGCCCATCCATAACCCACCCGCCGGCAGGGGAACTCTTTCTGCATGCATTCAGGGCAGTCTCAACACCACAATGCCATGTCCCAGAATTTAAGTCAGCTCATTCTATGATAGTCTGGCCAGCGCTATATAAAACTCTTTAAATAAATAAATAAATAAAATGTGGAAATGGGAAGGAAACCTGTTTTGTCATCAATACGACCAACACAAAGTGATTCCCGCTTTGGGGCGTGAAACATTGGCAGCGCACTTGCTGAGTGATATTTACAAGCACAGATAAAGCCTCCCTGCGTGACTTTACATGTGCTTGTAAATATCTCCCCATTACACACAACACATTGCATGTTAGCGGGTGACATGGGTGTCGCTGTGGGTGTTTCCACGCAACACCCATGTCCACTGATACATTTCCAGGTTTACGAAGAATCTTAAATCTGGAAATGCGTCAGAATGCGAAGCAAGGTGCGACGAGGAGAAATGTTTTCATTTCTCCTTGTTTTTTTCCTTTTTCAATGGGTGCTTCAGCACGCATTGGAAGAGGAAATCACCTCAAATTATTGTTTTTGTGCAGGAAAGTGTCCCTTCCTGCATAAAAACAATCTCCCCATGACGCAGGCATCCTTGCACCATGGTGCAAGGGTGCCGGTGCATGGCAGCAGTTTGTGCGCCAGCGCAGGGCGAAGCACAGAGATGCAACATATTGCTGTAAATATGGTACATCCCTGTGCTGCGGAACTAACGCAGCGCGGTGCAGCAAAATGACTTGTGGCACCGCGCTGCGTTAGTTTCTTGTAAATCTGCCCCTTTGTGAGCAAGCTGGAAAGAGGCTATATAAATGTCTCAGCAACACTTCTTGACCTTCAACCTCTACACAGGGATCTGCCTGATGTTTTAAATCTTTGTTCAGAGCCCTGGTTTCTGTTATTGTGTCTCAGGTCATATCTAGTGGACATTTTGGGACCTTTTTCCACACATTGAACACTCTTCGCTAATGTGCTACCGGGGTAGTCCCTTATTTCTGTTTCCTGTTTCTACACCACTGATAACCCTGGACTTCCAGTAAATGTAAATGTAGAGTATTTATATAGTGCCTTCTACCCGGAGGCCTCGTAGCGCTGTATTCATACCGATGTGGAACCCATCCTGGCTTTCCTGTGAGATGCCCACTCCTGGGCACCCCCAAGGTGAAGCCAGGCATACAAGCGCTGCTGGGGCCGTTGTGGAGATTAAACAAGCTATTGCCCAGAGTCACAGAGTGGGACCCATGATTAGACTAGGCACCGAGGCGGGAATTATCAGGTCCGGGGAAATTGAGTCCAAGAGCCGCCGAGGCGGGAATTGAACCCTGGTCCCGGGCTAGACCTCTGCATCAGGGTCTGCCACTCTAACCATTGAGCCACACTTCTCCAGTCTGATATACGCACTCAGTGTTGGCATTCTTGGGTTGGAAATAAGGTTTTATTTGCAATATTCTATTGTATACCTCTCACCAGGTATGCAGTTAGCTCCATTACATGCATACGTGATGCATAAACAGTCTGGGGTGATGCCAATAATATCTGGGAGGTCCTCAAACATTGCACGGTGTAGCTAAAAGCTTCTCTGTTGCTCAATGTCCCAGCATGCCTGCAGTGTTGCTCATATGCACCAACTTCCTGCTTAATGTGCCAGCTTGTTATTGTCCACTTGACCTGCTTGGGAGCGCATTTACATTTCTGCATCGTAATGACCCAGTTTGGTACACTTTGTCCTCACTTGTTTGAATTTGAGCAAACCTAGGTACAGTTCAATCTGCGATGCCAGGTTCACATTTGCCTTAGTTTGGTGCATATTTACAGGCCACTATCACAATGCACCAGTCCAGTTCAACCTACTATGTCACACTGATATTTCCCTAGTTAAGTGCATATTGTGTTGCCATGTTCACAATTGCCCCCTTTGTTACACCATTGCCTTGCCAAGTTCATATTTGCCCGGTCAGATTACAAAACTGAATCTGTTTTCACATTTGCCTTTCTTAGGTTTACGTATCTGTGCATCCTCTGCTCCGAGGGAGAGCAAATCTAGGTCCTTCAACGCTGGGGTGACACGGTCAGGCATCCTCAGGCTTCTGAAGAGATGAGCTGCAGTGCGTAGCATGCCTGGCAGGGCAGGGATTATGTATTGCCACTCACCTGGGACTGAAGCTGCCTAGCTTCATGGCAGGTTGCTAAGCTTGATCTCAGTCTTGCCTGGCTTACGTCTTGGGTACCTGCTTGACATTCAGCTCTAAATAAGAACATGGCTGGTTTTGAGATGCCGGATATCATGGTATGAAGATACTTTGAGGGAGAACTGTGAGTTGTCAGCATGTTGGCGGATACATCATTGTGTAGCAATACTCAAAATGTCTAAAGAATTATAGACTGTTTTACAGAGGGAACAAGAACACAACTGCTTGCAATAGGCACCTCATGATAAAATGTGCATGCCCCCATGTGTGCTAACCCTGGCCAAGTTGTCCTGATTGAGAGACTCCCTTACAACAATAGTTGCAGATTGCATCAGCAGCAAGCAACAGAATCTTTAAGTGAAAGTGTGCGCAGCAGGGCCTAAGTAAACAAAAAATACTCAATGCATGTGGTTACCAAATACAGTGCTGATGTACTGCCACTGATGCCTTTTTTCAGGTGGGGCAGTATTCCCTCTGGCACCTGGTAAAGGAATGATTCCTGCTACTTACCGCTTCTCGCTCACAGTGCTCAATCACACTCCAAATGAATGAGAAATATAGGCGCCTGCGATCTTGTAGTGTGCAGCAGACAGGATTTTATTGCATACAGTTTTAGTGCCCACAATTTTGCAGCATAATGGAAAATCACAACTACTACAAGATGGATGACTAGCAGGCAAAAAGCGAATTTACTCCTAAGAGCACCCTCAAGTGATAAGTCAAAAAATACACAAGTAACTAACCAATGAGAGTTTCCAAGCAGGAAAAATGCAATATGCACATCAGACCAAAAACTAAATGAAATGCACACATAAAAATATTATAGAGAATACACGGTTGACAATAACACCATGCCCTTAAGTGGACTACAGTGACCACAAGCATGATCACCTACACAACACTGGAAACAAACCACAGGTAGGAACAATTACCTACTTAGACATGCAGTTCTCACAGACACTCAAAGTGTACAACATATTATGCTATGTAAGGCATTTGTAGAGCGCCGATACATAGGAGATCCATTGCACTGCAGAGGGTAACAACAAAACCAGAACGGAAAAGGAAAAATAACCTTTAATTGTGCCAACAGCAATGCCTTGCTGGACCAAGCTGAAAACAAATAACAAGATTTCCAATAGTTAGTCCTGTAACAGGCCAAGTGGTGTGGCACCTGCGATACTGTGTGTGTGCCACACAAGGCTACAAACTTGTCTCGGCATAGAGAGACTTTGTAGAGAGGCGACGTGCAGCAAGGATGACATTCACAACTTCGGGATGAAGATCGAATGCAGTCAGCTGCCGCCAGTCAATCCCCTTGCATGGACTTGCAGATTGTGCAGTTTATGGGGCAGGACCTTTCCCTGCTGCTGCGACAGGAGATCTTCCCGAACCAGTAGCCCCATTGTAGAACAGATGCTCATGCCCAGATGTTGGGGGTGTCCCACTCTCCTTGCACCATCTGGAGCCACAAGGATGACTTGGGTCTGATCATTCTTGATCTTCGGAACTCACGGCAGGAGAGGCCGTGTCGGAAAGGTGTATAAGAGGCTCATGTTCCACTCTATCCAGAATGCATTTCCGAGACAGAGCCTTCTTGAAAACTCCAGCTTGCTAAAGGTTTTACATTGCACGTTCTCTGTAGTGGTGACAAGATCTAGCCAGGATTTTCCCCCTTTCTGGAAGATGCCCTATGCCACCTGGAAGGGTAATCACCACTAGTTAGGCGCCAGGCGGCGCTGACAGAGCTCATCAACCCTGGCATTTAAAGATCCTGCCAGGTAGTTCATGACCAGGAAAAGGAACTGGCATCCCCGCCAGCTTCAGAGGCAAAGCACCTTTTGGCACTCAACAGAGGACCCCGCCCCTCCCTGCTTGGTGCAGTACTGCATGGTGGTGGTTTTGTTTGTGAGAACATCAACCAGCCTCCCTTTAATGGATGGTAGAAAGGCCTTCCGAGCCAGACGACTGGCCCTGAGCTCCAACAAAATGTTGTGGAGATGGGTGTTTTGATAGTGGATGGATGCACAGCTGGTTGTGAATAACATACAGTTCGTTAAAGTTGAAAGGTTTTGCTAAAGATTTTTAGGTGCTCCACAAGGTGGCGCCAGGGGTCCGGTGGCGTCAAGTAGTTAAGTGCAAAATTGTGGACCTAGAGGATCTCTAGGTACATCCCTTGTTGGGCACACTGTGCCTTTATCTTTCTGCTGAGAAAAAGATTTCCATTCTTGTTGATTTGTTTTTCATTAGAGAAATTTATTCCATATTAACATATTCATTTAGCTTTTCATGATTTATGACTTCTCGATACTTTCAAAATACAGGCAATGTCATTCTATTGCTCAAATCCAATGCATTTCGGGCATTATGAGGTCATGCCCTTCATCAGGGAAATAGACACTGAAAAAACGAAAATGAGGTGGCATTTACTAATTTCAATGGTATAACAAATCAAAAAACAGATCAAAAGACAAGTCAAAAAAGAAACTAACTAAATCACTGTTTCTCATTATAAGTGAGGCATACAGGTCCAAACGTGCATTATGATCGTGTGGGGGTGTGCTGTGGGTAGGGGTATGCATGCAGGGGTATACGGACGCGGTTACTTACATGCCTTTCTTCATGTAAGTATTTGGAGTCTGGAAAAAATATGAAAGGTGTGGTTTAGGTTGTTGCACGAAAACTGAAGGAAAACGGGTTGTGCGCGAGTCAAAAAGACCGCGTACGAGTACGCATATGAAACTGACCTGGTCTGATGTAAGTTTCACTTGATGAGATTTCTTTCGCCGTAGCGGTTCCGCGTAGCAGCGGCTGCGGGAAACAGTCCGCGCTCTCCTGGTTTTCGAAAAAAGGGTAGCGGTCATGTGTTGTGTCACGTGACAATGGTCAGTGAGACAAGACTACAGCGATATCGCTATGTGTTGGTCTGTGGTGTTGGGCAGTAACTTGATGGTGCTGTAAGATAGACGGACAGCAATACTGATGGATAATAAAATGATAAGGAAACGGCGGTTTCACAAAATGGGAAAAAATAGAAAAAATCTAGTTGAATATAAAAACGGTCAATAGGAGCCTCGAACTGGTGGGTCCTAGTGTCAGGGTCGGTGTCGTAAGCAATGGTGCTATGGGTGTGGGTTAGAAAGGGTAGGATGAAAGTGGAGAATGGGTGTTTTGCCAGAGATCATAGGGGCATATTATCAAGGGGGTTTATCTCCGCTTTTTTGACTTTAAAAGCCAAGAAAGCGGAGATAAAATTATCTCCCTATTACCTAGCTGTCGCTAACACCAGTTAGCAACAGCTAGTAGGAGATAGCAACCATCTTGGGCCCCACTTTGCATGTCAGTGATATTTATCACTAATGACATGCAAAGTGGGCGTGCCAAGATGTTAGCGACTGGAAACAGTCGCTAACATCGCTATCTCCTATTACCAACTTTTGGAGATATTCGCGCTAAGCGCGAATATCTCCAAAAGCTAACACCTGCCCTGAGCAGTTCTTAGCCATGTTATCCAATGGGAGGTGGATAACATGGCTAAGAGAATTAGCTCGGTAATGCATGAATATCGCTGACTTTTCAGCGATATTCATGCATTGTAGCCGATTTTTATCGCATTTGCGATAAACCTTGGTAATACCAAGGTTTATCTGCGATAAAAATCGCCGCAGCTCAGTGGTAAATTTTTGTCTCTAACCAAGCAATAGCGATAATTATCGCTATTGCTTGGTAATATGCCCCATAGTCCTCTGATCTCCACCTCTTCCAGATGACCTCCCCTTCCCAGCAGTGGTGCGTCTGTTGCCAGGGAGAGGGGTCGCTGCTGTTCCAATTGCAGATAAGCCACTCCTGCAGGTTTTTTACATTCTCCCCTGAAACCTACTGGATGGAATCCAATAGGTTCTCCTTGTGTTTGGCCCACTGAGACTTCAAGTTCATTGTAGAGCCCGCAAATGCCATCTGGCTTAATCAAAGAGTAGGATGCAGGATGGCAAGAAGCCTCAGAGCTACTCTCGTCGAGACTCAGGACTGAGGCTGAAACATCAGGCTCATGGCCCGAATGTCCTGAACTCGTTGTGGTGGAGGGAAAGCCGGAAACTGCACCGTATCCAGGAGGGCTCCAATGAAATGGAGCAGAGGAGTCAGGTGTGACTACACACGTTGATCGGAAACCCCAAAGATGTCAGGAGATTTGAGGTCAACTAGAGGGTGTCGACGAATGTGGTGAGTCTGCCTTCAACAGTCAGTTGTAGAGACAAGGGAAAACTGAGATTCAAAACCTTCAAATGTGTGCCACGACACCCGCCATCACTTTTGTGAAGACCCCAATGCTATTGGTGAGGCCAAAGGAGAAGATGCTCCTGGCCCACCTTGAACTTCAAGTATCCACTGTGGGAGCACAGGACGGGTATATGAAAGTAAGCGTCTTGCAGGTCCAAAGCCACCATCTGGTCGACTTGATCCATGGCAGACAGAACCTGACCGAGTGGGTTGAGCTCCTGCTGCAGCAATGTGTGTGTAACCTGCAAGAGCAAATTATCCGAGTCAGGTGGTACCCACGCAGCCTTGCATCCTTCAGGGGGAGTGCCACGGATTTGTCTGATGTCTGCAATTTAGATGCCAGTATGCCATCTTGTTCCCACCAGGTGAGCATCCACCTTACTCGGTCAATAGTGCGACAATACATTATATGCATCTGGCCCTAAACATTGCATGGTACATTCAGTCTTTGTCTTGCTGCCTTGGACTTCAGCCTGCACCCTCAGTTGCAGTTGTCCTGAGAGCAGCTGTATGTTTGTTCCTCAGCCTGCCCCGCTGGACACATCCACATTCCTTATAGTGGCGGCTACAGGTGAAGTAGGGGCGCTTTTCAAAAAGCCTTTAAATCTGCCTTAATCGGCATTGTAAGGGCCCTGCCTTTTTAGGGGAATATTCTCCAGCTACTGTTCTGTGCTCCATTTAGAATGGCATCAGAGTCAGGTCATAAATATCGCATATCACTTAATTCATAAATAAAAGTCCCAGGGTGGTCCTCATGTGCCACCCGTAGCAGTGTGGTGTGTATATGATATGACATCACAGAGACCTAGAATTCTCAAGAACATAGTAAGGGTGCCAGGGGCCATGCTAAAAGCCAAGAAAAGGGCCCTGCTGCCACTGGTTGGCTACTAAAAGACAGACTTATTGGGATCTAGTGGTCCTCCCACTTGGTGGGGTGTAGGTGCCCCCCTCTGAGATTAAATCAGCACCCCTTGTTCCAAAGTCTTCCCTGTTCACTGGTAAGTATGCACAGAGCCAAGAGTTGGCAAAAAACTGCACGCGGAGCAAAGCACCAGCTGAAGGGGAACTACAACCAGTGCAGTGGAGTGCAGTGGACTGGGCTCTCTGCAAGGGACAGCTGTTCTGCTCCAGTATTCACCACCACCGTCGTGTTTGCTTAAGGCAACGTCGGTATTATTTATACCTGAAAGGTGCCGAGTTTGACATAAGTTTTTGGACATAAGACGTCAATAAAGATGGCACTAAGAACTGGTCGTTCTTACAGTGCTCGCAGGAGTTCTATTAGTAATCAAAACAAAGCAAGCGGGGCTTTCCCAGGTTGCTGGGGAGTTTGAGCTGTCGAAAGAACTCGGTGTGTTATCTAGGAATCTAAGGAAGTGGCTTCTGCTGTGTCATGTACTGTAATGAGCTGCAGAGACGAGTTACTGAAATATGGCTCTGATCGTTTATGCCATTATAGGGATATGTATTGATTATAGCAGTTTAGGGGCATAAGGTCACAATATTGATCGGGGTCCTAGATAGAACACAACACCCACTCCACGAATTTATGTCCATCAAATTACTAAAAACTAAAGCAATAAGATGCGCGTGTATTCCTACCCACCCCAAAATACATATTGCATTTGAAATGGCGTATATGAAATACATGAGAATATAGGTACTGTACGGTTTTAAGCATAGTAATCATTCAAAAATTATTGCATATGTAATCAGTTGAACGATTTTGCGAAAAATTACACATGAAATGTCTCTTAATACAGAAAAGAAGGGCGAGACTATTTCATCACATATGAATACAATTGCTGTAAAATGTGCTAGAGGCCGAGGTAAAGTTTTTGTCTCTAGATCTACTAAAAATAGAAGCTCTGTTCTTTATGAATAGTTCTACTTTAAGCAAAAGTATTTGTGCCAGAAAAAAGGTAAATATTTTGAAAAATGTCAGATTCAAAAATATATTTCATGGGGAACGGGGAAATAGAGTTCCAAACGCTTTTCAGTAGCTTTTGTTTATCAAAACTGAAGGCCGAATTCAGAGTTCATGGGAAAGCTGTGCGCCGGAATGTTTTTCCAAAAAGTTCTTGTTTCTGTTCAGGGGAGAACATCATTTCAGACAGGCTCTCAAAGAATAGGTCTACATATTCAGGTGACAGTTCGACCAGGTTCGATAGTGCAGTAACCTGGCAGTTGTGAGAATGATTGCTATCATCGAGGTCTGGATCAGCAATGCTCACAGAAGGTCGTACCTGGGTGATGCTGCTTTCACTTTTTGCTTCACTGCCGCCACCTAGTCGTAGCGCAGGAGTCTCAACGAATGCCGTCATCAGGATTGGTAGCCGCTGGGGACAACACGATGCATAAGCCGCTACAGGACTTAGCAAAGTATCGATATCCATTGGTACTGCTGATGGTAGTGCAAGACAGGTGTCTAACACGCATTCTTCTCCGCATAGCATACATCGAAGCACAGGTAAGATGCAGGTCTGCCATATAGGTCTGAATGAAAGAAACCAGGTCATGTTCAGATCTCTCAGCCGGGCCAATCCAAGGACCTTAGTTATGCGGTCTCGGTAGCGCATTGCTAGGATCATTTCTTCCATCCTTGCCGGAGTCATGTCTGTGTTTTGGCTTGCCATATCGGAGCAGAAGGGTTAAAAATAAATTGCCTGCTACGAGTCCCAAAAGTAGTGGTAGGCCGCCAAAGACTGAATGGACAAAATTGGGAATAATGCCCAGAACTGCTTTGAATGGTGTTAACAGTCCCGAAAAAATTGTCTTAAACACGTTTGAGATACCAATGGCATCCGACATATTTAGGATTTGGCTGAGCATTTCTGTGAAATGCACGGGGCAATTTGTTGATAAAAGTTCATGTATCTCCGATGTTGTCCTTGCAACTTGGAGATCATACGTTTCTTTTGAAGACGTGATGGGCACTGTTGTCTGCAAAAGCACAGACTTCATTCTGCTTAAAGTATCAATTCGTATAGAAGAGATATTCAAAGGAGGCCAAATCGGAGTCTCGGAATCTCCAGGGCCGTTTGGAAACAATGCTTGCATACAGCAAGTGACCATGGAAGTCATGCTTACGAGATATGCTTTCCCTGGCACCAAGCCACAACAGCTGTGGTCCGTTATTAGAATGTAACTCCCGTTAGAAAGTTGCCTAAAGAAAGGCTCTATCTGCCTTGCAGGTGTGACGTGCTGGTGGCATGAAAGGTTGTTTGAAGTCCCTTCCCAGGCCCCATGTAAATTAATACCCTGGCACAAAAGTATACCGCTTAGTGAATGTTTGCAATTTTCACCACTAAGAAATACATTTTTGTCGTTGTCACTGTAGCATGTGTGTGTATATGGTAATTTCCATGATGACTTAATGTAAACTTTACCCAACCTTTCATACTGGCCTGTTGGTATATACTCAAGGCAATTTTTAAATCGGAAAGTTGTTATCGGAATTGTGATAATCCCGTGTATTATCCATTCAATGACAGGTCTTTCTGACATTGTCAATGGTAATCTCTCAAGTTTTTCGTTTGTTCAGGATTGTATAGTCTGCTCCTTTCTGTGCCAAACTAATTTGTTTATCAGTGAGGTTAAAGATAGAAAACAATGACGTTGTGTTGATTAGACGCCATGGCACATAGCCTGAACGAAGATTTTGCAACGTCCAGCCTAGCGGTACAATAGAACGTAATTGGGACTGGCCATGTTGTAACATTAGCAAGTCTTTATCTATTATATCGATGGCAGATGATACAATACTGTCCAGTGAATATATTCTGGGGGACAGAGTCATTAAACCATTGTCCACAACAGAAAGTGATTTTTCCAAATTAAGACGATCAATTTCTCGTATTCTTTCTGCTGTTTCAATTTGCATTACTTTCCATGCCTCGTTGTATGCCGCATATACACTTGCCGCTATGAAATGTTTTTGACGTTGTTTGCGTGGTCCCATTATGAAATCGCGCAAATCAGCACCAGCTTTAAGTAAAGATAAGTGTTGCTTAATTTCTGCCAGAGTGGATGTTTCTAGCCATTCAAGGCACAGTTTCCCTACACTGTAGGTTGTTACTATCCCTGGATGTTGTCTCTGGGAGTATCTAGGGTCTGGTCTGGTCATTTTTAACCCCTGTGTTTTGTTCAGGAATCTATCTTGACAGTTATTAGTGTCTTCTTGCCAGATTAACCACTTTGTCCAATCAGGATGTGTTCTGTTTTGATGTGAAATTTGGTATACGTCTATTTCAATATCTGTGGTAGCATTATCAGGTATTGGCTTTGGAATAGACGGTTTGTTAAGGTGTTTAATCTTAGCTAGGCCAAGACAGGTTGTTTGTTGAATTGTGTCATTTAAGAACAATATTTGTCATGGGATCATGCAGGCTCGAAATAATGCTTCTAGGTCTTGTACCTGCCAATCTTTTGTACCCCAGATTGTTTTTGTTTCAATGTTGTTTTTCCAGACATCAAAACCAAATGTAATCATTTTTTCATAAAATGCTTCTGAATATATCAATTTAGTATTTGTCAGCATGGTTTTCGTCCCTGTTTTATCCAACAGTTTATAATAAAATGTTTCTGCATTACTTGTGTTAAACCCTGAGAAGTATTGGAATTTTTCAAAAAACGTTTTTGAACTACTTTTAGGTGGAGTAGCACAATGTTCCCATTGGTTATATTTAAAAACATTTCTAGGTTGAGCAGATTTATGTAACTAGTGGTCTGCGTAATGTGAAAAACAGTACATCTGTTCATAGTTAGATGAACCTTGTAAATAATCATGTTCTGTAAATTTTGCTGACAACACTAAATCCGACATCATATTATTTATACTTTCAAAATCCCAATCATCAGAGAATGTACTTGGTTTTACAAAGTCACTTAATGAAACCTTGAACTGGTGAGGATATTTCAAGACCTCGACCGGGCCATATATTTCATAGTCAGTCTTGTCCCACACTACCCCGCCGGGTATTGGAATGGCTGTGACATTTACTGATGATAGTTCTCTTTTCTTGACGTGAGATGATTTGTGAGGTTTCAGAACTAAGTTGATGTTCTGACTTGCTGTGTGTATTGAACTTTATTTTCCCTCAATGAATTTTCCCAAACAAAGTACCATGATGAGCCAAAGCAGGAGGAAAAATACACCTAGCCCAAACCAAAACTCTAACCATGGAGAAATAAGATAAGTTTCCTTGAGTTGATGAAAGATTTCTGTTGCCTTTTCTTTAAAAGTCTTTGTTTCTGGCGTCACTTCAGGGTCGCTTTGATCTTCAGAAAAGTTATCGAAATTGATGAAGTAGCCAGAGGCAGTTCTGTCGATTGTTGGAATTGTTTTCTCAATTTGCCTTTCATTAGCACATTCTGATGCCACATCATTGTAGACTGGAGTTTCATGACAAACTGTTTCAATCTGTGTTTCAAGAGGCACAAGTTCCATGGCATTATTGCATAGTCCTTCTCTGTGCACTGCAGGTTTATCAAATGTCTTTCAGTTTGAACCTCTTGGATTGTTGCAAATTTGGGTATTCTGTTATTTCTTGGGAGTCCACTTGGCCTACTGTTGATTATAGGCCACATGCTTGTGGTTTCACCAGGTCGATGGATACAACTCGGTTCTCCTTTTTACCAGCAAGGGGCGGTAGTACTACTGATCTTGTTCCGTTGATTGCTAAGACAGGTACTGCTTTTCTGTAAGAACGCCCAAATTCCTTCTTCGACGCTATTTTCTCTCTGACCAGATCCCCAATTTTTGAAATCTAGACAGGTCTTGCTGGGACAGGTGGTGGGTCTTCAGTGGTAGATGGCTGTTGCTTTAACTTTATGTTGCTTAATGATTTTCTTGTTTCATTCAAGTCCTGTAAAACAGCCAAACGATCTTTGATGTCAAAGTCTTTGTTTTTATCTTTTACCACTGAAGCCTGACTATCGAGGTCCTGAACATACATTCTAGCTCCGAACAATAGTTCGTACGGGCTGAAACCTTTTAGAGAATTTCTTGTCAAGTTATTAAGACTACGTTGGACACTTGTTAAATGTTTGACCCACCCATCATCCGAACCTAATACCTTTGCTGTTATAGATTGCTTTATGTCTCGGTTTTTTCTTTCCACTACACTGTTTCCCTCAGGATGAAATGGACAAGAGAATCGCAATCCAATGCCCATACTGGTCATGGCCTCCTTATAAGCTCGAGAGCTAAAAGCAGGACCCTGGTCAGAATGAAGCATGGCAATTGCGTATGTGCCGATAAAGACTCGCAGATCTTTTATAACAGTTTTGGCGTCTGTCGAGCGCGAGGGCCACATTTTTATAGTGAATGTAGACTTAAACAATTAATAGGACGCTGGATTGCATGTGTAGATAGCTCTATGCTACACTCATACAAGGCCATGGCATTACCCCGCTTGACTCGTTACTGCGGTCTCTGTCGCAGTCTAGACAGCTCTTTACAAATTTATAATGGTGCAGGCTCATTCCCGGCCACCAGTATGCTGATTGTAATTCAGTCAGAGATTCCTTCATCTGTTTGTGCCTTGGACCTTCACCCATGTGTGCGTCTGCTATTAATAAGATTCTCCGATTCGTGTTCGGAATTACCCTATCCCCCACTCCAGGGATTCGAGCAAAAGGAATGGAGTTTGCACGTATGCATAATTGAGTGGATAGTTCACAGGTAGTGCTGCACAGTTGCCTTTTGAAGACTTTTTTACTGCCAGCATGGTTTTCCCGTCTATATATTTTTCTGAACGCTTTTTTGTGGCTACGGAAGCCGGTTTAGTTGCTTCCGCTATGGCTGTATTAACCAATGAATTCCCTGCAACGTGAACGCCATCATGTTGATGAATCACAGTGTGTATCACGTGAGTCTTTTGTAGTTCTTTCTGTAAAAGAACTACTTGCTTCCAAAGCATTTTATGCTTGATTGTGGCACCTGTGTCATCTTTGTAATCATTCTGAACCCAGCTCTGCAAATCATTATTGTAAGAATTGACGCAAAAATGCGAATCACACACGATTAGTGTCGGGAATTCATGTTCGGCATTTTCAAGCGCCATCATTAAAGATCTGATTTCAGCTCGCTGAGCTGAACATTTTCTCAGTGATTCAGTTTTTGTTATTTTCGGTCTGAATTTACCGCAGAGTCAGCGACCTTTAACAATCGCGCTGGCTGCATCGTAGGATTTATCTTCTACATTGTAATGCTGTACAAATCTGTCTGTATAGAACCTGACCGAGTGGGTTGAGCTCCTGCTGCAGCAATGTGTGTGTAACCTGCAAGAGCAAATTATCCGAGTCAGGTGGTACCCACGCAGCCTTGCATCCTTCAGGGGGAGTGCCACGGATTTGTCTGATGTCTGCAATTTAGATGCCAGTATGCCAGTATGCCATCTTGTTCCCACCAGGTGAGCATCCACCTTACTCGGTCAATAGTGCGACAATACATTATATGCATCTGGCCCTAAACATTGCATGGTACATTCAGTCTTTGTCTTGCTGCCTTGGACTTCAGCCTGCACCCTCAGCTGCAGTTGTCCTGAGAGCAGCTGTATGTTTGTTCCTCAGCCTGCCCCGCTGGACACATCCACATTCCTTATAGTGACGGCTACAGGTGAAGTAGGGGCGCTTTTCAAAAAGCCTTTAAATCTGCCTTAATCGGCATTGTAAGGGCCCTGCCTTTTTAGGGGAATATTCTCCAGCTACTGTTCTGTGCTCCATTTAGAATGGCATCAGAGTCAGGTCATAAATATCGCATATCACTTAATTCATAAATAAAAGTCCCAGGGTGGTCCTCATGTGCCACCCGTAGCAGTGTGGTGTGTATATGATATGACATCACAGAGACCTAGAATTCTCAAGAACATAGTAAGGGTGCCCGGGGCCATGCTAAAAGCCAAGAAAAGGGCCCTGCTGCCACTGGTTGGCTACTAAAAGACAGACTTATTGGGATCTAGTTGTCCTCCCACTTCGTGGGGTGTAGGTGCCCCCCTCTGAGATTAAATCTGCACCCCTTGTTCCAAAGTCTTCCCTGTTCACTGGTAAGTATGCACAGAGCCAAGAGTTGGCAAAAAACTGCACGCGGAGCAAAGCACCAGCTGAAGGGGAACTACAACCAGTGCAGTGGAGTGCAGTGGACTGGGCTCTCTGCAAGGGACAGCTGTTCTGCTCCAGTATTCACCACCACCGTCGTGTTTGCTTAAGGCAACGTCGGTATTATTTATACCTGAAAGGTGCCGAGTTTGACGTAAGTTTTTGGACATAAGACGTCAATAAAGATGGCACTAAGAACTGGTCGTTCTTACAGTGCTCGCAGGAGTTCTATTAGTAATCAAAACAAAGCAAGCGGGGCTTTCCCAGGTTGCTGGGGAGTTTGAGCTGTCGAAAGAACTCGGTGTGTTATCTAGGAATCTAAGGAAGTGGCTTCTGCTGTGTCATGTACTGTAATGAGCTGCAGAGACGAGTTACTGAAATATGGCTCTGATCGTTTATGCCATTATAGGGATATGTATTGATTATAGCAGTTTAGGGGCATAAGGTCACAATATTGATCGGGGTCCTAGATAGAACACAACACCCACTCCACGAATTTATGTCCATCAAATTACTAAAAACTAAAGCAATAAGATGCGCGTGTATTCCTACCCACCCCAAAATACATATTGCATTTGAAATGGCGTATATGAAATACATGAGAATATAGGTACTGTACGGTTTTAAGCATAGTAATCATTCAAAAATTATTGCATATGTAATCAGTTGAACGATTTTGCGAAAAATTACACATGAAATGTCTCTTAATACAGAAAAGAAGGGCGAGACTATTTCATCACATATGAATACAATTGCTGTAAAATGTGCTAGAGGCCGAGGTAAAGTTTTTGTCTCTAGATCTACTAAAAATAGAAGCTCTGTTCTTTATGAATAGTTCTACTTTAAGCAAAAGTATTTGTGCCAGAAAAAAGGTAAATATTTTGAAAAATGTCAGATTCAAAAATATATTTCATGGGGAACGGGGAAATAGAGTTCCAAACGCTTTTCAGTAGCTTTTGTTTATCAAAACTGAAGGCCGAATTCAGAGTTCATGGGAAAGCTGTGCGCCGGAATGTTTTTCCAAAAAGTTCTTGTTTCTGTTCAGGGGAGAACATCATTTCAGACAGGCTCTCAAAGAATAGGTCTACATATTCAGGTGACAGTTCGACCAGGTTCGATAGTGCAGTAACCTGGCAGTTGTGAGAATGATTGCTATCATCGAGGTCTGGATCAGCAATGCTCACAGAAGGTCGTACCTGGGTGATGCTGCTTTCACTTTTTGCTTCACTGCCGCCACCTAGTCGTAGCGCAGGAGTCTCAACGAATGCCGTCATCAGGATTGGTAGCCGCTGGGGACAACACGATGCATAAGCCGCTACAGGACCTAGCAAAGTATCGATATCCATTGGTACTGCTGATGGTAGTGCAAGACAGGTGTCTAACACGCATTCTTCTCCGCATAGCATACATCGAAGCACAGGTAAGATGCAGGTCTGCCATATAGGTCTGAATGAAAGAAACCAGGTCATGTTCAGATCTCTCAGCCGGGCCAATCCAAGGACCTTAGTTATGCGGTCTCGGTAGCGCATTGCTAGGATCATTTCTTCCATCCTTGCCGGAGTCATGTCTGTGTTTTGGCTTGCCATATCGGAGCAGAAGGGTTAAAAATAAATTGCCTGCTACGAGTCCCAAAAGTAGTGGTAGGCCGCCAAAGACTGAATGGACAAAATTGGGAATAATGCCCAGAACTGCTTTGAATGGTGTTAACAGTCCCGAAAAAATTGTCTTAAACACGTTTGAGATACCAATGGCATCCGACATATTTAGGATTTGGCTGAGCATTTCTGTGAAATGCACGGGGCAATTTGTTGATAAAAGTTCATGTATCTCCGATGTTGTCCTTGCAACTTGGAGATCATACGTTTCTTTTGAAGACGTGATGGGCACTGTTGTCTGCAAAAGCACAGACTTCATTCTGCTTAAAGTATCAATTCGTATAGAAGAGATATTCAATGGAGGCCAAATCGGAGTCTCGGAATCTCCAGGGCCGTTTGGAAACAATGCTTGCATACAGCAAGTGACCATGGAAGTCATGCTTACGAGATATGCTTTCCCTGGCACCAAGCCACAACAGCTGTGGTCCGTTATTAGAATGTAACTCCCGTTAGAAAGTTGCCTAAAGAAAGGCTCTATCTGCCTTGCAGGTGTGACGTGCTGGTGGCATGAAAGGTTGTTTGAAGTCCCTTCCCAGGCCCCATGTAAATTAATACCCTGGCACAAAAGTATACCGCTTAGTGAATGTTTGCAATTTTCACCACTAAGAAATACATTTTTGTCGTTGTCACTGTAGCATGTGTGTGTATATGGTAATTTCCATGATGACTTAATGTAAACTTTACCCAACCTTTCATACTGGCCTGTTGGTATATACTCAAGGCAATTTTTAAATCGGAAAGTTGTTATCGGAATTGTGATAATCCCGTGTATTATCCATTCAATGACAGGTCTTTCTGACATTGTCAATGGTAATCTCTCAAGTTTTTCGTTGCTCAGGATTGTATAGTCTGCTCCTTTCTGTGCCAAACTAATTTGTTTATCAGTGAGGTTAAAGATAGAAAACAATGACGTTGTGTTGATTAGACGCCATGGCACATAGCCTGAACGAAGATTTTGCAACGTCCAGCCTAGCGGTACAATAGAACGTAATTGGGACTGGCCATGTTGTAACATTAGCAAGTCTTTATCTATTATATCGATGGCAGATGATACAATACTGTCCAGTGAATATATTCTGGGGGACAGAGTCATTAAACCATTGTCCACAACAGAAAGTGATTTTTCCAAATTAAGACGATCAATTTCTCGTATTCTTTCTGCTGTTTCAATTTGCATTACTTTCCATGCCTCGTTGTATGCCGCATATACACTTGCCGCTATGAAATGTTTTTGACGTTGTTTGCGTGGTCCCATTATGAAATCGCGCAAATCAGCACCAGCTTTAAGTAAAGATAAGTGTTGCTTAATTTCTGCCAGAGTGGATGTTTCTAGCCATTCAAGGCACAGTTTCCCTACACTGTAGGTTGTTACTATCCCTGGATGTTGTCTCTGGGAGTATCTAGGGTCTGGTCTGGTCATTTTTAACCCCTGTGTTTTGTTCAGGAATCTATCTTGACAGTTATTAGTGTCTTCTTGCCAGATTAACCACTTTTTCCAATCAGGATGTGTTCTGTTTTGATGTGAAATTTGGTATACGTCTATTTCAATATCTGTGGTAGCATTATCAGGTATTGGCTTTGGAATAGACGGTTTGTTAAGGTGTTTAATCTTAGCTAGGCCAAGACAGGTTGTTTGTTGAATTGTGTCATTTAAGAACAATATTTGTCATGGGATCATGCAGGCTCGAAATAATGCTTCTAGGTCTTGTACCTCCCAATCTGTTGTACCCCAGATTGTTTTTGTTTCAATGTTGTTTTTCCAGACATCAAAACCAAATGTAATCATTTTTTCATAAAATGCTTCTGAATATATCAATTTAGTATTTGTCAGCATGGTTTTCGTCCCTGTTTTATCCAACAGTTTATAATAAAATGTTTCTGCATTACTTGTGTTAAACCCTGAGAAGTATTGGAATTTTTCAAAAAACGTTTTTGAACTACTTTTAGGTGGAGTAGCACAATGTTCCCATTGGTTATATTTAAAAACATTTCTAGGTTGAGCAGATTTATGTAACTAGTGGTCTGCGTAATGTGAAAAACAGTACATCTGTTCATAGTTAGATGAACCTTGTAAATAATCATGTTCTGTAAATTTTGCTGACAACACTAAATCCGACATCATATTATTTATACTTTCAAAATCCCAATCATCAGAGAATGTACTTGGTTTTACAAAGTCACTTAATGAAACCTTGAACTGGTGAGGATATTTCAAGACCTCGACCGGGCCATATATTTCATAGTCAGTCTTGTCCCACACTACCCCGCCGGGTATTGGAATGGCTGTGACATTTACTGATGATAGTTCTCTTTTCTTGACGTGAGATGATTTGTGAGGTTTCAGAACTAAGTTGATGTTCTGACTTGCTGTGTGTATTGAACTTTATTTTCCCTCAATGAATTTTCCCAAACAAAGTACCATGATGAGCCAAAGCAGGAGGAAAAATACACCTAGCCCAAACCAAAACTCTAACCATGGAGAAATAAGATAAGTTTCCTTGAGTTGATGAAAGATTTCTGTTGCCTTTTCTTTAAAAGTCTTTGTTTCTGGCGTCACTTCAGGGTCGCTTTGATCTTCAGAAAAGTTATCGAAATTGATGAAGTAGCCAGAGGCAGTTCTGTCGATTGTTGGAATTGTTTTCTCAATTTGCCTTTCATTAGCACATTCTGATGCCACATCATTGTAGACTGGAGTTTCATGACAAACTGTTTCAATCTGTGTTTCAAGAGGCACAAGTTCCATGGCATTATTGCATAGTCCTTCTCTGTGCACTGCAGGTTTATCAAATGTCTTTCAGTTTGAACCTCTTGGATTGTTGCAAATTTGGGTATTCTGTTATTTCTTGGGAGTCCACTTGGCCTACTGTTGATTATAGGCCACATGCTTGTGGTTTCACCAGGTCGATGGATACAACTCGGTTCTCCTTTTTACCAGCAAGGGGCGGTAGTACTACTGATCTTGTTCCGTTGATTGCTAAGACAGGTACTGCTTTTCTGTAAGAACGCCCAAATTCCTTCTTCGACGCTATTTTCTCTCTGACCAGATCCCCAATTTTTGAAATCTAGACAGGTCTTGCTGGGACAGGTGGTGGGTCTTCAGTGGTAGATGGCTGTTGCTTTAACTTTATGTTGCTTAATGATTTTCTTGTTTCATTCAAGTCCTGTAAAACAGCCAAACGATCTTTGATGTCAAAGTCTTTGTTTTTATCTTTTACCACTGAAGCCTGACTATCGAGGTCCTGAACATACATTCTAGCTCCGAACAATAGTTCGTACGGGCTGAAACCTTTTAGAGAATTTCTTGTCAAGTTATTAAGACTACGTTGGACACTTGTTAAATGTTTGACCCACCCATCATCCGAACCTAATACCTTTGCTGTTATAGATTGCTTTATGTCTCGGTTTTTTCTTTCCACTACACTGTTTCCCTCAGGATGAAATGGACAAGAGAATCGCAATCCAATGCCCATACTGGTCATGGCCTCCTTATAAGCTCGAGAGCTAAAAGCAGGACCCTGGTCAGAATGAAGCATGGCAATTGCGTATGTGCCGATAAAGACTCGCAGATCTTTTATAACAGTTTTGGCGTCTGTCGAGCGCGAGGGCCACATTTTTATAGTGAATGTAGACTTAAACAATTAATAGGACGCTGGATTGCATGTGTAGATAGCTCTATGCTACACTCATACAAGGCCATGGCATTACCCCGCTTGACTCGTTACTGCGGTCTCTGTCGCAGTCTAGACAGCTCTTTACAAATTTATAATGGTGCAGGCTCATTCCCGGCCACCAGTATGCTGATTGTAATTCAGTCAGAGATTCCTTCATCTGTTTGTGCCTTGGACCTTCACCCATGTGTGCGTCTGCTATTAATAAGATTCTCCGATTCGTGTTCGGAATTACCCTATCCCCCACTCCAGGGATTCGAGCAAAAGGAATGGAGTTTGCACGTATGCATAATTGAGTGGATAGTTCACAGGTAGTGCTGCACAGTTGCCTTTTGAAGACTTTTTTACTGCCAGCATGGTTTTCCCGTCTATATATTTTTCTGAACGCTTTTTTGTGGCTACGGAAGCCGGTTTAGTTGCTTCCGCTATGGCTGTATTAACCAATGAATTCCCTGCAACGTGAACGCCATCATGTTGATGAATCACAGTGTGTATCACGTGAGTCTTTTGTAGTTCTTTCTATAAAAGAACTACTTGCTTCCAAAGCATTTTATGCTTGATTGTGGCACCTGTGTCATCTTTGTAATCATTCTGAACCCAGCTCTGCAAATCATTATTGTAAGAATTGACGCAAAAATGCGAATCACACACGATTAGTGTCGGGAATTCATGTTCGGCATTTTCAAGCGCCATCATTAAAGATCTGATTTCAGCTCGCTGAGCTGAACATTTTCTCAGTGATTCAGTTTTTGTTATTTTCGGTCTGAATTTACCGCAGAGTCAGCGACCTTTAACAATCGCGCTGGCTGCATCGTAGGATTTATCTTCTACATTGTAATGCTGTACAAATCTGTCTGTATAGAACCTGACCGAGTGGGTTGAGCTCCTGCTGCAGCAATGTGTGTGTAACCTGCAAGAGCAAATTATCCGAGTCAGGTGGTACCCACGCAGCCTTGCATCCTTCAGGGGGAGTGCCACGGATTTGTCTGATGTCTGCAATTTAGATGCCAGTATGCCAGTATGCCATCTTGTTCCCACCAGGTGAGCATCCACCTTACTCGGTCAATAGTGCGACAATACATTATATGCATCTGGCCCTAAACATTGCATGGTACATTCAGTCTTTGTCTTGCTGCCTTGGACTTCAGCCTGCACCCTCAGCTGCAGTTGTCCTGAGAGCAGCTGTATGTTTGTTCCTCAGCCTGCCCCGCTGGACACATCCACATTCCTTATAGTGACGGCTACAGGTGAAGTAGGGGCGCTTTTCAAAAAGCCTTTAAATCTGCCTTAATCGGCATTGTAAGGGCCCTGCCTTTTTAGGGGAATATTCTCCAGCTACTGTTCTGTGCTCCATTTAGAATGGCATCAGAGTCAGGTCATAAATATCGCATATCACTTAATTCATAAATAAAAGTCCCAGGGTGGTCCTCATGTGCCACCCGTAGCAGTGTGGTGTGTATATGATATGACATCACAGAGACCTAGAATTCTCAAGAACATAGTAAGGGTGCCCGGGGCCATGCTAAAAGCCAAGAAAAGGGCCCTGCTGCCACTGGTTGGCTACTAAAAGACAGACTTATTGGGATCTAGTTGTCCTCCCACTTCGTGGGGTGTAGGTGCCCCCCTCTGAGATTAAATCTGCACCCCTTGTTCCAAAGTCTTCCCTGTTCACTGGTAAGTATGCACAGAGCCAAGAGTTGGCAAAAAACTGCACGCGGAGCAAAGCACCAGCTGAAGGGGAACTACAACCAGTGCAGTGGAGTGCAGTGGACTGGGCTCTCTGCAAGGGACAGCTGTTCTGCTCCAGTATTCACCACCACCGTCGTGTTTGCTTAAGGCAACGTCGGTATTATTTATACCTGAAAGGTGCCGAGTTTGACGTAAGTTTTTGGACATAAGACGTCAATAAAGATGGCACTAAGAACTGGTCGTTCTTACAGTGCTCGCAGGAGTTCTATTAGTAATCAAAACAAAGCAAGCGGGGCTTTCCCAGGTTGCTGGGGAGTTTGAGCTGTCGAAAGAACTCGGTGTGTTATCTAGGAATCTAAGGAAGTGGCTTCTGCTGTGTCATGTACTGTAATGAGCTGCAGAGACGAGTTACTGAAATATGGCTCTGATCGTTTATGCCATTATAGGGATATGTATTGATTATAGCAGTTTAGGGGCATAAGGTCACAATATTGATCGGGGTCCTAGATAGAACACAACACCCACTCCACGAATTTATGTCCATCAAATTACTAAAAACTAAAGCAATAAGATGCGCGTGTATTCCTACCCACCCCAAAATACATATTGCATTTGAAATGGCGTATATGAAATACATGAGAATATAGGTACTGTACGGTTTTAAGCATAGTAATCATTCAAAAATTATTGCATATGTAATCAGTTGAACGATTTTGCGAAAAATTACACATGAAATGTCTCTTAATACAGAAAAGAAGGGCGAGACTATTTCATCACATATGAATACAATTGCTGTAAAATGTGCTAGAGGCCGAGGTAAAGTTTTTGTCTCTAGATCTACTAAAAATAGAAGCTCTGTTCTTTATGAATAGTTCTACTTTAAGCAAAAGTATTTGTGCCAGAAAAAAGGTAAATATTTTGAAAAATGTCAGATTCAAAAATATATTTCATGGGGAACGGGGAAATAGAGTTCCAAACGCTTTTCAGTAGCTTTTGTTTATCAAAACTGAAGGCCGAATTCAGAGTTCATGGGAAAGCTGTGCGCCGGAATGTTTTTCCAAAAAGTTCTTGTTTCTGTTCAGGGGAGAACATCATTTCAGACAGGCTCTCAAAGAATAGGTCTACATATTCAGGTGACAGTTCGACCAGGTTCGATAGTGCAGTAACCTGGCAGTTGTGAGAATGATTGCTATCATCGAGGTCTGGATCAGCAATGCTCACAGAAGGTCGTACCTGGGTGATGCTGCTTTCACTTTTTGCTTCACTGCCGCCACCTAGTCGTAGCGCAGGAGTCTCAACGAATGCCGTCATCAGGATTGGTAGCCGCTGGGGACAACACGATGCATAAGCCGCTACAGGACCTAGCAAAGTATCGATATCCATTGGTACTGCTGATGGTAGTGCAAGACAGGTGTCTAACACGCATTCTTCTCCGCATAGCATACATCGAAGCACAGGTAAGATGCAGGTCTGCCATATAGGTCTGAATGAAAGAAACCAGGTCATGTTCAGATCTCTCAGCCGGGCCAATCCAAGGACCTTAGTTATGCGGTCTCGGTAGCGCATTGCTAGGATCATTTCTTCCATCCTTGCCGGAGTCATGTCTGTGTTTTGGCTTGCCATATCGGAGCAGAAGGGTTAAAAATAAATTGCCTGCTACGAGTCCCAAAAGTAGTGGTAGGCCGCCAAAGACTGAATGGACAAAATTGGGAATAATGCCCAGAACTGCTTTGAATGGTGTTAACAGTCCCGAAAAAATTGTCTTAAACACGTTTGAGATACCAATGGCATCCGACATATTTAGGATTTGGCTGAGCATTTCTGTGAAATGCACGGGGCAATTTGTTGATAAAAGTTCATGTATCTCCGATGTTGTCCTTGCAACTTGGAGATCATACGTTTCTTTTGAAGACGTGATGGGCACTGTTGTCTGCAAAAGCACAGACTTCATTCTGCTTAAAGTATCAATTCGTATAGAAGAGATATTCAATGGAGGCCAAATCGGAGTCTCGGAATCTCCAGGGCCGTTTGGAAACAATGCTTGCATACAGCAAGTGACCATGGAAGTCATGCTTACGAGATATGCTTTCCCTGGCACCAAGCCACAACAGCTGTGGTCCGTTATTAGAATGTAACTCCCGTTAGAAAGTTGCCTAAAGAAAGGCTCTATCTGCCTTGCAGGTGTGACGTGCTGGTGGCATGAAAGGTTGTTTGAAGTCCCTTCCCAGGCCCCATGTAAATTAATACCCTGGCACAAAAGTATACCGCTTAGTGAATGTTTGCAATTTTCACCACTAAGAAATACATTTTTGTCGTTGTCACTGTAGCATGTGTGTGTATATGGTAATTTCCATGATGACTTAATGTAAACTTTACCCAACCTTTCATACTGGCCTGTTGGTATATACTCAAGGCAATTTTTAAATCGGAAAGTTGTTATCGGAATTGTGATAATCCCGTGTATTATCCATTCAATGACAGGTCTTTCTGACATTGTCAATGGTAATCTCTCAAGTTTTTCGTTGCTCAGGATTGTATAGTCTGCTCCTTTCTGTGCCAAACTAATTTGTTTATCAGTGAGGTTAAAGATAGAAAACAATGACGTTGTGTTGATTAGACGCCATGGCACATAGCCTGAACGAAGATTTTGCAACGTCCAGCCTAGCGGTACAATAGAACGTAATTGGGACTGGCCATGTTGTAACATTAGCAAGTCTTTATCTATTATATCGATGGCAGATGATACAATACTGTCCAGTGAATATATTCTGGGGGACAGAGTCATTAAACCATTGTCCACAACAGAAAGTGATTTTTCCAAATTAAGACGATCAATTTCTCGTATTCTTTCTGCTGTTTCAATTTGCATTACTTTCCATGCCTCGTTGTATGCCGCATATACACTTGCCGCTATGAAATGTTTTTGACGTTGTTTGCGTGGTCCCATTATGAAATCGCGCAAATCAGCACCAGCTTTAAGTAAAGATAAGTGTTGCTTAATTTCTGCCAGAGTGGATGTTTCTAGCCATTCAAGGCACAGTTTCCCTACACTGTAGGTTGTTACTATCCCTGGATGTTGTCTCTGGGAGTATCTAGGGTCTGGTCTGGTCATTTTTAACCCCTGTGTTTTGTTCAGGAATCTATCTTGACAGTTATTAGTGTCTTCTTGCCAGATTAACCACTTTTTCCAATCAGGATGTGTTCTGTTTTGATGTGAAATTTGGTATACGTCTATTTCAATATCTGTGGTAGCATTATCAGGTATTGGCTTTGGAATAGACGGTTTGTTAAGGTGTTTAATCTTAGCTAGGCCAAGACAGGTTGTTTGTTGAATTGTGTCATTTAAGAACAATATTTGTCATGGGATCATGCAGGCTCGAAATAATGCTTCTAGGTCTTGTACCTCCCAATCTGTTGTACCCCAGATTGTTTTTGTTTCAATGTTGTTTTTCCAGACATCAAAACCAAATGTAATCATTTTTTCATAAAATGCTTCTGAATATATCAATTTAGTATTTGTCAGCATGGTTTTCGTCCCTGTTTTATCCAACAGTTTATAATAAAATGTTTCTGCATTACTTGTGTTAAACCCTGAGAAGTATTGGAATTTTTCAAAAAACGTTTTTGAACTACTTTTAGGTGGAGTAGCACAATGTTCCCATTGGTTATATTTAAAAACATTTCTAGGTTGAGCAGATTTATGTAACTAGTGGTCTGCGTAATGTGAAAAACAGTACATCTGTTCATAGTTAGATGAACCTTGTAAATAATCATGTTCTGTAAATTTTGCTGACAACACTAAATCCGACATCATATTATTTATACTTTCAAAATCCCAATCATCAGAGAATGTACTTGGTTTTACAAAGTCACTTAATGAAACCTTGAACTGGTGAGGATATTTCAAGACCTCGACCGGGCCATATATTTCATAGTCAGTCTTGTCCCACACTACCCCGCCGGGTATTGGAATGGCTGTGACATTTACTGATGATAGTTCTCTTTTCTTGACGTGAGATGATTTGTGAGGTTTCAGAACTAAGTTGATGTTCTGACTTGCTGTGTGTATTGAACTTTATTTTCCCTCAATGAATTTTCCCAAACAAAGTACCATGATGAGCCAAAGCAGGAGGAAAAATACACCTAGCCCAAACCAAAACTCTAACCATGGAGAAATAAGATAAGTTTCCTTGAGTTGATGAAAGATTTCTGTTGCCTTTTCTTTAAAAGTCTTTGTTTCTGGCGTCACTTCAGGGTCGCTTTGATCTTCAGAAAAGTTATCGAAATTGATGAAGTAGCCAGAGGCAGTTCTGTCGATTGTTGGAATTGTTTTCTCAATTTGCCTTTCATTAGCACATTCTGATGCCACATCATTGTAGACTGGAGTTTCATGACAAACTGTTTCAATCTGTGTTTCAAGAGGCACAAGTTCCATGGCATTATTGCATAGTCCTTCTCTGTGCACTGCAGGTTTATCAAATGTCTTTCAGTTTGAACCTCTTGGATTGTTGCAAATTTGGGTATTCTGTTATTTCTTGGGAGTCCACTTGGCCTACTGTTGATTATAGGCCACATGCTTGTGGTTTCACCAGGTCGATGGATACAACTCGGTTCTCCTTTTTACCAGCAAGGGGCGGTAGTACTACTGATCTTGTTCCGTTGATTGCTAAGACAGGTACTGCTTTTCTGTAAGAACGCCCAAATTCCTTCTTCGACGCTATTTTCTCTCTGACCAGATCCCCAATTTTTGAAATCTAGACAGGTCTTGCTGGGACAGGTGGTGGGTCTTCAGTGGTAGATGGCTGTTGCTTTAACTTTATGTTGCTTAATGATTTTCTTGTTTCATTCAAGTCCTGTAAAACAGCCAAACGATCTTTGATGTCAAAGTCTTTGTTTTTATCTTTTACCACTGAAGCCTGACTATCGAGGTCCTGAACATACATTCTAGCTCCGAACAATAGTTCGTACGGGCTGTGGAGTTCTGGACTTTTTGGTTCCGTCCAGAGGTGTCAGGGTACAACACCCAAAGACCCCGGAGTTCCACCTGCCTTGGTGCACAAATTTACAGAAACACGGGCTTCTCGATGGTGGCGTCAAAGACCAAAGGTTTATTACTGCAGGGACACAGAAGTCACAGAATCTACACACGGGCAGAAACTAGGAGCCTGTTCGATTTGTACAAAGTGGGTTGCTCCTTATATACTAAAAATTGTGCTCTAGGCAAATATTTCACATGTCGGTACATTCCCAAACCTTTGTGTCTCTAAACAATAAATATTTGGCGTTACACAGGAACCGTCGATAAAATCTGATACCAAACATCTACGAAGAGGGGTTCCCACTAGTTCATCACAATCCCCTGTCAATATTGCTTTCAGGACCCGGACCGCCTCATCGTAAAGTTCGTTACCTCCCCCTAATAAAGATTCAGAAAGAAAGAAACAGAGCCAGGTGTGGAAGATAGAAAAGTGGGATAAGGGATGTTTGTGGGTTGTAAATGGGCAAGGCTACCGGCTTCGGCCGCCTAATCATGATCAGGTACAATGGACACGAAGACCAGTTTGGCAGGACTGGCCTCGGGCAGAGGAGGCAGCCTTTGTCGAGTCATGCAGCTACAGCGTGATCTGGTTTAAGGTGCACGTGTCATGTAAGAGGTGAATCTCCGGCTAAGGCTACGTGTCCTTAATCAAAGTGGAGTGAATGAAGTGATCCGAGGTTATTGCATATGTGAGGGCAAGGAAACACGAAATGGCGGCCATGGTCTAAGATGGATGCCGTGGGTATATCAGAAATATGTCAATGGAAGGAGTGCTCTTGCTCGTAGCGTAGCGAAAACACTAGGATATACTAAATGGATCATTTGCGGTTCACTGATACCAATATTAGGTATTTCCGACAAACTTGAAAACACGGGTTCAAGTCGTCACGGAACCGTCACGGAACCTCAGACCCTCCTTTTGCCCTTACATAGGCAATTACTCAGTCTATGTCAGAATCTAGGTCTATGCTCATCAAATCAGTGACATGTTGTTGTATCATCATCCTTTCTCGTGTCTTTTCTCCAAACGCAGGTGGTTTTCTGAGACAAGTCGCAGCACAAAGACTACACAGAGCAGGACCACACTGGATAATCAGACAACATGAGAATAGGAATACTAGGATGACACCAATGACCATTAGAACTTTCCATCCCCACGCTGAGATCAGAGTCCAAAACCACTCCATGAAGGACCAGTTTCCCTTGTCTACATGTATGGAGTCCGAAATCTTGTGCAACTTAGAGATCGCCTCATAGACTGTTGGAGCATTATTAGGAATAAAGACACAGCAGCTCGATTGGATCATTCTGCATACCCCACCTCGATCTGCAAGTATAACGTCTAGAACCATACGGTTCTGCAACGTCATGAGCCTATCCGCCTGAAGCTCAGCTGTCAGATTGCTAAGGGCACCAGCAGTTTCGGTAATAGTAGATTCGACTACCCGTGTTAGCTGACGTATGTTTCTACTATTGGCCATAGGTCCCCAGAACGGAAGGAAGCCTTTGAAGAAGTCTCCGGCTTCCTGACCAGCGGTATCTTCCTTGCTGAAGACACCTCTCGCTACTCTTGTTCTGTGGTAATCAGGTGAAGCAGTGTATGTCGGAGGCAGTAATCGAGCAATATAACATGATCCTGAGAAGTCGGCAGGCAACCATGTATAAGCTCTGTCTCGACAAATGAAATAGGTACCCCTAGCAGTAAGAAAGGCAGGGGAAGAGTTAGCCGGAAACACATAGGTCTCTACGCACTCACTCCTCCCTAGCTGAGCTCTCGGATTTCTCCCATTACCTTGCAAACAGACCTGACCTCGGTGAGGTACGACCCAGATTGGAGTTGAGCTTTTACGTTTGCTTTCTCCTAAACTAAGGCGATACTCTGAAGTATTCCAACTTAAATATACTCGCAATTCGTCTCTAGGGTATGATGGAGTATTATTGACGTCCTTGACCATGTCAATAATTCCCTGGACTAAAGCTTTGTTGGCAGAGTTATATTTAGTGGAACGTGGGGGACGTGGAGGATAGGTTTCAAGGGCATAAGCAAAGATGGTTTGGAAGGCCTGAAATGATCCATTATAGCTGTAAGGCAAAACCAGATATGGAATACCTTTATCCATAGTGTGAGGTATCAAGCCACATACCCAGCAGTCTGTAGTGTTAACTACCAGTTGGTGTTGGTGCAAGAGCTGTACAAAAGTGTTGTTGGTGAATTCTGAGCGTCTGGCTTGCTCATGTTCCGGAAACGGGTGAAAAGAGTGTATAGAAGAAACAGTAGAAATAGCAGGGTCAAGGGGAGGTACTGTAGAAACTGGAACAAAAATCAAATTTATGCTAAAGACGATTCCACCCACCAATGTTGCTAAAACAATCAAACATGTAACAGCACATTGCATCAAGAAACATTTGCTGTGAAAAATTCTATTAAGTCTGTTTCTGCGAACGTAAATCACATTCTTTCGTTGCAGCGCAGGAAGCTCCATCTTCTACAATCCGCTCGCGACCACTGATGATGTGTACGTAGATGAAAATGCCTCTATCAGCCCTGGGAGTTCCCAGAACCAACAGAAAGATCGACCTTGTGTCAGACCCCTGCAAATTCAAACTAGGCACACAGCCACGACCCTACGGCTACCCAGACGGCAAGGCAATTTTAAAAAAAACAATAAACAATAGCAAACTTCCTGGCTGAAGGCAAAAGTTCAATATATATAAATATATCAAAAAATCACAATATGCAGTTGCCTGCTTTATTAGTCCTTTTTATGGCTTCTAAGGTTGTATCTCTTCTTCGCTGGTACTGTCTGATCGGAAAATAGTGTATTACTAGCAGCTGTTGCAGAGTTTAAGTTCGCAGATAGCAAAGTTTCTTCTGATGCTGGAGACAAATGTTCAGTGTTCAAAGGAGTCTTTTCAGGAGGAGAGTCAGGTTTCAAAGTGTCAGTAATCAAATCGGCATCGCTGAAAGGGACAAATTTCGGAGTTGTTTCAGCTTCGGAGGCACCAATTCCCTTCTTCACCCAGTCGTCGTAAGGCAGCGGCAAAGGAACACGCTTTACGTGAGAGGCGTGAATCCAATGTTTACGGCCAGCGACACGTACAGCTGTCCTAGTTGCCAGTAGGACCTGGAAGGGGCCGATGTAGCGAGGCTGAAGATTCTTTGTCCTCGCAAAATTTCTGACCACCACGTGGTCGCCGGGTTTCAGCTGATGCCCTGGACTCTCCGGAGGTTTTGGCAAAGCATCGAAGACCTGTTGATGAATAAGACTTAATTTAGCAGTCAAGTCGTAAAGGTAGTCTATCAACATAGGATATTCAATGGAGCAAAAGTGTTTAGGCCTCGGCACACCCCAGATATTTGCCGGACGGCCAAACACAATCTCATATGGAGAAAGCCCTATTCTAGAATGCACTGTTGCTCTCGTTGATAACAAGGCCAAAGGAAGTGCGTCTGGCCAGGCTAAACCTGTGGATGCTTGTATCTTGGCTATCTTAAGCTTCAGAGTGCCATTATAACCCTCGACTAAACCAGCAGATTGGGGATGGTTTGCACTGTGGAATTTTTGTTTCACTCCTAGACCAGCACACACACTCTGCATAACTTTCCCTATAAACTCACTTCCGTTATCTGACCATACAATCCGTGGCATTCCAAACCTAGGGAAATATTCTTTGAGAAGAATTTTGGCAGTTGATAGGGCAGTGTTGTCCTTTAGTGGGTATGCTTCTATCCACCTGGAAAAAGCACAAACTACCACCAGGACGTACTTTAAATTGTTGCAGCGTTCCATGTGAATGAAGTCTAACTGAATCACTTCAAAGGGGCAGGAAGGAGGAGCGAAATGACCAGCTGGAGTTGGAGTTCCCTTGCCAGGATTATGCATCAAGCACACCATACAATTTTTCACCACTCTCTCTGCACACTTACTGATTCCCTCATTCTTCCAGACCGGAGCCAACATCTTACATATCCCTTTAGAACTTATATGCGCAACTCCATGCGCCATCGTCACTACTGCAAGCACATATGCATCAGGCAACATCCAACGCTGCTGTTCTGTCAAATCAATCCAACATCCATTCGAGTCCAACTTGCCCGTACTTTCTCTCCATACACGTTTCTCTTCCTCAGTCGCTTCTTTCTGAATCTCTTTCACACTTTCCATAGTGTCCTCACACATTCCAGACTCAGCAATCCATCTTGCAGACGTAGCAACGTACATTCCACTCATCGTGTCTCTAGCTGTCTGTTTAGCAGTTTCATCAGCAAAGGCATTCCCACGACCAACATCATCCGTGATTGCTTTATGAGCACTGCACTTTACAATCGCAACTTCAGTCGGTAAGGTTAGAGATTCCAACAAGTCGTTAACTAGCTGACCATGTTGGATCTTAGTCCCATGGGACGTAATGAAACCTCTTTCTCTCCACAACCGGCCAAAACTATGGGCCACGCCAAATGCGTACTGACTATCTGTAAACACATTCACTCTCTTTCCCTTAGCTAAAACACACGCTCTCGTTAGAGCTATTAATTCTGCAGCTTGGGCAGAATTCTGACTCACTCTCGCAGTCTCCACAATCGTCTTCAAAGTCGTTACCGCATAAGCAGCAGTCACATCACCATTCTCCAATTTAAAACATGACCCGTCCACATATAGCGTACCATCTGGGTCGGACAGGGGAGTATCTTTTAAATCGATACGTCCTTTTGTCTCTTCCTCCGTTTTGAAATAACAGTCATGTGGTTCAGAATCACTCGACTCTTGATCAGTCGGCAACAATGTTGCTGGATTCAATACATTGCATCTTTTGATCTGAATATGACTCGCTAGTAATGTCAGCTCGTAACCAGATAATCTCGCACTAGTAAGGTGTTGTGTCTTCGTTCGGTTCATGAGTGTATCCACTGCATGAGGAACCATGACCACTAACATATTGTTCATCACCAAACCAGCAGACTGTCGAATGGAAGCTGCAGCTGCCGCTGTAGCCCTCAAACAACTAGGTAACGCTCTGGCTACCGGATCTAATGTTGATGAAAAATACGCACAAGGGCGTTGTTTATCACCAAATTTCTGTGTCAGAACACTCAACGCGCAACCTTCTCTTTCGTGAACGTAGAGCGTGAATGGCTTGCTGTAATCAGGTGTACCCAATACAGGAGCTGAACACAATGCTTTTCGCAATTCAGTAAAACTCTCTTGACATTCATCAGACCATGGCACCGGACTTGGAACATTTTTCCCAGTCAAAGCTACCAACGGTTTTGCTAAAAGAGAAAAATTTGGGATCCACTGCCTACAGTAAGAGGTAATACCTAGGAAGGCACGTACTTCTCTCTGTGTGCGTGGAACACTCATCTGCGTAATTGCTTTTATTCTTTCTGGGGTCAACTTCCTTCCCTCCTTTGATAAGAGGTGACCTAGGTAGGTTACTTCTTGGCAGCAGTATTGCATTTTGGAAGGAGACACTTTATGATTCAAATTAGACAAATGATGCAATAACGAAATCGTAGCTGCTTTGCAAGTTTCCTTGTCATCGGCAGCCACTAGAAGATCGTCTACATACTGCACTAGAGCCGAACCTGGAGGAAGGACAAAAGAATCTAACTGACTTTTTAAAGCTTGACTATAAATGGATGGACTTTCACAATAGCCTTGTGGAGCGCGTTTAAATCTGAAACTGCGACCTCCTAAACAGAAGCCGAAAATATCCCTACTTTCTTCGGCTATCGGAATGCTAAAGAAAGCATTCTTTAGGTCTATAACTGAGAACCATGTAGCTGTAGCAGGAATCAATGTTAACAAGGCAGTAATGTCTGGCACTACCGGAAACTGCGGAATTACAATCTTATTAACTTCTCTAAGGTCTATGACAAATCTATAAACTGGAGGTTTTGTAGGGTCAGTTCGCTTCAGAATCGGTAATACAGGACTGTTACAGACATTTCCTCTAGTTTCCTCAACTACACCCTTCTTGATCAAATCTTGCACAATCAATAAAAGTGCACGCTCACCTTCGCTCGATATTTTATACTGGGGAATTCTTGGAAATTTCACATTTGCTTTCAAAGTTACTACATACGGTGGAATTTCTAGGAGACCTACATCATTAGGACCAGTCGCCCAAAGAGAATCAGGGAGTGAACGTAGCTCCGGCGGGAGTGCGTCCATTGACAAGTACATCGGAGAGGTGATATTTTTACCCAATGTAAGCTGTACCCCTTCCGGAGAACAGTATAATGTAGCATATAGTCGTTTTAACAAATCTAAACCAAGCAGATTTTCATTACAACCTGTCGTCAAAATCAGGGGTGCTTTCAATTGGCACGGTCCAACAGAAATAGACAAAGGACCAGATATCGGGTTGTACACAGGGGCGCCTGAAAAACCTACGGAAACATTTGTTGAGCCAGACAAAGGTGCGCCAGGGAGTTTCGCATGCATGATAGAACTTTTTGCGGCACCAGTATCCAACAGAAACGGTTCGACTACACCTGATGTTGCTACTGCGACATAAGGCCCACTCTGATCCACTGGAACTGATACTACTCCCTCTCTCTGTCCATGGCTGTCCTAGTACCCATTTTGTTGAAAACCCTCTTCTACTTCACAATAATCTTCAACAAGATATTGCTGAGATCTATTTTGCTGAGCAGATTGTCCATTTCTTTGATCAAAGTGATTGGAGGGACGATCATTCGTTTGTGGAGGCATAGCACCTCGTCCTCGTCCTCTAGAATTCTGCACAAAACCACCACGACCTCTCTGAGCTGCTGCTGCATTATTCTGCGCTAAAATCGGACATTCATTTTTATAGTGACCCTCTTTCTTGCAGTACGCGCATTGATTCCACTGATATTGAGGCCTTGATGTACTATAATCTGTTCTTTGGTATGAGTTCTGCTGCGTATTAGTCTGGTTCGTGCGAGGCGGATACGCCTGCTGCAAAAGAACTTTAGTTTTTAAATCTTTCGTTTTCTTTTCTGATTTTTCCTTCTCCTCTTTATCTCTATTTTCGTAGTACTGCGCAGTCGCAAGTATTTGCGCTGTCGTAGATACAGCCCACGCACTTTCTGAGTCTTTTAATTTATTGCATAATTCAGGTAACAAATTATGCACAAATTTATCGACAAACAATCTTTGCCCTCCTTCTGTACTCATGTCCTGACCACTATGATCCACAAAAGTTTCTTCGAACCTCGTGAAGAAGTCCGAGACACTTTCGTCTTTCTTTTGTCTACATGCTGACAACTTGTCCCAATTAACACGCAATGCTGGCATCAGAGTCTTCATTAGATCAATTATTCTACCTGGCAGATTAGCGATCAAAGGTTCAGGTTTCGCACCACCTATTTGTTGACCATCTGCTGCAGTGATAGCTGCCCAATCACCACCTAAAGCAGCTTGATGATCCTCTCTACGAATTTTAGCCCACACTGGTTGCGGAACTACATTACCAAACAACATATCAATGTCGGCTAAGTTCATTATACAAGCCTCAACTGTCTGTGTTAATTCTTTGTAATATCCGGCTGGATTCTTACGCGGATCTGGCAAGGCCTGTTTCACTGCTAACACTTCTGCTCGCTTCCATGGAATGTGTATCCACACTCGTTGGAACTGTGCTGGAGCACCTGCAATACCAGCATTATCATCACGTGGCACTGCTTCGCGCCAGATTGGAGGAACTTCCCTCATAGGATATTGGCGACTTAGCTTCATTTTACCTTTCTCTAAATCTCTCGGAGAACGAAGAGATGGATCATTCCTAAAACTTAAAATGAGTTCCATCGCTTGCTTTATTTTCTCACCCACTATCATTCCAGCAGCAAACTCCTTTTGAACCCTAATTAAATCTTCCAAATCTGATTCGACATCGTCTTCTTCTATCTCTTCACGTAACAACGAGCACATCTCATCAAAGACGTATCGCTGCGTTGGTTCTCCCCACTGCATAAATGTGTCTAACACATCTCTCGTACTATATCTTCTACCCTTCGAAATCCATCTGAGAGCCGTGGAGTCTAAAACTCCTCGTTCTTCAGTACTCGGAAGCTGACTCCGTCTCTGTACAGAGTCAGGAGTAGGAGTCTTAATCAAAGTTTTATAAATAGGAGACAGCATATTAGTAACCGAATCAGTGATTCTTCGACGAACAGAAAGTGGAGTTAGTACACTCGCAGACATAGAGAATGCAGTGGAGGTAGGAATAGATGACGAAGCAGTAGGAGTATCGAGGAAAATAGTTTCTGGAGCAGTAGGTACAGAGGTAGGTATAGGAGTTGGCAGTGTAGGAAGAGGAGGAGCTGTAGGAACATTTACATTCATCACAGGAAGTACAGGAACTTGGTTCTGAGGGACAGGAGCAGGAACACCAGGTTGTCCAGCAACCGGCAATTGAATATTCGGGACGAGCGGAGCCGTAGCACCTTGTGCATACGGTGGAGGTGACCGTAATAGATAAGATAGCAGAGGATCGTTTTCGGAGTCCTCCAGTATCTTAGCCATTTTCGATGGCAAGGCAGGATAGCACTTGTCAATCGCTAAGTTATGCTCTCTAATGGCTACATCTATGGTCTTCTCACACTCGTTAGCTTGCAACTGTTTAGTCGCTTGCTCTAGAGTTAACTCTTCTTGTTCTTTCTGTTCTTTCTTCAACCTTTTCATTTCTCTCTGTTTGGATTCTTTCCGCCAATAACGGAAGGAATCAAACATTGCCGGCCGGGCTTTCTTCTTGAACAATTTCGCTTCTAAATTGTCGAGAATCTCTTGTTCAAAACTACCATGCAGTGGCCAACTAAGGACACCATCCTTCTTACAATAGCGGACCCATATCTCATTATAAGTTATAGGACCCACGCCATACTTACAATATAGATCATATAGGGGAGTCCCAATCGGAGGAACCAGACAAGAGTCCTCCAATCGTGAGTCACTGTTGCAACTAAAACAAGACAACATTTTCCGACTTACCATTTTCAGTCCGGAACACAAAACAAATAAAACACGGAACAAATATGTGCACTCGAACCAAGAACTTAGGCCTACCAAAACGAACTGATGTATCGATACCCAAAACTAAACCAAATAGATTATCGTAACTAGAACAACCAGTGATAATCTGACAAAACCAAACCAAACCAAGAACCGATCAAGGATTTTTAATAATCCTCACAAAGTAACCAGCTAGCTATCACTAAATACTTAACTGAGTCACTGAAGACGTCACCAAGGAGAAACCCGTCACGTTTCGCCGTACTAAGGACTGCACCACTTCGGGTCCAAGACAGGGCGACGGTCAAGGCAACGGCCCACTGCAGCCGTCCTGAACGGGAAACCCTCGTGGAAGAGAACTTCGGGCCACTTTTGCGATATGCCGGGATCGATGAAGTGGGGCGCCTCCCTCAGGAATCTTCACACGAAGCTTCTCGAACTCTTCAGGCTTTTGGACCGGTACCGAATGACGTCGCCCCACGTTGGGCGCCAATTGGAGTTCTGGACTTTTTGGTTCCGTCCAGAGGTGTCAGGGTACAACACCCAAAGACCCCGGAGTTCCACCTGCCTTGGTGCACAAATTTACAGAAACACGGGCTTCTCGATGGTGGCGTCAAAGACCAAAGGTTTATTACTGCAGGGACACAGAAGTCACAGAATCTACACACGGGCAGAAACTAGGAGCCTGTTCGATTTGTACAAAGTGGGTTGCTCCTTATATACTAAAAATTGTGCTCTAGGCAAATATTTCACATGTCGGTACATTCCCAAACCTTTGTGTCTCTAAACAATAAATATTTGGCGTTACACAGGAACCGTCGATAAAATCTGATACCAAACATCTACGAAGAGGGGTTCCCACTAGTTCATCACAATCCCCTGTCAATATTGCTTTCAGGACCCGGACCGCCTCATCGTAAAGTTCGTTACCTCCCCCTAATAAAGATTCAGAAAGAAAGAAACAGAGCCAGGTGTGGAAGATAGAAAAGTGGGATAAGGGATGTTTGTGGGTTGTAAATGGGCAAGGCTACCGGCTTCGGCCGCCTAATCATGATCAGGTACAATGGACACGAAGACCAGTTTGGCAGGACTGGCCTCGGGCAGAGGAGGCAGCCTTTGTCGAGTCATGCAGCTACAGCGTGATCTGGTTTAAGGTGCACGTGTCATGTAAGAGGTGAATCTCCGGCTAAGGCTACGTGTCCTTAATCAAAGTGGAGTGAATGAAGTGATCCGAGGTTATTGCATATGTGAGGGCAAGGAAACACGAAATGGCGGCCATGGTCTAAGATGGATGCCGTGGGTATATCAGAAATATGTCAATGGAAGGAGTGCTCTTGCTCGTAGCGTAGCGAAAACACTAGGATATACTAAATGGATCATTTGCGGTTCACTGATACCAATATTAGGTATTTCCGACAAACTTGAAAACACGGGTTCAAGTCGTCACGGAACCGTCACGGAACCTCAGATGAAACCTTTTAGAGAATTTCTTGTCAAGTTATTAAGACTACGTTGGACACTTGTTAAATGTTTGACCCACCCATCATCCGAACCTAATACCTTTGCTGTTATAGATTGCTTTATGTCTCGGTTTTTTCTTTCCACTACACTGTTTCCCTCAGGATGAAATGGACAAGAGAATCGCAATCCAATGCCCATACTGGTCATGGCCTCCTTATAAGCTCGAGAGCTAAAAGCAGGACCCTGGTCAGAATGAAGCATGGCAATTGCGTATGTGCCGATAAAGACTCGCAGATCTTTTATAACAGTTTTGGCGTCTGTCGAGCGCGAGGGCCACATTTTTATAGTGAATGTAGACTTAAACAATTAATAGGACGCTGGATTGCATGTGTAGATAGCTCTATGCTACACTCATACAAGGCCATGGCATTACCCCGCTTGACTCGTTACTGCGGTCTCTGTCGCAGTCTAGACAGCTCTTTACAAATTTATAATGGTGCAGGCTCATTCCCGGCCACCAGTATGCTGATTGTAATTCAGTCAGAGATTCCTTCATCTGTTTGTGCCTTGGACCTTCACCCATGTGTGCGTCTGCTATTAATAAGATTCTCCGATTCGTGTTCGGAATTACCCTATCCCCCACTCCAGGGATTCGAGCAAAAGGAATGGAGTTTGCACGTATGCATAATTGAGTGGATAGTTCACAGGTAGTGCTGCACAGTTGCCTTTTGAAGACTTTTTTACTGCCAGCATGGTTTTCCCGTCTATATATTTTTCTGAACGCTTTTTTGTGGCTACGGAAGCCGGTTTAGTTGCTTCCGCTATGGCTGTATTAACCAATGAATTCCCTGCAACGTGAACGCCATCATGTTGATGAATCACAGTGTGTATCACGTGAGTCTTTTGTAGTTCTTTCTGTAAAAGAACTACTTGCTTCCAAAGCATTTTATGCTTGATTGTGGCACCTGTGTCATCTTTGTAATCATTCTGAACCCAGCTCTGCAAATCATTATTGTAAGAATTGACGCAAAAATGCGAATCACACACGATTAGTGTCGGGAATTCATGTTCGGCATTTTCAAGCGCCATCATTAAAGATCTGATTTCAGCTCGCTGAGCTGAACATTTTCTCAGTGATTCAGTTTTTGTTATTTTCGGTCTGAATTTACCGCAGAGTCAGCGACCTTTAACAATCGCGCTGGCTGCATCGTAGGATTTATCTTCTACATTGTAATGCTGTACAAATCTGTCTGTATAGATTATACAGGAGTACTGTTCTAGAGGGAGAATTTCGATTGGCAGAGGATATTCTTTTTCATATTTTAAATCATTCAGTTTTTTCATGTGCGGGGCGAAATAGTATTTCACGTCTTCTGCAGCAAGAGAGTTTTCCCACTGTATCCATTTCGGATCCAGTGACACTGTAGGCAGGTTTACTGGGCTGAATAGTGCCTCGAAGGTGAGAACAGTGATCCTTTTGCCTTGTGCTAGTTCTCGTTCTTTCGCTATAGCAGTTTGCACTGCTTTCACAGTATTTTCTGTGAGACTGAATGTTTTTTCTTCTTGTGTGTACAAATGAGATTTGTAAGCTATTGGTACCGTTTCTCCCTCATTAGAGGTCAGGTACGTGAATCCGCATCTTCCTGGGATGACTCGGATTACAAGGTTTCGTGTGTTGTCACGGGTTTCTAATTTTGTTTTTGCTAACATGTCTGTTTGCAGTGATCTCAAAATTTCTGTGTGTTTTTGAGTCCAGTTGATTGGTTTAAAATCAGGTTTTATTAATTCGTAGAGAGGTTTAATTCTTTCTGCGTAGTTTAGAATGTAAGTTCTTCCGAAATTCAGGAAGCCTAGAATCGATTGTAAGTTCTTCAGCGTTTTTGGTGCTTGGAGTACAGCGCACTTCTCTAAGAAGTTGTCCGCTAGGCTTTTTCCTTCACTTGATAATTCGTATCCTAAAAATAAGACTGTCAGATGGGCAATTCTTGACTTTTTAAAGTTGAATTTGTAACCCTCTGCTGCGAACCCAAGTATTATGCTGTTCACCCTTTTCAAGTGAGTATCCAAGTCGTCGTCTGTGAGATAGATGTCATCGACATAAGATAATGCCTCATCATCATATATTTGTAGTAACTCTGTTACTCTGGCTGAAAATAATCCCGGGCTATTCTTGAACCCCTGTGGGAGCCTACAGAAATTTTTCTGTGACCCCATTATTGAGAAAGCGGTCAAGTACCTGCTTTCTGGTGCAATATTTTGACAAAAGAACCCATTAGATATGTCTAATGTTGTTTTATATTTTTTCCGAACTATGTTATTCATTAGTGCCGCACTGTGCGAATTTTGTACCGCAAATGTTTTGCAACACGAGTTAAGGCGTCTGTAGTCCAGGACTAGATGATACGAGTCATCTGGTTTGGAGACAGGAAACAAAGGATTGTTCATTTGAGAGGTGCATGTTTCAATCACCCCCTGGTATTCAAGTTGATCTAAAATCTCCCTGACCTGTTTTTTAGCTTCTTGCTTAATTAGGTACTGCCTTTGTGCAGTCGGTTGACTTTTTAACTGGATTTTGTGAGGAGGAGAGTCCTCATCCCATCCTACATGATTTTTATATAATGCTGGTGCCTGGGCTACTGCCCATTTACTTGCATATATATATATTTAGTGTGAATTGGAATGTGATTTGAGAAGGCAGGCATAATCATTTCTTCGCCATGAGGGCACTCCCTGACAAACTCTGGGGGCCAAGCTTTCTCAGCTAACAGGATGTCATAGCCTTTTGAGAGGTTATCCCAAAATAGACCCCTTATTTTCCTAGTCTTATCTCCCTCTATACGCAGTGTTATTTCGTATATCTTATGCGGTTCCCTAACCCTGCTGTCTGCAGTTTCTACTTGAATGTATTCATTCGTGTCCACTGTCTCCAGATGACTCATCAGGATCTTGTGAGCTATGGTGATTTCTGCTGCACTGTCTAGCATGGTCTGTGCCCACTCTCCGTTTTTCAGCTGTGTCCTCAGTATTCTCGGCATGTTCGATTACTCTAATACTGGCTACCTTCTTTCTTGGAAATTGTAATTTTTTACTTTGAGCAGGTTCCTTGTCTTTGGACTTGGTGTGCTCACCTGGGTCTGACCGTCCTCTTCTTTCCAATTTCTGCGAAAAAGATCGAGAGGGACGTTTATCAATACTTTGATATCTATCAGGCTTTTTCAAGTTATCCCTATTTCTAAGGTTATATCTTTTCTCAGAGTGCTCCCTCTGGGGAGACTGGTGTTCTCGAGTCGGAGTTCTTTCCCTCCGTCGAGGAGACCTTCCTCTGGACTGGAAAACTTTTTCTTTGGCAGTGGATTGTTTATTTCCATCCCAGCTCTTTTTAGGACTATTTAGATTATTTTTAATAAATAATTTTTCAGGATTTTCGAGTAGTTGGGGTTTTACAGGTTTCCCACCCAAACTATCTCTACCTAATTCTTCATAGCATTTTTCTATGATTCTAGCGAGCTCAATTGGTTGATCTGTTATATCTGTTTCTTTCAATTTCTGGCGGATCGCCACAGATGCTGCTTCTCCTTTTATGTTGGCTAGTAATATAGCCGAGACCTGCTTGAAGTCTTTCAGTAATTTCATACCAAGAGTTAAAGCAGGTTCTGGACCGTATTCATTCTGAATTTGTTTCAGCACATCTGGTATTACCGCCATGGACGGAACACCATGTGTTTTTGTGTAAATGGAAGCAAAGACTGTACCCCAAGTGTCACAGTCGTCCTCCACATGTGGTGTGACCCCCATTGGAAGGCAGATGGTCATAATTCAGTGTTTCTCAATAGGGGTAGTAGTCAGAATACTGCCTCTATTTGAGTAATTTTCTGTGCTAACCAGAAAGGGATTTGTTCCCGTTTTATGGGTGTTTTACCAAGACACGATTGTATGTTTTGTGGTGTAATTTTATTTGTGTTCCCCTAATGAGGGGTCAGCTGTGGAATATTAACAGCTGTTTGGACTGTTGCAGTCCGCATTACATATTGGACTAATTGTCTATGTATTTTAATCAGTAATTTTAGCTGTGCTAAAAGTTCTTCTTTTGACATTTTTTCAATGTCCAGATGTGGTGTGTAGCTGGCTAGAACCGGCCACGTTGCTCCTGGTCTACCTAGTGGACCGAGCCTGGTGATGTGATCATTATGTTTTAGGGCGCCTTTAAACCAGAGCAGGTGCTCTTGGTATTTTAATGGGATTTCAATCTCCTCGAAAGGAGCGTACTCATCCGGTGGTTCCTCTATTTTGTAATAGTGGAATTCGTGTGTTGTAGCGTTTGCCGCTGGAAAGTTTATCCATGAATAGAATACCTCTGTCTGCAGATATTCGTGTGCCTCTATCACGAAAATGACTGTACCACCTCGTGATGTCAGTCCGTTTTCTATAAGTTTTGAAGTTATAGATTTTATTATGTTTGCCGGGATGATAATCGCACCCGGTTCATTAATCCCTGTAACATCGGGACCCTGTTGATTCGAGTCTACTGCGACTTCATTGGTTCCGTTGTTATTGCCATTTTCTGACATTGTATTAATGAAGGTTTGCAGAGCAGGTTTCCAAGGAAACAAAGATTAGGTGCACAATATTTTGGAACACTGTATCCTTCAACGTTGAATAAACCAGAAGCTCCGCATAGGAATCTCTTCCTACTAAGTTCAGGCGGATTTTAACCTTTCACCCACTCCAGAAGTCTATTGGAGTATTTACGGAAGAAAGGGTCTGTGTGAAAAAGCACGACTGAGCTACTCTAACGTCTTGCATTAGTTTTATCGCCTTACCAAACGTTGGGTGCCATGTAGTGTAGTTCCTATTTTCCCTATAGGCCCTGCGCATTGGAATAACATAAACAGCAGTGTAGACATAGGACTGCGGTCTTCTAGGTCTCTACTGACTATGTTAGACTTAATTGGGTTTGTACCAGCTAGCTCAGAGGTTACTGGAAACTTTCTTGACTGAATAGGAAGTGATCAGCTTCCCTGGCTCAGACAAGAAGGGATTCAGTTTTCCAACAACCGCATTAACATGACCACTTTGCTCCTCAGAATAAGAGTCAATCTCTAGAGTCGTGTGAAACAATAGACAGCTATTTCACTCAGTCAGTTGTGCAGAATTACTTTCACCAGTATGCAGAGAATAGAGAGACGGGCGTTTTCAATAAAAGGTATTATTTATTGAACAGTCTTCCTTCTCATGCAAGAGAAATGAATTGCCACAATTGCAAGACTTGTTATTATAAAAAGTGCGTACAGTAAAGGGAGTATTATGAAATAACACTGTAAAAACATTGATATGGTTTCTTAGCCATACGATAGTTAAAATGAATAAAATATATACATTCATATATACATTTGGCTAACGTCCTCAACTGGTGCTTCTAACTACGCCTACCCCAATGTACCTGACCTAAGCCTAATACGTGGGAGGGAGTAAGTAAGTAGCAGTTTAAGTTAAGTTGGTTTTGCCAAGGTTTGCTTCAAGAATTCTCTCTAAGGGTTTAGTCAGCACCGTACCTCTGGATTAGAATGTTGGAGGTCTGGTATCTCCTCTCAGGACTCGATATTCCAGTCACCCGCAAGGGTAGGCTGGAAACGCCGGAGCTGGATTTTCTCGGCAGGAGAAAAGACAACGTCTTTCTCAGTGCGTCAAGGAGGAGGGGCAGCGTCCGTGGGCTTCTCGCATCTGCTGAACTCTCTGCAAGGGACAGCTGTTCTGCTCCAGTATTCACCACCACCGTCGTGTTTGCTTAAGGCAACGTCGGTATTATTTATACCTGAAAGGTGCAGAGTTTGACGTAAGTTTTTGGACATAAGATGTCAATAAAGCTGTCACTAAGAACTGGTCGTTCTTACAGTGCTCGCAGGAGTTCTATTAGTAATCAAACCAAAGCAAGCGGGGCTTTCCCAGATTGCTGGGGAGTTTGAGCTGTCGAAAGAACTCGGTGTGTTATCTAGGAATCTAAGGAAGTGGCTTTTGCTGTGTCATGTACTGTAATGAGCTGCAGAGACGAGTTACTGAAATATGGCTCTGATCGTTTATGCCATTATAGGGATATGTATTGATTATAGCCGTATAGGGGCATAAGGTCACAATATTGATCGGGGTCCTAGATAGAACACAACAACTTGGGTTGGCAGTTCAGGCTGGTCTGTTCCCTGGGGTGGCGAAGTGAGCTAAAGAACGATGATGGATTCAGCCCAGATCTGTGACTGGGGGTGAGTGTCTGAAAAGTTTCAGCGCTCCATCCATCATCTCCTTGTGTTTGCTTTACATCCTTTGCTACACGGCTGCCGCCTTTAACACTGTCACACATCCGGTGCCACCATAGCTCACATTCTTTTCCATGTGTCTAGAGCCCTCAAACTATTTTCAATGACAAATGTACAATGACAGGTAACACCACATAACTTAAAAACAATGACAAAGCCAATAGCTCTCGCATAGGCAAAACCTATAGACTTTGCAAATGCTTGTTCTTTTGTGCCTGCCATTTGAATTCATGCACAGCTGCCCACTACATCTCCTGACGGAAGACTGTGTTTCTGGTCGAAGTAAGCTTGGCTCGTTATGCCAGCTTTCTTGGTACAGCCACCTTTTTGCCACCCTTTTCTTACGCAAAGCGGCACTGCAGAACAAGGAGGCCTGTATACTTAAAGTAGTTATTGCTGTTAACGTTGGACATTCTATCACTCTCCAGCGTTCTTTTCCTCACCTCATCCCTCAAAAAAGTAGGGGAGACCCCTTCGGGTGACCCTAAAAGAGCTCTAAGCTTTTACATGATTTGCACGAATTAGCTTTTTGTGGGGTTGTCTAGGGGAAAGAAATGAAAGGCAGTGTAAAAAGGCTTTTATCAAGGTGGACGGTCCTTGGCATCAGGATCTGGTACGTACTGGCCAAGAGTCATTCCGTGGAGTGGTTGGGGGCACACTCCACCAGGGCAAGGCTGCTACCACTGCGCTGATTGCACTGTAGCTAGCTGTAACTGTAGCTAGGTTTGCGTAAACTCAAAGATGTCAGTACAAAGCGCACCAAATTGGGACACTATGGGCCCGATTCACAGAACTAACTTAAGACAAAATCCTAAACTTACTACCATTTTGGTATTCACAGAAGTTAGGACTCCTAACTTTAGGACTCCTAAATGACTTCTGTAAATACCGAGAGTCTTAAAGTTAGGATTTTTCTCAGTTTGAAGAATAGTAAAGTCAGGAGTCCTAACTTTACTACTCCTAAACTGAGAAAAATCCTAATTTAAGACTTTGGGTATTCCCAGAAGGCATTTAGGAGTCCTTAAGTTAGGACTCCTAACTTCTGTGAATACCAAAGTGAGGAAGTGCCTTCTGTGAATACCACAATGAGTAAGTGCCTTCTGTGAATACCAAAATGGTAGTAAGTTTAGGATTTTGTTTTAAGTTAGTTCTGTGAATCAGGCCCTATGATACAGGTATAGAAATGCGCTCCCAAGCAGCTCAATGCAATACTGGGAAGTGGAAAATAACAACCTGGCACATTAAGCGGGAAGCTGGTACATATGAGCAACACTGCTGGCATGCTGGGACATTGAGCAACAGACACTCTAGTAGCTGCACCGTGCAATGTTTGAGGACCTCCCAGCTATTATTGACTTCACCCTAGACTATTTATGCATCACTTATGCATGTAATGGAGCGAACAGCACACCTGGTGAGAGTTATACAGTAGCATATTTTCTTGTGTATTTCCTGCTCCATTCACTTTGATAAATTATTAATCAGTACATGGACAACAATGGTGTTACATCTCATGGTACAGTACTTACAATTGGTGTCATTCTTACTGGCAGATAGGAGGAATAACAGCTGTTGGTGCTGCATAGCGCCATAACACACTGTTTCAGTGACGGTCTGTTATTCTTCCTGAGCACCTATTGAGGGCACTTTTCTGATGAGCACATACATGACCTACTAGTTGAGAGGCCTAATGTGCCTTTGTGCTGTGGTACCCCGAAGGTATTGGTATTTTCCACAACATCCTCTTCTGAAGTGCCTAAGAAACCCCTTATATCTGAAATAAATGTGCTGTAAAATACATTGTTTGAATCTATCTTAGGTCAGCTATCAACATACCTTTTAAAACCAATTCATCATAATAAACATAAGGATAATACATAGGCTCAGATTAGGAACGGGACAGTGTTTTTCAACCCCTTCCAAACTCCTATTTGCACAGGGGTTGTTATACCGAGTTGGGTGGTGTTAGAAACGAGGGTCTCTAGTTGGCAGAGGTAGGTACCTTTGTCCAAATAGGGACCCTTGCTTCTGGTACGGGGGATACACTTCTAAAATAACCCCTGCTCACTTCCTAAGTAGCTTGGCAGAAGCAGGCAGGTTTATCTCAGAGGCAGTGTGTAAAGCATTTGTGACCACATACAGTAATCCAGTGACAACACTACAGATGGACACCACACAGTCTCTAGAGGTCCAAAACAACAGCAGGCACCTCTTTTGTAGGTCAAAACTCCCAGCAAGGAAGTTCAGGGGAGCTGGTTCTGAAGTCTTGGTGTCCCTGAGACTTCTGAACAGGAGGCAAGCTCAGTTTCAAGCCACTGTAAGCCAACCCCAGACAGGAAACAGCACTGGGGCAGTGTTCCTTCTCAGCTTCTCCGGCTCTTCTCCTTGGCAAAGGTTGCTCTTGATTCCCAAAACTGATCTAAAGTTCTGGACTCTGGGTCCCAATAGTTATACTACAAAATCCTTTTGTTCTCTGGTGGCAGAGAAGCCCTATGCTTGGTCAAAACAAGTTCTGTCCTGTCTGGTGGATTTCATGGCAGGAGGTGGAGACAACAATGTGGAAGGCAGAGCAGGCCAATTCAGGTGAAAGGATATCTCCTCCCCCTACTCTAAATGCAGCCCAGGTCTATTCAGCCCAGCTCTGATTCACCTAGCTCTCTGGAGCCACTGCTCCTCACCAGCCCCTCTCATCCAAAAGCCAGACATGCAATACACAAACCTAGCAGAGGCGCACTGGATGGCTAAGCAAGAAAATACCCATTTTCTAAAAGTGGTATTTTCAAACACAGAATGTAAAAATCACCCTCACTAAAAGATGCATTTTAACATTCTAAATTCAGGCATACTAAACTTTATTTTCCTACCTTGTTCCCAGGGATGGTTATTTTTACAAGGTGGTATAAACAAACTTCCCATTCTATCCTATTGGAACAGGCATCCTTGCAATAGTGAAAATGAAATTGGCAGTAATTTACTATCAGGACATGCCACACACACCAGGGCATGCCTTACCTTTCACATACACTGCACCCTGCCCACAGGGGTATCTTGGGTCTACCTTAGGGTTGACTAACATGTAAGAAAAGGTAAGGTTAGTGCCTGGAAAGTGGGTACACCTTACAAGTCGACATGGCAGTACTAGACTGCACACAGGCTCTGCAATGGCAGGCCAGAGTTACATTTACAGGCTGCTTATGTGGGTGGCACAATCAGTGCTGCAGCTCACTAGCAGTATGTGATTTACAGGCCATGGGTGCACACAGTGTACTGGACTAGGGACTGACTATTAAATAAAATCAGCCAATAATGGAAATACCAATCCATAAAAACAATTTACAAAGGGGGGCTTGCACTTTGGCACTGAACAGCAGTGGCAAGTGCCCAAAGCATCTAGACCAGCAAAACGTAGTCCAACACACAGCAAAAACACAGGATGCAAAGGCAGAAAATGCAAGGAAGACCCACGCCAATGGTGGCAGGTCTAACATGTGTCCCCTCCAGTTGAAATGTGGGGAGAACTACCCACCCTCTTGGGAGTTCTCTTCACTAACAAGGAAAAGTCTAGACAGACCATTAGCATTGGCGTGTTCTGTACCAGGGCGTGTTCCACACTGAAGTCCATCCCCTGTAGTGAAATATACCACCACAACAGCTTTGGGTTCTCCCCCTTATCTGCATCAACCATCTGGGGGCCTGTGGTCGCTCTGAACCCGGTAGTGAGTCCCAAACAAGTAGGACCTCAGCTTCTTCAGCGCCCAGACCAATGCAAATGACTCCCGCTCAATCGCATTTCACCTCTGTGCCCGTGGAAGTATTCTCCTGCTAATGAAGGCTATGGGCTGGTCTAGGCCCTCATTTAGCTGCGAGAGCGCAGCCCCCACACCATGCTCTGAAGCATTTGTCTACACAGTGAATTCCCTTGAGAAGTTGGGCGCTTGAAGCATGGGCACCGTGCATATGGCAGATTTGAGGGCATCAAAAGTCTTCTGGCAGGCATCAGCCCATTTCACCTTCCTGGAAGTCAGCTCTGTCAAGGGGGCAACAATGGTGCCATACCCCTTGACAAATCTCATGTAATACCCGGTGACTCCTAAGAAGGCTTTCACCTCTGTCTGGGTCTTGGGGGGTTTCAAGCCAGAATGGTATCAAACTTGGGCTATAGGGGCACCACCTGGCATCTCTTCACCTGGTTTCCCCAAGTACACCACAGAACCCTGCTCGATCTAGCAGTTGCTTGCCTTGATCACGAGGCCTGCCCTCTGCAGAGCGTTCAACGCTTCCCAGAGGTGATGCAGATGTTCCTCCCAAGTGGCACTGAACACTGTGTTGCCATCCAGGTAGGCGGCACTGAAATCCTCCAGTCCAGTTAACACCTGGTTGACTAACCTCTGAAAGGAGGCAGGGGCATTCTTCAACCCAAAGGGCATCACCCAGAATTGGTAGTGCCCCTCTGGCACTGAGAATGCTGACCTCTCCTTTGTTAAGGCAATCTGCCAGTACCCAGACTTTCAGTCAAACATACTGAGGTGCGGGCAGCAACCAACCGATCTCTGAGCTGATCAGCTCTGGGGATGGGGTGTACACCAGTCCTGTTGACCAAATTGAGCCCTCAGTAGTCCACACAGAACTGGAGTTCTGTTGTGGCACCAGGTGTGGCAGCCTTTGGGAATAAGACCACTGGGCTGGCCAAGGGCTGTTTAAGAGCTCAATCACCCCAAGCGCTAACATCTTGGAGACCTCCTCCTTGATGCAAGCCTTGACCCTGTCAGTCACACTGTAAATGTTATGATTCACAGGAGGACTGTTACCAGTGTCCACATCATGGACACACCACTGAGTGGCACCAGGGGTCAGGGAGAATATAGCAGCAAACTGCTGGCGGTAGTCACTTTGTTGTTCAGGAGTCAGGACGGGAGAGAAGGTTACATCATCCACTGACCGATAGATCCCTTTGCAGACAGGAGGTCAAGAAGAGGCTCAGTCTCCTCCTCCATTCCAGCATCTGTTGCTAGAAGCATGCCCACTTCGGAACTCTCCAAGTGGGGGCTTGAGGCAGCTCACATGCAGGACCCTCAAAGGGTTCCTTGGAGACTGAAAGGCCACCAAGTAGGTGACTTTACTCTTGCGCTCCACCACCTCAAATGTTTCGGTCCACTTATTCTGGAGCACACAAGGCTACGTTGGGGCCATGGTATACACTTCCTGTCCAGGCTGAAACTCGATCACAGTGGCATTCTGATAATACCAGCGTTTCATCTCCACCTGACTGGCTTCCAGATTCCCCTGAACGAGTTGTCTGATGCGTTAAGTCTGGTCCCTGAGCCCCCCCAGCATGTAGCTATATATATCCTGGGGAGGTTCACTGAGGACTTTCTCCCAGCCTTCTATGACCAGATTTAGAAGTCCTCTTACAGGATGCCCATACAGGAGCTCAAAGGGACTGAACCAAAAAAACTTCTGCTGTACCTCTCTGTAAGCAAACAAAAGGCATGGCAAGAGGATGTCCCACTTACGCCTCATGGATTCACCAAGACCCATAATCGCCCTTCAAGGTTCGGTTGAATCTCTCAAATAGCCATTAACTTGGGGGTGGTAAGGAGTGGTAAACTTGTAGGTAACTCTGCACTCCTGCCACAGGGAATTCAAATACTTAGATATAAAGTTAGTACCCCGGTCAGACACCACCTCTCTGGGGAACCGTACACGGGGGAAAATCCCCATCAATGCACAACGCCCCACCGGGGCCGTCACAGTACGGAGAGGGATGGCTTTTGGGTACAGGGTGGCACCAAGACCAGGATAAACATGTTGCCCATGGCTGTCTTGGGATCCAGAGGCCCCACAATGTCCATACCCACCCTCTCAAAGGGGGTGCTGATCACAGGGAAAGGTTGGAGAGGAGCCTTACACTTCCTCCCACTTTTACCACTTGCCCAGCAAGGCTGTCAAGTCCTACAATGAGTATCAGAACTCTTATGCATTTGGGGCGAGTAAAAGTGGGTGACAAGCCTTTCAAAGCTCGTCTTACCCAAAATGTCTTGCCAAAGGTACATCATGAAACCAGACCCAGTAGGAAGGCTCTGAATTGCTGGGGTACCACTAGCACGCGGGCTGACCAGGGCTCAGCAACCTTAGGCTCGCTATACAGGAGACCATTCTCCCAGTAAATCCAATGTGATTCAGACTGATCACCTGATGCCTGATTTGCAGCTTGTTGCTGCAAACCAACAAGAGAATGGAACCTCTGCTGCTCCTGGCAGAATTCCTCCTTGGTGGGGCCGCCTTACTGCTGCCAATGGGTCAGCTCAGGCATGTCCCCCAATTCAGCCACTTGTTCCCCTGTAGGTTCCAGGGCATTCCCCCTCAAGGTTTACCTCCTCCTGGACAGTGGGACTTTCGGCTGCCGGTTTACCTCGCCCCCTACTTCTTCTCTTTCTGGCAGGCACCTGGGCCACTCTTTCAGGCTCCAGGACCTCTTGAATGCCTTTACCGGCTGCCATAGAGCCAAGTGGTCACACACGCCCACTCAGGTAGACCCAAAATCTCTAAATGAGACCTCCGCTCCACCTTTGCCAAGGGGAGCTCTCCAAATCATTGCCTAGCACACAGTCAACAGGCATGGCTGACCTCACAGCTACTCTGAAGGTACCCAAGACCCTGCTCCTCCACTCAAAGGGAACTTGTGCCACTTGGCAGAGGCACTCCGAGTTGTCAGCGGTAACTAGTGGGTAGAAAGTGTTGGAGAGCACCTGCTCCTCAAACACCAGCCAACAACTGACAGCTGTCACACTGGCTTTGGTGTCTCTCAGAGCCTCTACACTATGACCATTGATGCTCACCCACTGCCTGAACTTCTTAGTGTTAAAAGGCAGATGAGCTCTTGGGACCATCTCACTGTCTCCTAAAGAGACCAGGGACATTTCTGCGGGTCCCCACCCCTCTTAGGCACCGACTCCACCCACAAGGCTACACTAGCCATTTCCCGTGGCAATGCACCAGTGTCTGCAGTGGTAAACTTTTTGGGACTCCTAGGATCCCCTTGGAAGTGGCCAACCTGACCACAACCATAAAATGCCTTGGAACCCCGAAGAACAGGCTTACCTGGGACCCACTGCTTCTTTCCGGTGGGAAGCTAGGAACCTTTACCTTGGTTCCCTTGGTGATCACTTTGGGGCCCTTTTTGAAACTCCTTATGTTTACTCTTGTCCCCCCCACTCTTCTGCTGGGGACCCTGTCCACCTTTGGCGGAGTCTCCCACATGACCTTTTTGGACCTGGAACTGACCCAGCGGTCCGCTTTCACAGCAAGCTTCCTGGGGTCAGTCAGCTTCTGGTCAATCAAGTGCTGACATAGCTCTGGAAAACAACTATCTGACAAGTGCTCCCATGCAACCAAATCATAGAGCCCCTAGAAATCATTCACCTTGCTACCCTTCACCCAACCATCCAATGCTCTGCAAACATAGGACACAAACTCCAACCAAGTACTTGACTCCAGCTTCTTACAGTTTCTAAATTTCTGCCAGTACAGCTCTGAGGTCAACCCATACCTTGCTACTAAAGCTTACTTCATGTGAGCATAGGACATCAGATTCTCAGAAGGCAATGCTAGCAAGGTCTGCCTTTCTTCACTGATAAAGCAGCACCACAACCCTGCTCCCCAATATCTTTCAGGGATTCTGTAGGACCTCATAGACCTTAAACCACTGACCAATGTCTTCATGCGTCATGAAATCCTTAATAATCTCCTTGGGGATGTATACCTTCCCTTCTCCAGGCACTGATGGTGTGCTGCCACCATTGGGATAGATCTCTACACGTTTGGCTTCAGATCCAACTCCCTCAACCCTCTTTCCTGCTCAAGAGCATCTACTTCTCTTCTATAGCCAATTTCTGCTTCTCTTACTCCAATTTCTTACTTTCCACGTCACACTCCTTCCCCAGCATTAGCTTTGTAAGCTCCAACTCATGCCTTTTGCTTCTCTCCCTGCCCTCCAACTCCTCTGGAGACAGACCATTTGAAGACGCACTAATTCCCCCCTGGAAGGCACCTTCCCTCCAGTCAGCCCCAATAGCCCACCCTTCTGTCCATCTAAATTCTCTCACTCCACCAGAGGCTCCTAGGTATGCTCACTGGCGTTTCTGGATTCCAACCAGGCCCTCTGTGCCTTTTGGTCTTCCTCCTTTCTGGCGAGGCCTCTTACAGAGATTTAAAATTGTCTGCAGACAGCTTTAAGTTGTGGCACAGTGTAGGTATCAACCCTCTCCTCTTCAAATTCAATATCCACAGATGCAAGTGATGCTGGTTTACTCCTGGTGAAAATTGGCAGTTCTCAAGTTGCAAAAACTTCCAAGGAAAACGTTCTACCAAATGTATGTGGTCGCGTAATGGTCTGCACTATACTAGTAGTGTACACCAATCACTGCATGTAAGACACAAATGCAAGTCCAGATCCTCTAGGGGTCTCTAATTGGCAAAGGTAGGTACCTTTGTCCAAATAGGGACCCTTGCTTAAACTCAGGGTAAGGGGGATACACTTCTTAAATAACCCCTGCTCAGCCCCTGGGTAGCTTGGCACGAGCAGACAGGCTTATCTCCGAGGTAGTGTGTAAAGCATTTGTTACCAAATGCAGTGAAAACAATACAAATGGGACACCACACCAGTTTAGAAAAATAAGTAATCTTTATCTAAACAAGACCCAAAATGACAAAAATCCACAATACAGTAAAAAGATATGACTTTCAAAATAGTAGAAATAGTTCAGTTCAAAGCAAACTGCAGATTCAACACTTTTCACACAAAGTACCTTGGATGCGTCACGCACAAAGCAAAACGGTAATGTGTCGGTTCCTTACACTCAGGGAAGGTTATACGTCGGCTCCTTGCTCCGGGGGAGGTGATGCGTATGTTCCTTACTGCTGCGCAGGGGAGGTGAATCATCAACTAATCAATCAATCAATCATGGGTTTGTTGAGGGCCCTTAAGGGTCTCAAGGCGCTAGGGATGGGGTGGAGGTGGAGGATCCAGTTCATCCATAAGGAGGTCTAACGAAGAGCCATGTTTTGAGGTTTCTCGTGAAGATGGGGAGTGATATTGTCTGTCTTAGGTGGAGCAGGAGGGCGTTCAAGGTTCTGGCAGCGAGGAAGGAGAAGGAGAGGCCTCCCATTCTGGACTTCGTGGTGCGGGGGAACAGGAGCAGGGAGATGGGTCTGTAGTTTTTGAGGTCAGAGGTGTCCACTGATGGCTCCTTCAGGAGTTGGTTGATCTCGGCGTGCTTCCAGTCATCGTGGAAAAAGTCATTCGCTAGGAAGCGGTTGATGGTGTGGCGAGGTATGGGTGGAATGGTGTTGACAGTTCTGTTGAAGATGTGGTAGGGACAGGGGTCCGTGGGGGCCCCGGAGTGGATTGACCTCATACTCTTTAGTGTGTCTTCGCTGGTGAGGGCTGTCCAGCTGTTGGGGGTGGTTGGTGAGGGTGCAGTGTGTTGGCTGTCTTCGTAAAAGTTGTAGATGTTCTTGATTTTGTGGTGGGAGAAGAAGGTGCAGAGTTTGTCGCAGAGGTCTTGTGAGGGAGGGATGTCTGCAGACTTGCTGGTGGGTTAGGCATACTCCTTGATGACGCTGAAGAGTTCTTTGCGGTGTGTGGAGATTCTGTCTTTGATCTCTGTTTTTCTTGTATTTTTGATGAGTTGGTGGTGTGCGTTGGTGGTGGCTCTGAAGTTGTTGTGGGTTTCTGTAGATTTGGAGTTCCTCCAGGCCTTTTCGAGGCAGCGGCATGTGCGTCTGGACTCCAGAAGTTCGGTGGTAAACCATCAGGCTTTCTTGGCGTGTGTTGTTGTTCTTCTTGAGGGAGGCTATGGTGTTGGTGCTGTCAGAGAAAAAAGAAAAACCAAAGGGGATGATGGACGGTGCTGTCAGAGATCCATCTGTGCAGAGTTCGGGTTGCGGTGTTGGGGTCGTCTTCTGCGATGGTTGGGGTGGAGTTGCCGAGGAGGTGAGCTGGTCATCGGTGATTTTGGTCCAGTTTCTTTGTGGGAGCAGTGCTGGGTTCTGTAGATGGTGGGTGTTCTGAAGGTTAATGGATGCATCGATGGCCAGTCTACGGGAGTTCAGTGGTGTGGCTATAAGTGATGGCGGTTCCTGTTGTGAAGAGGGGGTGTCCTGCTGACTGCGTAGGTTCGGTTACGATCTGGCGGAGTCCTATGTTGTGGAGGTTGTCCAGGAGGGATGTGGTGTTGGGGTCTAGTTGGTTGTTGAGGTGGAAATGGAGGTCTCCCAGCAAGGTGTAGTTGGTGGGCGCGATGGCTTGCGGGGAGATGAGGTCAGTAGCTGAGGGTTCCACGGAGGGTGGTGGTAGGGCAGGCCTGGCCTGTATCTTGAAGTGTAGGTGCTCCATCAAGTCTGTGGGCTCGTTGGGGAGTGTGCTCAGCCAGAGGGTGGATTGGTGGATGATGGTGATTCCCCCTCCTTCTGGGAAATCTTGTATCCTTGGGGAATGGTGATGGCGATGTCCGGTCCCGAGATGGTATAGGTCCAGGTTTCGGTGAAGAACGTGACGTCCGGGGTGGTGCTGTCGAGGAGGTCCCAGATTTTGTTGGCGTGTTTGTGGAGGGATCGAACGTTGAGGAGGATGCATTGCAGGGTCTTCGTTGTGTTCTTACGGGCAGGTTGTGCTGGATCTGTGGTCTTGGCGGTGCTGCAGGTGTGCCGGTAGCAGAGACAGCGGAAGGGTCCGTGGGGGTCACCTGGTGAAGCTAGCATGCAGTTGTTGTTACGACCTGGGTTTAGTACATAGAGTGCTGCTGGGTTGTAGCGTTGGCGGTTCGGAGGTCCAGGGTTCCTGGCACTGGACGCGTTCGGGACGTGGACAGGCGCAGAAGGGCTTGCCTTTGGCGCACCTTCATTAAGCAGTGGTCGGTGAGGGCTGGACAGCTGGGAGGCGGTTGCAGGGAAGAGAGCTGGCCTGGGCTGGTCGCGCTAGGGGGGGGGGGAGGGGGTCGGAGAGGCCGCGGGGCAGCAGCGGCATGAAAAATGGGGCAGGAGGTGCCCAAAACAGCGCAAAGTATGAAAATAAGTAAAGGTGATAAAAAAGGAGTTAAAAGTGATAGGAAGAGAGTGAGAGGCTAGAAAAACGAAGGTGAAAGTAGAGAGGCTAAAGAGAGAGGTAGGCAGAAAAACGGATCAAGAGTTTTGGAAAGGGGTTCACTGGACCACCAGGGATGAGACGCAGGTATAGCCTGCGGGTGGAGGAGGGCCTCGAACACCAAACACTTGAGAGTGCAGGGACTCAGGAGGGCCTCACTTGATGGTGGAGCTGCAAGGGTGGGAGAGCAATTTCACTGACAAGGAGTCAGTGGTCTTGCTCCGGTTCCTTACCGGAGAGGAGGTGATGCGTTGGTTTCTTACTGCGTCCCCTAACAATGCTGCAGACTTGGCGCCTCAATGGGATGATCCGGAGCGATGAGTGGATTCTTGCAGCTGCACAGCAGGCCTTGTGTCGAAATTTGTGCTGTGATTTCGGACTTTGGAGATCAAAGCATTTGATGCGGCGTGCAGCGATTTCTCGAGCCGTGGCAGGCGCTGCAAGAGTTTCTCCAGGGATGCATCGGAAACAGGTACAGATGTGTCAGGCTTCTCAGTGTTGCGTTGATTTTCTATCTCCCTGTGGAAAACAGTCTCCAGAAGTCCAAAACAAAAGCTGGCACCTCTTATGCAGGTCAGAACTCCCAGCAAGGAACTTCAAGGGAGCTGGTGGTGAAGGTGTTGTGTCCCTGAGAGCTCAGAACAGGAGAAAGCTCTGTTTCAAGCCCTTAGATATCTTCCTCAAGTAGGGGACACAGCAGAATCATTTCTACTCTCTTTGGCAGCAAGTAGACAGTGCAGGCCAATCCCACACAGCAAACGGCACAGGGGAGGGCTGCCCTGGCTCTTCTCATTGGCTAAGGTTCCTCTTGATTCCCAGAAGTGATATAATGTTCTGGGGTCTTGGCCCCAATATTTATACTACAAAATCCTATTGTTCTCTGGTGGCAGAGAAGCCCTGTGCTTGGTCAAAAACTGTTCTGTCTTCTCTGGTGCAGGTTCCTGGGAGGAGGTGGAGACAGTATTGTGGAAGGCAGACAAGGCCCATTCAGGTGAAAGGAAATCCCCTACCCCTAATCTAAATGCAACTCAGGTCAATTAAGCCCAGCCCTGACTAATCCTGCTCTCTGGGGTCATTGCTGCTCCCCAGCCCATGTCATCCAAAAGCCAGACATGAAATACACAAACCTAGCAGAGGCATACTGGATGGCTAAGCAAGAAAATACCCACTGTCTAAAACTGGTATTTTCAAACACGAAATTTAAAAAATCACCCTTACTAAAAGATGCATTTTAACATTCAGAGGTCAGGCATACTAAACTTTATTTTCCTACCTTGTTCCTAGGGGTAGTTCTGTTTATAATATGTTATAAACAAACGCCCCATTATATCCTATGGGAACAGGTAGCCTTGCAATAGTGAAAAACGAAATTGGCACTAATTCACTATCAGGACATGCCACACACACTAGGTGTCCTACATTTCACATACACTTCACCCTGCCCATAGTGGTAGGTTAGGGCCTGGCTGTCAACATGGCCGTACTAGACTGCACACAGGCTCTGCAATGCCAAGCCATAGTTACATTTAGAGGCTGCTTGTGTGAGTGGCACAATCAGTGCTGCAGCCCACTAGCAGCATTTGATTTACAGGCCCTAAGCACACACACACGAGGTCGGAAAGCAAAAAGACAGCCTGTTGATCCTAGATATGGATTGGGGTAGACCTGTCGCCCATCCCAACCTGGCCTCTCCCAGACATTATGCTAGAGAACAGAGTCCTCAGGGAAACTCTAGCTTTCCAACTGACTGAATGGTTTGATCAAAACATGGATTTAGCATCTTCTAGAGCCCTGGAATGGAAAGTGTTGAAAGTGTTGGCCAGACGGTACTCCATTCAGGCAGAGGTGGCTTGTCAAATACTACTAGGGTAAGAATTGCTACGAATGGAGCGTTCTTATTTAGAAACTGAACACAGAGCGGCGACCGGCCCTACTACCAGAGTAGATTTCAATGAACTGCATGAAGAGGAAGCAACCTTGTTTTAGTCAATTGAGATCCCTTGAATGGGCAGTATATACAATCAGGTCATATTCTGAGGTAGACAAGTTGGGCCACCTACTGGCCTGGCTTCTCTCAGAGGACACATTAGGTCACCACATTACTGCTCTCTGTAATTAGCTAAATAATCTTTATTATTCTGAACAGGAGATTTGGCAAATTATTATTTTGCTTCTATAGTCACCTGTACAGAGCTACTCCTGCTACAAGACCACAGGCTTCTCAGGCTTTTCTAGATAGCCTGGAAGGTCCCACGATCACAGCTGTCCTCTGTGAAGAGCTGGAAGGCCCCAATACCCCCAAGAAATGAAAGCTGCCATAAAAAATGTTCCCATGGGTAAAACACAAGTGTTCCAAAGGCAATTATTACGAAGATCTACCAAGATCTACCAAGTGGGTAGGCATAGAAGTTCATTCTAGCAAGAAATGCAGGGCAAACGCATATTCAAAATTTGTTCAGATTTAATTATTAGCTTATTCATATTCAAAAATCCTTATATGAGAATTCTAACAAATAACAGGGCGCTACATAAACAGTGCAGTGCAAGTGAGGTCAAGTGAAATAATGTGATTAAATATGTACAGTGCGCACAACACAGAAATAAAAGCTCAACCAACAGGACAAAATTTCAATATACGAGAATATAAAATTTTGTCATAACATAGTATTGGACCTTGCCACAAAAGAACGCATGGTTGAGATGAATTGGTTAACGTTTCGACCCTAAAAGAAATAGTTTTGGTGGCATCTTTCCGAGGAAAAACGTGCTAACTGTTAGTATTAAAGAGTAAATAAACAAGATGGACAAGTGTCATCATTCAATAAGAATGAAAATGCAGAAAGGAAAGTAGTCAGTCATTCAAAAGGGAAAATATTTCATCCAAATGTCATCAGCAAACTCATGCCAGAACCATTCGTATAAGAGGGAGTGCACCACATGCTTATGGGAACACCAGCTCGTATGTGTGGGTGAAACAACAATATGGGCCATCAAAGAACCCACAGGAATCAGGACAACTTCAGGAATGTATATTAAAATCTTCAATGAAAGGAGAATGCGCAGATATACAAGGGAACTGTCCGGGAGATACACACAAACAAGTAATCCAGCAGAATTGGTCTCAGTGCAACATGAAGCACTGTTTTGTATACTTATTGAGTTGACCAAGTGGATATTACGTATCGAGTAATCACCACAAGCACACAGGTACGACTGTTCATTGTCCTGGCCGAACCAGGACCCTTTTATTGGTCAAACAAAACCCCACCCCCAACAAACCAATTAGCCCCAAGCACTATATAAACATCAGCTGTGACAGCGCGATCCCTTTTGGCGCCATTCTCATTCAGGTAAGACCAGCGACTACATTACATTCCTCCCCAATTTACAATCAAAGAAAACAAAATAAAAGTGATTATCTTAAACATGTGACATAGTCTCTCAAACGAGTAGAACGACCAGGACATGGCCTCAACTGATAACGGCCTGCGCCCCTCCGTTGGTATTCAGGGCCTGAAAGCAGATCACTAACAGGAGACATAGAAATAGACCCAGACCCCACAGCCATAGGTGACACAGGTGGCACATCACTTTGTCCAGATACTTCATCTCCCCCTACCGGAACCAGAGGAGGCAAAGATACTGGGCCAACATCCCCATAATCAGACAAAACTGAAACAGTGTCTGATGGTAACACATAATCACCTTCCTGAATTTTACCAGAATCATGGAACTTTTTATAGAAAGATACATTTCTCGAAATGGTTGCCCCACCCCTCACCACCGTAACTTTAGTGCCATGAACAGCTTTCACCACCCAGGGCTCAGGCTCAAATGGTAAACTAAACTTCCCTTTTCGATGCCTATTTCTCATCATTACAACATCACCAACAGAAAATGTCCGGAGCATAGCCCCACGGCTAATTGCTACTTTGTCATTCTTCTTCTGCCGATTCTTCAGCTCCCCTGCCAAGACAGCATAACTTGCAGGAGGGGACCCCAGTACTGGCACAAAATCACCCATAGGACGATTCATACACAAAGATATAGGACTGACTTTCATAGTTGAATGTGGAGTCATCCGATATTCCTTCAAGAACAAAAATATAGCACAATCTAAGTCCTGACTATCAGTAACAGCAATCCTGAGTGTTTTATTAAGGGTACGCATGAAACGTTCAACCTCCCCATTGGCCTGAGGCCATAAAGGAGTCACGTTACGATGAAACACACCCCTAGACTGCAAATAAGAAGAAAACTCATGGCTGGAGAAAGGAGGTCCATTGTCAGTACGTAGTTCAGAAATCCAACCATGAGTTGCCATAATTTTATCAAACAAAGGAATCGTGCGACATGCTGTGGTAGGATCCATAATCTCCACCGCTGGATACTTAGAAAAATCATCGATCACCACCAGCATATGGCGACCATCAGGTAGACATCCAAAGTCAGCACTAGCTCTCTGCCAAGGAAATGAGGGAACATCTTCCGTGATGATAGGAGCAGGGGCATCCAAACCAGGAAACCACACTTTGGATCTCAAACGAGATTTGGTCTTCACCACCCCTTGATGGACCACATGAGCCAAGTCCACCACCCTCTGTTGTAAACAAGCAGGGATCACCAACCTTGACCCCCGCAGCAGACATCCTTCCGGGGCACAGGTCAATTCATCCCGAACCTGACACAGAAATGCCAAAGTAGATCTGGCATCATCAGTGCGACACTTGGCGGCACTCAGGAGTCCACTCCACTTCCAAGTGCCAATAACAGACAGGGATAACTGGAGCACCCATCATGAACAGTCGAGCCAACAACCTCCTCCAAAGAAAGTGGGAGAGGCCGAGAAAGCTCAACCACCAACCGTACATATTCCTCAATCTCCTCAGCAGCATTTTCCTCGGAAACAGATGCAGGACGGTAATGCCGAGATACGTAGCCAGCAGGATTTAATGCCCCTGGACGAAAAACAACCGTCAAACAGTAGTCCTGCAGCTGCAAAATCAATTTTTCAATCCGTGGCGGAGGCTTTGAGGAAGACCCCATAAACAAAGGGATGAGTGGTTTGTGGTCAGTATATGCCAAGAAAGGCTGACCATACAAGTACAAATGGAAATGGCGACATCCCCAATGCACTGCGATGGCCTCCTTCTCTATGTGGGAATATCGCTGTTCAGTATCAGTCAAAGCACGACTGGCATATGCCACAGGAGCCAATTCACCATTTATCTGGCACTGAGATAGAACAGCCCCCAGTCCACCTGGACTGGCATCCACAGCAAGTTCAGAGTCCAGTGCTGGATTGAAGTAAGCAAGGGTAGTATCAGCAGACAGTGCCCTTTAAGTTGTTTGAAAGCCTGAATCCTGTTCAGGGCCCCAATCCCACAGAACATTAGATTTCGAAAGCTATCGCAAAGGGGATGTCAAATTAGACAATCCAGGGATAAAACGACCACAGTAGTTGACCACATCCATGAAACTTCTCACACCGGACACATTAACAGGGGCAGAGGCTGTCTGTATATCACACACCTTCAACGGATCAGGAGACACACCTTTTAATAGCCAAAGAATGAAATGTGTTTTTAGAAATTCACACTTTTCTCCGTGTAAAGTCAAACCATGATCCAGCAAACGTTGAAATACGCCTTTAAGACGACTATCAAGTGCATCCCAGTGGGGGAATGAACTAGAATGTCATCACTGACATTTATTACTCCATCCAACCCTGCCAACACCCCCCAAATTGTATCCTGAAACACTTCGGCAGCACTAGAGATGCCAAAACTCAAATGTTTATAACGCCTTAGTCCGACATGTGAGGAAAAGGTGGTAACTCCCCGGGAGGCAGGGTCAAGCATCAACTGGTGATAACCAGCACGGAGATCCATTTTGGAAAACCACCTGGACCCACTAACTTCCACCACGATGTCATCAACAGTAGGAGTAAGGCGACGTTCACGTTTGATTGCCAAGTTAGGTAAGCGCATGTCCACACAAATCCTAACTTCACCAGGTTGTTTAGGTTTGCGGGCAACCACAATCGGTGATACCCAAGGAGTCAAGCCCTCCACCTTTTCGATAATGTCAGCCTCCTCCAACTTTGGTAATTCTGCCTCCACCTTCGGCCGAAGATGGAAAGCCACTCACCTAGGAAGTAATGCCACTGGTTGAACAGACTCGTCAATATGCAATTTGATCATCCGATCCTTCAGACAACCTATACCATCAAATAGTTGCGAATACTGCAGCAAAAAGTCATCAATAGTCCACTGATGGATAGCCAATGCAAAAACCACCAGGCGTAAACTCTCAGCTGTCTGGCAACTCAGCAACATCCCATGACCATCCTTGGTGACATACACAGGCGTTTTCACTAGATGGGAACCATGAGAAATCACAGCAGAAAAGACACCAGCCAATGGAAGGGGTTCACGGGCTCCAAAAGCAAACACCTGAATAGATGTCCCACTCAGTACTGGTATGTTTGGTAGTCCCATCATCATGGATTCAGCCATCACATTAATCGACGCCCCAGTGTCAATCAAAGCAGGCACTAAATGACCATCCACCTTGACATCACATTTAGGCAAGCCCCTCCGTACTGTACCCCAGGCTGTAAAGCATGTAACACATGAACAACCTCTTCATCGTCATCCATATCTTCCAGCTCTGGAAGAGCGGCATAGACCTGGGCTGAAGATGCAGGAACAGACCCACGGACAGGAGCAGAACGGCACACTTTCGCAAAATGATTTACTTTGTTGCAATTGGAACACCATTTCCCAACCGCAGGACAAGTCCCATTATGAGGAAACAAACCTCCACAACCGTAGCATGTTCAATGTCGCTCCGCCTTGCGAGGAGGCATTTTCTGTTTGTCAAAACCTCGAACCATCACAGCATTCACTGGTTTCGCCTTCACAGAATGTTGAAGAGCAGCATCCATATGGGCCGCCCTAACCTTTGAAAGCTCTTTAGACCGGCCACGGGTCAGCATATCCGTCATCGGCATATTGGGCACCTGGAGTATCGCTTCACGAAGCTTGCTGGAATAACAGCCCTGTATAAATCAGGCCCTTATCTTATCCGCAGCATTAGGTAACCTACAGGTACTAGCCAATACCCACAAGCGAGCAAAGAAAACATCAACAGACTCATTAGGCAACTGCCTTGCTTGAAGTAGCAAGAAGCTCTCATAATCAGGATTCGCCAGAGGTTCAAAATGCGTAGTCAGAGCCTGTTTCAATGCATCATAAGTGTGCAGAGTCTCTTCCACCATCGACCGCCCCAGCCGATGTATCGCCGCCCCTCCAAGATGTAATAGCATTGGGCGCTTCCGCCCTTCATCCAAATCAATGGCCTCAAAGTAGGTCTCCAAGAGATCAACCCACTCTTTCCATTGAGCAGCCTGGGCAGAAGGAGGGCCATCCAGCAAAAAATGTTCCACGGGGGGGGGGGGACGGTTGACATCATTAAATCCTTATTTATGGATGTGAATCACAATTAAAGAAAGTCCAAGAATAATGCCTGCAACCACTGAGCACTCCTGCCACGAGATGCCCAGCAGAACAAAGCATTCACGTTTCACCTTTCTTTGTGATGCACTAGAGCGCTTTCACAGCTCCAATCCTGAAGAAACTGACATCTCCTTCAGCACGAAGAAACTGACAGCCTCCGCGTTTTCAGGGTCGCTAGCCAGCCGGTCCGCTGACTCACGCTCAGTTACGGCTCCGGCCACCCCCCCAAACACAGTCGGAGCGGGCAGAGGAGAAGGAATCCCTCAAGCCGCTCGCCGTCTGAAGGATCCACTGGAGCCCTGCTGCGCCAACAGCGCAACGAGGAAAATCGCCAGCACAGGCTGAACCGCCCCAGCGAAGCACCGTAGCTTCACCGCCACGCCAGAACCAGGGGCGGGAGAACAGCCTCGAAATCCGGACCTTCGTCGCCAGAAATGTTATGTATTGAGTAATCACCACAAGCACACAGGTACGACTGTTCATTGTCCTGGCCGAACCACAACCCTGTTATTGGTCAAACAAATCCCCACCCCCAACAAACCAATCACTAAGCCCCAAGCACTATACAAACATCAGCTGTGACAGCGCGATCCCTTTTGGCGCCATTCTCATTCAGGTAAGACCAGCGACCACATTACAGTGGGGCGGGTATGCCCGATTGTGGGTCCCATGCACACTGTCACTAGAACTAAACTGTACCCGGCTGATGAGCCCATAACTAGGGTGAAACAGATCCTGGGTTGCTTGTGTTCTGGTTCAGAGAGGACCTGTATTGGTAGTTCGGTCTGGAATGAAGATTTACACAATGGCAATCTGATGGAAAATCTGTAACCTTTCTGAGAAGTCAGGTTGCATTTTGGAGGGTGCTTCCACCGTCAACCATGGGACGCGCTGGTATTTCCAAAATGGTTCTTATACTATCTACTTAGTACATCTGGATGCCTTACTGGGAGATTTGGTGTGGTTGGGTGGATGCCGCAGGGTGGGCCTGTCCACCCTGAGCCTCTCCATAGATCAGGGAGGCTTGGGAGCCCCTCACTTTGAGGCATATTATTTAGCGGCCCAACAGCAGTGGTTGCCCAGGTGGTTTGTTGGGATGGCCCTGGAGGAAACTGGGGCAACTACTGCACCTCTGACCAATCTATATACACTGGTTCTTTCCAAGCGTTGGTCGACTAGAGGACTGTCCCATCCGGTTATGGAGTTAACATGTTGCCTTGCCAGACTTGGATTACTCACAAACTCTAAATAGCCCTTATTTTCCAAATATCCCTTTATTAGGCCTCTTTGACATACATCCTTTCCTGGACAGTCGTTCGCTCACATATTGGATGGTGGCTAGTCTGGAGATGGTATGGGATTTATTCCTAGATGCGCAATACCATTACTTCATGGCTTTACAAGATTGTTATCCACTACACGAGGGGCATATATTACACAGAGTACCAGATGGAAAATAGAAGACAAAGAATCTGACACTCAGCAACTGACCCATTCACAATACATTAGGCGTTGGCAGACGCTGTGTGAGCTGGAAATATAAATCCCAATGCTCCCACTTCCAATCACCAATCAATTGAGAACAACCTGGACAATTTAAGAGTGTGACATATGAGAAAGAATAGGTATGGGTGCTTTCCTATGTATGCACAATATCACATAATACCAGTTTTAAGCTGATCCAATTCTTCATACCGCATTGAGCTTATCTTTCTCCTGCCCGGCCTAATAGAATATTTCCAGGGACATCCACCTCAGGTCAATGTGGGCTAGGCTGTGCGATTGCCCATCCTTTACATCTTACTGGGAACACGTTTCAAGTTTTAGCCACCTGCATGGACATACCCTTCTAGTTCTCTCGGTGAAACCTGTGCGCTCAGGATATTCGGTCGCCCTAAAAAGTGTAAGGCAACATCCTGGTTGCTAGACTTGCGCATCCTTCTGACTAAGACAGCAGTCGAGCAGCTAGAAGCCATCTGCGTCACCTTCAGTGGAACGAATAATGGCGCACAGTAGTCTTGCGATGGGCCAGGTTGCAGGTAAGGCTCTTCATCAAGAAGTAGGGGGATTAGTTGAACACCCAATAGCAGACGATTGAGATTAACCCTAGGCGGTCATGGGTGCTGACCCCAGAGATGATACATTAACCTCCTGAAGGGGTATGGACCACCTTACTTCCAAGCAATTAATGGGTCTCTGGACTGTATATTTCATATTCAATTAGATTTGAAGTCCATTGATAATCACCTCTATCCCCCCCTCACCCAGAAGGTACTATCATCTTATTGCCTGGCATATCACCCCAAGGATTTTCCCTACCATACTAGTGGAGAATCTTACCTCCCCGCACTGTTGCAGTTGTCCTCAAGGACTGACTTCCCAGCCCCGCTGTCCTCTCAAGCTGTCTGCAAAATATGTGAGGAAATACGACCCATGATATTACCCCTTTGTCCCATTTCGGTATTCACTGCACCCAGAACCCAGTTGTAGAGGACTTTGTACGTTTTCTAATGTTGGACAGGACTTGCACACCGTTTAAATTTGATCTTTTTTTAGGATATCGGGTAAAACCTGAAATACGGATGCCAGTACTTACTCCTTAGGATCTCCGTTAAGCTGTGAACTTTACCGCTTTCATACATTTATTTTGTGTTAGGATTCTCCTATAACAACATCGGCAATATACACTGTTATACCTTAACTGTGTATGTGAAAACTGTAACTTCCCCTCTTTTTATACACTTAAAAGTTTAAACATCAATCAAAATGGTTCAAAGAACTCATGTCTCGGTCTCCTACGAGAAAAATAAAGTGTAGCGGATCATTTACATATTTTATCAGCGACGTAGTATTAATGAAGATTCATTTAGGCACATTTAAAATGTGAAGCGATGACAGGAGTCTGCAATTAATTGAGAAATACGCTTAACTCCAGCACTTTATGCTCTTATTTAGCAGCATAAGGATGCATTGAATGTAAATGTACAGGTGAGTACTAATGGAGTTGGCATTTTTTGGCTTATTTAATGGGGCTAGTTCTAAGCCTTGCTAGGTGAACTTGTCTTTTGTGCAAAAGTGCATGCAGTCAGCACATGAGCTTCCCGAGTGGTCACTGCTTCAAAAACTGGCTGCCACATGCCCATTAATACCAAAGCCTAGTTTTGGGGAAAGAAAAGCAAGACCGCATCTTGTAGGACTTGAGCAGCCAGGCACAGATCGATCAGTTGGAAACATTTCACCTGCCTATTGGAAGGCAAGAAAGTGCTGAAGCACATTAAGTCAGTAAAAACGCTGAAGGGCGTGGCAACGCTGTCAGCGATGGAGGACACTCAATGGTAGAGCTCTCCAGTCTGATCCTGGTTTTCCGGGCCCCCGAGCCTGCTATACTCACAGGAGAATACAGCGGAGGCATCAATGGGACCCGCTGTCGGAAGTCCAGATGCCATTCCTCAGGTGTTTGTTCCGGGGGCCTGAACCCGGAGATGCGACATGCGCTGCGGCCTAGTCGCTGGGCCAGCGCCACGGTATCTACACCTGAGGCAGTGGCCGCTGCAGGCCACGCTGCAACCATCAGAACTGAGGAGACCAGGCCCCTCCATTGACCACTGCTTCAAGAAGTCAAGGGAGTGGGCCTTGTGGAGCACCACAACCTGTGCAAAGTGCTTTACTCAGACTTGTGGCAGCTAGGACTTGCAGAGCAGCAGAGCCTGCTGGGCGGCACTTTGGACCCCTCAACATTTCCACCAGGAGAAACACGGGGCTTACCATCAGTCCTTGTTAATGCCGCCCCAACCACCCCTACATTAAACGGTGTGGGCCCTCTCGAGAGCAGTGACTGCATAGCACATTTCCCCCAGGTGAAACAAGGTAAGCAAGGATGGAAGCATGACGTCAACGGGTCATGAAGAGGCCCTAGTCATTGAAGTCTCTGGGGGCATCTACTGGACTTCTCCATAGAGGGCCCGTGGAGGTGGTGGCCGCAAGTGGCGCTGGGAGTATCTGACCCGCATCCCCCAACTGCTCTTTGGACCAGAGTCACGCAGGGAGTTGTTTACGCAGCCTTGGCTCCTGAAACACCTGCCACTAGATATCATCCATTGCTGCACTACTGGTGGGGACACGCCCAAGTGGCCTGGACTTTGTGGGCCACAATGGGGGCCCAAGCCCTGGAGTTGTGGGCCTCCTGGCAGCTGTTGGTTTGACCCTTGCTGTGGAGTTCACGCAGGACTGTTACTCCTGTGTGGCTCCCACCAAACAATCGGGCTGCACGTTGTGCCTAAACAGACAGTCGTAGTGGCACCGGGATTCCTGAGATGTGCCAGTAGTTACCGCAGCAGTTAGTACAGCAGAAAGGAGCTCCCGAGACGTTTGCTTCAGGACCCCACACGACAAGTGACAAGTTGAACACTGTTCTAGTGGGCATAGAGATTTCCAAAGCGCCCTTGGAGAGCAAAATAGACACCGTGCTCAGGGACGACCACCACAAGGTAGCTGACTGGGTCTGTGCAACAGAGCAGTATTTGGTGACCCTTAAGCCACTCACTCAAGAGATGCAGACCCAAATACGCAAACTACAGCACATTTGCATATCCTGACAGAGGGCACAAAGGGCCCCTCGTGCAGGAATAATGTACGCACCATAGGAGTCCCAGAAGAAGCCAAGGGCCAAGACACAGAAGCTTTCCTTGAAGCGTACTTTCACTGGTTCATCCGAGCGGCTGCCCTCCCATCATTCTTTTTGATTGAACAGGTGCACCGGCTGCCTTCCAGCTCCTCCCAGACCTCTAATAGCAAGACCTATACAGTATAGGGATCATGACCTCACCCTATGTGAGGCCCAGAAGCAGGATGCTCTTGCTATTGACAATGTATGAGTAATGGTATTCCCGGATTATACTATTGCAGTCCAGCGTCAGTGATACACTCTCCAGGCTGTCAAGCGCAAGCTATGAGGGGCCAATATTAAATACTTTTTCCTGTTTCCAGTATGCCTTCTGATTCAAGTAGATGGACAAACACTTCTTCACCGATCCTAAAGAGGAATGGGTAGAACACCGCGAATACCTGGGATCCCCTCTAACCCATCCTACAACTGCCGCTCAACACCCCCTACCGAAAAACTGAGGAAGCGGAAGGGCCGCGGGCACTCTCAACCACCTCACCTTTCTAACCTGGAACAGCTTACACATGAGCGGCAGAAGGCCCTACGGGTTGTGGCTGCATTGTAATCTGAACCTGCAATCGGAGGCGGATGAAGAATGCGATACAAAGTCCATTAGCGTTGTGGGCTCTGACTCAGTCCTATTCTTGCTTACCACTGGTAAACCTCCCGACATCACACAACATACTTCAGATGATATTATCCAAATGTCCTACCTGTCCTTGATCTTTTTCCCCCTCACAGTACACCTGGTCTCGCTCAGGTCTGCAGGCAGGCAGGCCGACGAAGTTTCTGGAACGCTCAATCCGGATCAAGCTACCCACGTAATGAACAACATGATTACCACCCCTACAACAGCGATTTAATGCTGGCTGGTTGTACACACACTTAACTACATGTCCATGTCTACTGTTTGTCACTTCAGCTGACGTACAACCCCATATTACATACATCGACTATTTAGGAGGGCCACTCTCACCATAGCTCACAACCCATGAACATATGCTGGGACCACTCCCTTCCCCCAATCGCCACATGGTGTCTTCAACCCTCCATGCTCAAGGCCCATTCCAGGCCTCCATACACGACTGCATTAAAGAATATTTTTACACCAATGGGGAAACGGAGTCCTCTAGGGACGCTGAATGGAACACCTTTAAAGTCGCAATACGAGGTCACTGTCTGGGGAATGCTCTCAATATACGTCAGGAACCTGGACAAAGAGGTTATGGAAATCAAGCAGAAGCTACTCCACCCTGAGCGACAGGTGCAGCTAACCCTACCTATGAGGGAACAATTGTGTCAGGCGCGCACTACACCTGCTGACCTCTTGGAGCACCTGCACTGCCTCAACTATGCAACACACACTAACTGGACACACACTGGCAAAGCCGGTGCTTACTTGGCTGATTCACCAGGAACAACCACGCCACTCTGTACTCTTCATTCGCCTTGAGACAAGTATTAGTGTCAATACCCAGAAGGACATACATGAGGCATTTACTTGATACCACACCTTCCAATACCAGTCAGCATCACAGGCAAAATTCAGTGACCTCGATTCCTTCTTGGACCCAGTGGCTCTTCGCAGCATCACTCTGGAGCACCAGGAGGAACTAAACAGGAAATCACACTACATGGAATTATGGAGGCCATCTGTGAGCTTGCGTCATGCAAATCTCCGTGCCCCGACAGCCTGCTGCCTGAGTTTGATAAAACTCATGCTCCACAACTGGGCCCGCATATAGAAAAATTATAAATGCTGCTTTATGCATTGTACTGTATTACTTGATGAAATGCAAATAAAATTTAGGTCGGTAAAAAACTCCTCCAGGAAACGTGCTCTAAAAACAGGACACTGGTTAAATAAATTGGCAAAATAATAAATATTGCTGTATTATTTGCCAAAAAAAGAACTGCAACGTCATGGACAATTACTAGACAAACAATATTTTAAAGTGGGTGTGATGAGACTGACTTTGGAAGAGATGGAAATTATGGGGAAATTGAGTTGTGTGCAGACGGAACTCATAAATGCTCAATTTCTGAAGTCTTGCTAAGTGTCTCTGTACCTTAGGCTTTGTAAATAAAGCAGTCTCTTTCAGCTTTCAGAAGTGTGGGCTATCCTGCTGGGATCTCAGCAATGAATGCAGAGAATTCCAATTCATTAGTCGGATGAGAATTCGATCAGGGCGAACAGAAAACGTCTTTTCCACCATTGAACATATGTAACTTTTTTAAGGGTGTGAGGACCCGATCAATGCATCCGTCCTCGAACCCCTTTTCATTCAGCAACAGAAGGACCTGTGGAAAAAGGGTTTCAGTGCTTGACTTTTCATCTGAAAATTATGTTTATTTGCTATAAAACAATCCCTTCTTGTTCACAGATTTTGTACAAAAGAGCAGTTGATTAATCCAAATTGGCTCTATCGATGCAATACTGAACCTAAGATCCCGGCATCATCAGCCAAAGATAAAAAACAGAGTGAAAACACATGTAGTGCCTTCTGGCTCTGGATGGGTCCCACAGGTAGCCTTCCACATGAGAACCCCTCTGCTACACCAACACAGCAGCACCATCTTTTCAGGTCCAAGATTTTCCTTCTCTCATGGGCTCTTGGGTGGCTTGTAATGAATCCTACAGCGTTCGTTGAAAACCTCAAAAGACAGAAAACATACAAACATGAATAATCTACAACACTTTCAAACTTTCTTTGGTCTCAAATAGGGATTTGGCAGTTATGCAGAGTTTATGTCGCTTCAGAAGTAAAATGCTAAATCTTTTGAAGATGAAACAAGGGGCTTGGCCTGGTATGCCGAACTTCAGGTGTTGTGTATTGCATGGGATGTAACCGTTAGTGATTTGGCTATGGATCTTTTTTAAATAAAGAAAAAGAAAGATCAGACCAAGAACTACTCACAGCATAGAAAATATTTGCAAGATCATTAAGAAAGATTAAATCTTTGCCACAAAATGTAGTGGATGTTGTGACTGATTCATCAATTGCCAACTAGGTAATCCTTTTAATGAATGAATCCCACAAACTTTTGCCTTGAGTATTAAAGAAAATTCACAAATTAATCTATATCCATAACAGCAACAGTTTAAGAATAAATTGTTAATCCTAGAGGGAAAAATATGAAATTAACAAGAGGTGCACCAGGGAAGGCCGCTTTCCTATTAACGGGCAAACATCTTCACTTTGGTCATCTTCAAATCAGATTAAACATGTGCTTATTAACAGTGATGCTATACACAGTGCTCCAACCTTCAGGCCCAACATACTCCCAGCAGAAACATTACAGGCAAGCGTATCAACCGATACCTAATGTCAAGTGACATAAATTATTTTGGCCCATGCATTAACCTATGAACTAGCAATAAACAAGATTGCAGGAAATGGAAACATTGGCAAACAGAAAAAAACAACTCCAAACAAAACCACATTGAAATGATAGTGCTCTTTTTTGGTCTGCTTAATTTGACAGCATCCATTGAAATCCATCACCTCCTATTTTGTTCCTCACATGCCATCTGGATGTTGCTTCCACTAGTTGCTTTTCCTTTGTGGTGGCCTTCAGTTTGCCCAAATATTTGCCCTAGAATATTTCCCAGCTTCACTGAGGGGGATGGGGGTATCTTTTTATTAGCATGGACTTTGGTGATCAGGATTTTAAAATTCTGTTGTGCTGATTACATGCTCCACCTTCTGTCTGACCCAGAAGGCTCTTTGGGCCATGTTCTGAATGTGTTTGAAGAGTATGGCACCTTCTCAGGTTTAGAAGTTGAACATAGAAGGGGCAGAAATTTTCCATCTGATGCATTGGTGTCATAGGATTTATGTGGAGAAGTGTGGCTCACCGGTTAGAGGAGACAGTCCCTGATGCAGAGGTCAGACCCAGGACCAGGGTTCAATCCCTGATGCGGCAGGGCCTTGAACTCAAAATGTCCACGGACTCGATAATTCTCGCCTCAGTGCCTACTCGAATCGTGGGTTCACACTCTGCAACTCTGGGCAATAGCTTGCTTAATCTCCACTATGGCCCCCCCGCGATGGGATGCCTGGTCTTCACCTTGGGGATGCCCAGTAGGGGTAATCTCGCAGGGAAAGGCCAGGACGGGTTCCCAAAGCAAGCGCCTTGAGACCTTACGGTGAAAGGCGCTATATAAGAACGTATAATTCACGATTTATATGTAATGTGGAATCAAGAAGTCAAACACATCTAGGGACTACAACTGCGTGCTTGAAATAAATAGCCCAGGTGAATTTGAAGTAGATGCTACTCAAAATCAAAGTTGACTGTGACAGATGTGTGGAGTTGAGGTAGGGTTACTGCTGCAAAGATGTGGAGAGGGGCCAGAAAGCAGTCAGTCAAGATGGCTACTCTAAAGAGTGGTTTCCTGACTTTGCAGCATAATCCTTAAAAAATAATGCTGCCTAGTCCATCAAGGACTGTAGGAACAGACAAAATATTTATATGCGCACGCATGGGTATATATGCGATCCACCTGGCCCGGATGCTTACTTGGAGCCGAAAGAACTGAACAAATCCAGTAGTGTGGTCCTACAAGACAGCATGCAACGGGCCACAAGGCCCATTGGTTATACGAAGGGGCCACAACTGATCTGAAAGCTTCAGTACAGGGAGTGCGGGACTGTGACCCAGCTGAAGGCTTGGTAGCTCTCAGCGTACTGTGCGAACTGGTGGTGTAGGCCTGCAGCGTGAATGGACTGGGTGCCCGAGACGGCGCAGTACAATAAGGCAGCTGCTGCAGAACAACCGCTAGATTGGATGGTTGGGCTTGTTCAGAGGATCTACCGGGGATGCCCTGCAGGTGGTGAGGATAGTGGCTGCTGATGAGGATCGAAGGCTGCATCCAGGGAGACTACTGACAACTCACTCATGGCACTGATAAGTGTTGTGATAAACTGTGAAACTATAGCACTGCCATAATAGCAGGAGCCCATCTTGTTGTAAAAGGACATGGTGCATCACAGATAAGGCAATTAGCAACACGTTAGGAGGGAGCAACCTTCATTACTAATTGGAGAGTTAGGCTGATTCAATACTTTATGTATAACTTAGAGAACATATAATGAAGTAAACATACATATGAAGAATATTGGAGGCACTGTGGGGAAAACAGATCAAAGGCAGGGAAAACTCGTGTTTGATTAAAAGAAGTCTGCATAACCGCCTCACAGAGCTGCAGAAACTTGTGGGCGGGTGGCAGTGATGAAGACAACATGGATGTTAAAGCCCTGCTGTTGAAGAAGAAGAGAATCTTAAAATCAATAGATTGAAAAAACATAGAACTTGCTCATTGCCTTCATCAACAACATGAATAAGAGGCTAGAAAGTTTCAAGAATGTATCGTTAGAGCTGGAACATATATCGGATGTTGAAGATGGTGTGTCTAACTATGAATCTGACATCTGATGGCTGAAGATGGCGATCACTGCTGGTTGTGCCAAAAATGAGGCTTTAGAAGCCCAATTGCACCGCAATAATGCACATGTCATGGACATTCCAGAAACAGAAAACACCGGACTAATGAAACAATTTGTTGAAATATCAATGGCTGAACTCCTGAGAGAGCACTTCTTGGCGGTCTTCAATGTAGATAGAGCCCACCATGATCCGATACCACGACACTCACTGGAAGCCCCTTCTAAGGTCTATAGTGGTGCACATTCTCAACTCTAGAGATAATGAAGCAGCATTAAGACAAAGAGAAAGAAAGAAACTACACCAGGAGAAGAACAGTCTCTGCTCAGGAATCACGAAAACTTAAGAAGAAAGTCCAACAGCTCAGTTCAAAATACTCAATGCTGTACCCAGCTAAGTTGAGGATAAGGCAGAGAGATAAACTACATCATTCACAGTTAGAGATCCCAGGACTGCAATGAAATTCATAAAAGATGCGCAATACGAAATCAAACACTATGGAGTCTGCAAAGAAAGCAAACGTGCAACAGCTGGATGACACCAAAGAATAGCAGATATGGAAACCTTACCGCAATCACAAATGCACAATGCAAATGCAAGGATTAATGCAGTCAAGACAACAGTGCAAGAACTACTGAAATGGAACTGCTTCTTCTAGACAAAGGACACTAAATGGAATTACTTTGTATTGAGTCCAAAGTGACAAGTGGGGGGATGGTCTTAAATATGCAGTAGCTATATTGACGGACAGACACAGCGCTTCCAAGAAACAAGCATGTTTTGGGTGGACATTAGGCTGCGCCCTAGCCTGAAAGGGACTGGGGATGTGAAGCGAGTCACAACATGGCGGCCCTCTGGAGACCTTGTGACATGAATCGCACCCTTTTTTTATTTGTTGGTTTTCTCTTTTTGTTGAGATTGACAGACGTAGTAAAGGAGTGTGATAATGTAGTGGGTGGATCATATCACTGTAAATTGGGAGATGTAGTGAGGTCATAGTTGGGAGTTCTGGGACTAATTCTTTTTTTTTTTTTTAAATATATTTTTATTGCAGGAATCAGTAAATCAGTACAGTAGCGACCAGCATTGTATTATAAGCAACATATACAGAATAAAGCCCTCTGGCCCCCCTCCGTAAAGTCTGTACACAGCCAACCGGCCCACAACCCTGGGGTCGGGCGGCGAAATGCAACAGGGGTCAGTAGGATGCTGGAGCTGGTCTGGATAATACACTGTCCGTCATCTGCTTTTCCAAACAAACCCAAAACCCCCAAAACAAACCCCCCCCTCAAAATATCTACTAACTGTGAACCCCCCCCCCCCCCCCCCACCACCACCAGCGCCAGGGAGCTTATCAACATAGGATCTACTATTTGACCCACGTGGAAGGTAATAGGACTGTCAGTGCTGACGTTCATCGGGACTCGGGGCGAGTCGCTTCTTCACTTTCGGAGTCGCTGGGGGCACAATAATCCCTGAGGGCCTGCACCAGCATTTCCCACTCCAACGCGGCCTCCTGCGCCTTCTCATTACCCTGCCTCCAAGCCAGCTGATATCTCAGCGCGCTCTCTCCCGCCGCCCATTTCAAAAGCTCACTGTGCCATCTGCTGCCTGCCGGACCAGCTCGTGCCTTCCAGTTCCTGGTCACCTCTCGCTTAGCAAGGAGGAGCCCCAGGTCGATAAATTTACTGGAAATTTTATTCCGGGGGGTATGGGGGAACCAGTGTAAGAGCCCCACCGCCGCATCGAATGATAAGCGCCTCCCCGTCACCTCCTCCAGAGTCGTCGCTACCTCCTGCCAGTAGGACGTCAGTCCTGGACAGGCCCATAACATGTGTAGGAGGTCCGCCTCCTGAGCCGGGCATCTAGGGCATTCCGCTGAAGCCGTGGCAAAATAACGCCTGATCTTCACCGGGGTCAGGTACGCTCTATGGAGAACATAATAGTGGACCAGTTGGAAACGGGCGCTACGTGTGCCCTTCCAGGCACGTCTCACCAACTGGGCCCAGGTCGTCTCCGGGATCTCCCTACCAATGTCCTCCTCCCAGCGGGTCCTCAATGTGGTGAGAGGAGCCAATCCCTCGGCAATCAACCTGCCGTAGAGGCAAGTGACCGCCTTCACCGTGCCCGCCGACATCATTACGTACTGGCACACCTGAGACAAGTGGGGTTCCTCCAGCCCGTTCTGCCAGTGTGCCTGGATCGCTCGCACAATGGCCGAGTGCAGCAGAAAGTCGCCCCGGGAGATCCCGAAGCGGTCAATGAGATCCTGAAAGGACAGGAGCGCTCCGTCCTCGTACAGATCACCGACGAGCTGTAAACCGGAATCCTCCCAGGCCGCCAATCGTGACCAATCCCCTCCGTGGGGGAGGGCCGTCAGCTTCCCCAACGGTATTTCAGGCGCATATGGTGTTCTTAGTTGGCCTCTGGCGTGAGCCCGATTCCAACACAGTCGGATAGTCCGCTCCTCCATCGACAAGTCCCGCAGGACCAAGCGTTGTCGCAGCGCTATAAAGGAGAGAACATGCCTGGCCATACCCGTCCCTCTACCGTCTTCCGGGCCCCTGAATTCCCTGGCGATCTCCTGGGCGAAGGTCTGGAGCTGCGCCGCCAGATAGTACTTCTCGAAGTCCGGCACAGCGAGCCCCCCCTCGTCCTTCGGCCTCATCAAGGTATTGAGGGCCACCCGTCGCCGGCCCGTTCCCCAGAGGAACCCGACCACCATAGAGCGCAAGCGACGAAACGTGGCCGGTGGGACCCAGATCGGCAAAGTTCGGAAGTAATACAATAACCGGGGAAGCGCCACCATTTTGAGCAGGGCGATACGTCCCGCCACTGAGAGCGGCAGCGTGGCCCAAAAGTCCATGCAACCTCGGAGTGCTCGAATGCAGCGGGCAATGTTCCCATCTAGGAGGTCGGGTTGGTCGTGGTAAACGAATACCCCAAGGTACTTAAAGCAGTCGGGCTCCCATCTGATCTCCCTACTTAGCGCAGGGGTGGGGGTACCCCTGCGTACCGGAAAAAGACAGGTCTTAGACCAATTCACTCGGAGGCCTGAGACCGCTCCGAACTCCGTGAGCGCCAATTCCGCTCCCCGCAAAGCGTCGACCGGGTCCTCCAGGAAGAGCAACAGGTCGTCCGCATATAGCGAGACATAATGCGGGCCCGCAGCCGTCCATAAGCCCGTATAGTGGGCTCCCGAGCGAAGGTGCATCGCCAGTGGCTCCACCGCTAGCGCAAAAAGAAGCGGGGACAAGGAGCACCCCTGCCGCGTGCCTCGTTCCACCGGATACCGCGATGAAATCAACGGGCCCGATCGGACCCTGGCCGAAGCAGAAGCATAAAGAACCGCGGTCCATCTGACAAATCCCTCCCCGAGGCCGAATCTCCGTAACACCGTGCAGAGGTAGTCCCACTCTAGGCTATCAAAAGCCTTCTCCAGGTCCACCGACAAAACTACCGGGGACGGGGCATCCACAAATGGTTCCCCAAGCAAGCGGAACAACCTTCGAATATTCATAGTCGTGTTCCGCCGTGGGATGAAGCCGGCCTGGTCCTCATGCACTAGGGAACTCATATGTCCCAGCAGCCTCGAGGCCAACATGCTGCTCAATATTTTGTAGTCCACCGTCAACATTGATAGGGGACGGTAGGACCCCGGGTCGGATGAGTCTCGGCCCGGTTTGAGGAGAGGAACCACCAACGCTTCACACATCGAGCTCGGGAGTCGCCCCAACCTCTTCGCCTCCCTGTAGACCACCAGTAACCGAGGGGCTAAGAGGTCAGCGTAAGCTGCATAGAACTCCACTGGTAGGCCATCTAGGCCCGGGGTCTTGTTCCTCGCCATCCGTTTGATGGCCCCGCGGATCTCCCCCAAGTCGATATCGGAACCCAGAGTTTTCGCCACTTCCTGCCCCACTGTGCGGAGCTCCAGTGGGCGAAGATAATTATCAAGCCGGTCTGGGTCGCGTGCGGAGCGACTGCGGTATAAACATTCATAATAATGCCGGAAGCAACTAAGAATCTCCGGTTGGGTGCATACCTCGGTCCCGTCTGCCCCACGCATATTTGTCGTCGTCTGGGACTGGCGCGTAGGGTTGGCCAACCACGCCAGCAACGCACTCGACCTGTCTCCCTCCGCGATAGACCGGACCGTATAGGCCTTATAATCAAAACAGCGGAGCCGTTCGACCTCCACCGCTACCCTCTCCCTCGCCTCCACCGTTTGTGCTTGCAATTCCGGGTGTCCGGGGCGGCTAACTTCAAGCTCGCGGAGTGCCCGGTCCGCTGTGTCTAAATCAGCCAGGATGACGCGCCTCATGCCCACCTTCTTAGAGATACAGTAGCCCCTCACCACTACCTTAAAAGCGTCCCAATCGAACGCCCTAGTACTCGCGGAGCCGCCGTTGGACGCAAAATAATCCGATATTCTCTCCCCCAGGTCCGCCTTGAAGATACTGTCCTCGAGGATCTCGGGTCGCATCTTCCAGGTGGGTACCGCCGGCGTCCCAGGAAACCAGCGAATGTCCAGTAGGAGGGGGTTATGGTCCGAGATGGTCCTCGATAAGTACTCTGATCGGACCGCTGCCGAAACCAGTTCGGGCGAACCAAGAAAGCCATCTAGCCTGACATGCAACTCATGGAGGCTCGAGAAATATGAATAATCCCTGGATGCGGGGTGATGCGCCCTCCAAATGTCCGTCAAACCCCAGCGGGTCTGCCAATCCTGACGATCTTTAGCCGTGCGACGGACCGGGGAATCGGGGAGCGGGGGATGCGAGCGGTCTATGTCCACATCCACTACGGAGTTAAAGTCTCCCCCCAACAGGAGGGGCTCGGCGAAAAAGTGGGCCAACGAGCCCGATAACCTGGAAAGGAAGGCAGTCTGGTCTACATTAGGAGCGTACACACAGCAAACGTTCAGGTCCCTCCCTCCTAGAGTGCCTGAGATGGCCACGAAACGCCCCTCTGGATCCAACACTGTCCTCGTGACCTGGAAGGGGACCCCTGCCCTGATCCATATTAGCGCCCCCCTGGCATAAGCAGAGTACGACGTGGAAAAGACCTGCCGCCGCCATCTACGCTGAAGCGCCGCCCCTTCCGCCTTGTTCAGATGCGTTTCCTGCAGCAGCGCCATTTGCACTCCCCTACGCACTAAATAAGCATGGACCTTGTGGCGCCTGGACATAGTGTGAAGCCCCCTCACGTTCCAAGTAACACATTTCAAGTTAGCAACATCAGCCATTGTCCCAGATTGTTCTTGCACAGTCCCCCCATCCGGGTCCCCACAAGGAAAAAGCATCAATCCTCCCAGCGCTGATGGCGGCCATTTTCCCCAACCAAAACCAAACCACCCAAGAACCAACAAAGCCCCCCCCCACCCACCCCAGAACAGGACCCAAACTGCACCATCTAGATCCCATCCAAACCTCGTCGTACATCAACCCCAGAACCCCCACTAATCCTACGGTCGCCACCGTAGGAGGGCCTTATGGGCCAGGTGCGGGCTGGGCGGAGGCAGTGGGCCCTCGTCGCCCAGGCCACCAGGACTATAACAAGCCCCAAACAGTGTCAAAACCTTCTGGGGCAAAAGCAGAGGCCCCCCCACCCTCTCTCCCTCGTTGTCAGCAATAAAGGACGGCAACCGCCTCCCCCCTGCCGGGCCCCCACCCAAAACAAGGCAGTATACCTAGTTACCCTTGTCCATCTAGAAGGTCCTCCACCGATTTCGGTGTGATCACCGGTGTATGGGTACTATCTGCCACTGAATCCTCCGAGTCCGACGGTGCCCCCTGAGCACCCGGGTTTTCTTCCTCCTCGATGGCTTCGTCTCTTGCTCCCGACAGTTCCGACAATACTTCCAACACTCCCCTCCGTTCCGATGATGTCTCCGCAGTCGAGGGCCCTCCCGTGCGGCCGCGGCGATTCCTGACCCTCTTGGATCGCCTCCTCTGTTCCGGCTCATCCGCCTGTTGGGACGAGGAGCCAAAACCATCTTTCCCTGTCCGGTACAGTTCGAGCCAGTCACAGACCTCCTCCGGGGTGTCGAAGAACTGGGTTTTGTCGTCGACAATGATGCGGAGCCTTGCAGGATATAGGAGTGAATACTGAATGCCCTCGCTCCTGAGTTCGCGCTTAACCGCTAGGAAGGAGAACCGCTTGCGCTGCGTCTCGTAGGTGTAATCAGGGAAGATGTTTACCTGACTGTTCGCAACTTGGAACGGGCCATTGTGCCTGGCGGCATTGAGGATTAAGTCCCTGTCCCGAAAATGCAGCAACCGCGCCACCACCGGCCTCGGGGTACGTCCCTGCTGTGGGGGCCGTGCAGGGACTCTGTGGGCCCGTTCTAGAGTGTAGAAGGAGGACAGACCCTCCGGGACCACCGTGTCTCGGAGCCAGGTCTCCAAGTAACGCACCATGTCGCCATCCTCGACCTTTTCCGGCAGGCCCACCACTCGGATGTTGTTCCTCCTGTTGTGGCCTTCCGCATCCTCCGCCCTCCGTTCGAGGGTCTCGATTCGGGATAAGGCGTCCTTTATCGTCGCAGCCAAGGTTCGCTGCGCCGGCTCCAAAGTTTTCACCGTGCCCTCCACCTCCTTGACCCGGTCTGAGAGTTTGCCATGGTCCGCCCTGAGGAGGCCCAGGCTCGTCGCCACCTGAGCAATGTCCTGTTGGAGGGCCGATCTCGTAGCCTCTATCGCCTCTAGGACACGGTCGAACTGTTGCTGCAGTGGCGCGCTACCAGAACTTTTTGGGTCCCCATGCTCCTCTTTGTCCTGGGCTTCAGAGTCCGAGGTGGTCTGGTTGGATCCCTTGGCTCCTCTAGGTTTCCCCATGCTGCCAGGGGCACTCCGTGAGGATCCCGGAGTAGGTGTCTCCGTGTACAGGTGTCGATCACGACCTTCCCGGGTGCTTGTCCTCAATTCGGGTATGGGCGATCTCCTTCTCCAGACAAAGTGGAGACTCCGCCGCTTCGGCTCACGCCACCGCCACGGCGTCCGAGGGCACCGATGAGGGGGCGGAGACAGCCGTCGCCGAGTCGGGCAGACCCGTTCACCCACTATAGCCCCGGGGTGAGGGCCACCAACTCCCTCGGATGATCTGTGGCGCCAGAGTGTCGCGCCTCCCATGTAGTTGGACTGGCCAGGAAGACGTAGCTAGTTGCGGAGTCGCGAGGCGGGCCACCGCTTGGATCACAGGGCGTCCGCTCCCGGTGCCCTCCAGTGCGCGGGCACCCGTCCGGCCGTCCAACCGAGTGCAAATCCGTTGCAAAAGGTCCAATCCTGTAAATGTCCAATGTCCAGAACAACCGAGGATGGCGAAGCCGGGCGCCAGTCGACACCCGCGACACCTCTTCAACTCAGTAGTTTCGATCAGGGGGACAAAGGAGTCCGGGCGCCATGTTGGGTCGCACTCCGCAACTCCGCAAACTTCGGTATTACTTCGGAGCAACCCTCGTCCAAGCTCCACCAGGGCCCCCGGCAGGTTGCCGTCGGCACGCTCAGCAGAATGCGGGGTCTGGGGTGCCCCGCAGCCTCCGAATTTCAGGATAATCTCGGGCTTAGTCCCGGAGCCGAGCTCTCAGGCGACCATCGCCATCGGCGCCCAAGCCACGCCCCCTCTGGGACTAATTCAAGACTTAAATCCAGACACTGATGCATAACTATAAGTCACATTTTCACAAACTGTAAATGCAAGACAAAGAGCTGAGAAAATGTGTTCTGGTTCTGCCATTTCTTAAAGTTGGAGAGGATGAATGACACATTCCGCACGGATGTATGAACAACCAACTCAGCCAACACTTATGACGTGGAATGTTAGAGTCCAACATAACGCTGGGAAAATAAAAACATATCTAAACCAACGCCAGACAGACCTGGCTTACCTACAGGAAACACACTTAAAATTAAGAGCAGAGGTAGGATTTGGGCGGATCTGGGCAACGCACCGATACTTCACTCCATATATGTCCCATTCCCATTGCGGTCGTGATTCTTACTAAACAAACAGTTCTGTTTCAATAAATCAACGATGTTGCTGATCCTGAGGAAGGATGTGTTATACTTCCGGGCATGATGATGGTGAACAAGTAACTAAAATCAATTCCTATAGCCTGAATACTGATAATGCCGCCTCGTATCAGGACACATTCTTGAAGTGGGATGCACTGTGCACTCACACAAATATATGGGGTTGGGAATTTAACACCCTATTAGACACTGAAAAAAAGAAACAAAGTCATCAAGGATGCTCACATCAACATTATGCAAAGAAATAAAGAAAAGCCATCTAATGACTGATGTATGGAGGCCCTTACATCCTAATGTTCGGAACTACACTTTTTTACTCATCAGGGCACAACGAAGATTCGTGCATGGACTCCTGGCAGGACACCAGCGATGTAAGTACAATGACCAGTGAGAGCACGGTACTATCAAGCACCCTTTCTGACCATATCCAGCTGTGGCTGCACCCACGATGGTTTATGACTGTTCCACACTCCATGCCCTACGTTACGCTACTAGTCCGGCTTGTGATCACCTGGTTCTGCCTACTCTTTCTGATTTTATCTGTAAAAACTGTAATTGGAGTCCCTCAATTCGCGTCAACCGACGCCCATTTTCTGTTCAGGAGTGGAGAATGTTCCTACTAAACTGTAGGTCTTTTAATAAACACCACACCGAATTACGTCTACTGATTGAGGAGCTCAATCCCCACGCCCTTTTCCTAACAGAAACCTGGCTTCAGGCAGACAACGACCCGGCCGTTGTTGGAGCCATCCCACTAGGATTTACTCTTAAGAGATTGGACCGCCAAATTGGGAGAGGCGGTGGACTGGCTATTGTTTATCGGAACAATTATAAGTGCCGAATCACCCCATTTACCTCATCGACCTGCGAAAGTCTTCAATTTTCGCTAGAACTCTCCCCCACTACCACCTTTTCTGGCATTCTGATCTACCGCCCTCCCGGCGCCCTTAGTGATTTTATTACTAAGATTACTGAGTTGGCTGCCAGTGTCGTCTTATCTTCACCTAATTTCACCCTGTTGGGGGATCTCAACTTGCACCTCGATGATCCTCTCGACACTGCTGCTAACTCGCTTCGTGCTAATCTTCAAGCATTGGACCTCTATCATTCCATTTAACGCACAATAGAGGTCATCTCCTCGACACTGTCTTTAGTAATATCAACGACATTACAGTGGAGCCCCCCATCCCTTTACCTTGGACGGATCATTTTGTGATACCTTTCATCTGGCGCACAAATACCCTCCCCTCTGCCTACTGTCTCGCCAAACACCAAGCTAGGAAATGGTCCTCTCTCTCCCTCCCTGCATGGGAAGCTGCTTTGGCTAGAGACCCCCCCCCGGGAAGGTGATGCATGCCAACATAGCAGCCAACAATTTCGACGGCTGGATCACCTCTACACTTGATATGGTTCTTCCTGTTCAAAACAATAATCTTACAAAAAAAACAAAAGCTGCTCCATGGTATACCCCCGCACTTAAGAGTATGAAATTAGCCTGTCGTAAGCAGGAGAGAGCCTGGAGACAGGACTATTCCCAAATTAAGAAGGATGAATATAGAGCCAATATTAGGCTCTACAAACAGGAGATAAAACTAGCACAAACCTCCTTCTACGACAGCAGAATTCAAGCAGCTGCCAATGCCTCCAGGGAAATTTTTAAAATTGTGAAATCCCTCGTTTCCCCCCCAGCTGAATGCCCCGATACTGAGGGTGCTCAAAACCGCTGCAACGATTTGGCTAACTTTTTCTCTCAAAAGATTCTTACAATTTACTCCTCATTTGAGGACACAAATAACGAGCTGGAACCCTGCACCCCCCCAACCTCCGATGCCTTAGCTTCTTGTAGGCTAGACACGATCCCACCCTTGGATGCTTCGGCACTAGATAAACTAACTGCTAAAGTCACCTCTGGATCTCCCAATGATCCAGCACCCCCACATACTCTCAAACTGGCGATGGATATGATCCGCCCCATCATATTGGATGTTCTTAACACCTCCATCTCCTCCAAATCCGTTCCCCCGCCATGGAAGTGCGCAATGGTAAGAGCGCTGCTGAAAAAGCCCAATCTTGACCAAAGTAACATGGCAAACTATCGCCCCATCTCCCTGCTCCCCTGGTTGAGCAAACTGCTTGAGAGGCACGTAAACAACACCCTAACGAACTATCTGGAGTCAAACAGTCTCCTGCGTGCCTCTCAGACAGAGTTTCGTCCGCGACATGGGACAGAAACTGCTCTTCTAGCGGTCACGGAAGAAGCAAGAGCTGTGCTGGATCAGGGTGGGAAAGTCGCCATTATCCTATTGGACCTGAGTGCCGCGTTCGACACGGTTAACCATGTCATGTTGTTGCAACGACTGACGGACATGGGCGTGTCGGGCGCGGCCCTGGAATGGCTGACGTCCTTCTTGACCGACCGGTTTTTCCAGGTCTTTGAGGGTGAGGCAGTGTCCCCTAAACATTCTCTCAGGTGTGGGGTTCCTCAGGGCTCCTCCCTGAGCCCCACCCTGTTTAATGTTTATATGGAGCCTCTAGACAGGATAGTCCAACCCTTCGGTGTGCGTATTGTCACCTACGCGGACGATACCCAACTGGTGGTCTCTTTAGACCACGCGGAGGGTTCGTCCCACACCTTAGGTCCCTGTCTGGAGGCGGTCGCCAGATGGATGCATTCCTCCTGTTTAAAACTTAATGGGGAGAAAACGGATGTCATTCTGTTGGGGAATTCTTCCCCCTCCGCTTTTGCATCCATCTGGCCACCATGTCTGGGTGAGCCCCCCACTCCCAAGCCCCAGATAAAGAGCCTAGGGATCTGGTTCGACCCAGCCTTGAACTTCTCAGTACAAGCCACTAAGATTGCAGCCACCTGTTTTGGGTTGATGAGGATGCTGCGGAAGGTGCTCCCCCTGCTTCCTTTTCAGGCCAGGAGGATCCTGGTCCAGGCCCTGATACTATCGCGCCTGGACTATGGGAACACTCTTTTTTTGGGAGCCCCTTCCTTTGTCATCCAAAAGCTCCAAGTCACCCAAAACAGTGCGGCCCGCCTTCTCTACAATCTTCCTCGCCGACAGTCAGCTAGGAATGCCTTAAGAGAACTCCATTGGCTCCCTATTGCGGCGAGAGTGCAGTTCAAGGCTATGTGTATTTTACACAAGGCCTTCCATCACACTGGTCCCGCAATTCTGCAGACCTTGGTCACCCCCTACGTTCCTGTGCGTTCCCTCCGCTCTGGCTCCCTTCAGCTGGCCACCTCCGTCAGAGTCAAGAAGGCTCGATGGGGTGGTCGCTCCTTTTCACATACCGCGGCCAGGCTCTGGAACGCCCTCCCCCTATCCCTTCGGGAAACCACTAACCATCTTTCCTTCAGGAAAACCCTTAAAACACACTTGTATGCAAAAGCACGCTGATCTGCCCTGCTCCCGCGCTAATAAAGTGTCAGTCATGAGCGCTACGAGGCCTCCGGGTAGATAGCGCTATACAAGTGTAATTTAATAATAATAATAATAATTTTACAAATATCTAGAACAAACCAGAACACTAAAATGTCCATGTGTGTTTGTGCTCCAGAGGGATTGAGGAGTTACTGCTGAAAGCTTCGGATGCAATATAGAAGAATATTTTAAATTAAATGAAGGATCAGTCTCTAGCTAGAATATTAAAGTGAAGAAAAAGATACACAGCATACCAAATTAGGGAAACAGGGAGGCACGCGGGATAGAGAGGGAGAAACACCCAGCCGCAGGCTAGTAAGACTATTTAATTCGAAATGGGCAATAGGAAAAAGGTTAGTGATAAAGTAAAGGGCTAGCACCAAACATAAAACCACCAAGCATATAATGCAGAATTATTTGAAATTTCTACTAAAACCTGTATAATACTGAAACAACTCTGAGAATCAACAGTGGAATTTTTAACAGATGCCACTTTGGGTAGGTTGGAGGCTCACGTGAGTATTGTATTGTATTGTATTGTATATTGGATTTATATAGCGCTTATCACCCAGGGGTCTCTAAGCGCTTGCCTTGGGAACCCGTCCTGGCTTTTCTCTGTGAGATAGCCCCTACAGGGCATCCCCAAGGTGAAAGCCAGGCATCCCGCCGCGGGGAGCCGTTGTGGAGATTAAGCAAGCTTAATGCCCAGATTTGCAGAGTGTGAACCCATGATTAGGTCAGGCACCGAAGCGAGAATTATCGAGTCCGTGGACATTTGAGCTCAAGACCCTGCCGCGTCGGGAATTGAACCCTGGTCCCGGGTCTGACCTCTGCTTCAGGGTCTGCCTGCTCTAACCAGTGAGCCACACTTATAAGCCAATCAGCTAACCTATCACACTCAATGGAATAAAGGATGCAATGAAAACATTACTGAATGAGAGGGAGCTTGGCGCTGACAGCTACATGGCCAAATTCTATAAGAGTATTTGGATATACTGGCCCCACACCTACTTTTGGACTTTGAAGAGGCACAGGAATGGGGTTCCCTCCCTCAGACAATGAGATTAGCACTCATAACAATGATTCCCACAGACTGTGTGTCTTATAGTGCCATTGTAAAACTTATAGTGTCAATCATAACTATCTTCCCTTTGTTATCAAATGAGACACTTTCCAAAGACTGCTACCACAGCAATCTGCGGGTCGACCTCCTCAACCATCAATGTCTACTGTACCTGATCCTCTGCCTCCTCCTTTCGCCCTGTTACTTTCCATTATCATCGGAATAGGTGTGATTGGGTGTAAAATGCCTCCCATGACTAAACAATAGGCTGACCTGAACAGGCAGAATATGCAGGTTAAGGCTGTAAGCATCCTTTTTGGCATTTTATTGTCAAATACTGCTTAGAAGGTCTGCTGGGGTTTTACCTATATGGGGTGCACTTCAAGAGGTGAGACAAATATGCCATACCAATTCTTGTGTACCAACTGTTTGGTTGCTAGAAAACCCTGCTTTGTTCTACCAGACTTCTGTCTCTCGGTTTATTGGGGGTACAGCGCCTGCCCCCAAACTGGATTTCAGTGCTAGATGTGGGAGAACAAAAAGACAACACTATACTCACACACCACCACAACCATCATAGCCCAGGTTTAGTGTGGTCGAAGACTAAAGCTATCTTGAAAATAGCCCTGGAACCTTTTACGACAGGTTGCTAAGGGTGTGCCTAAGAGTCATTCCCACCCGCTAGCTTGTGGCAGGCACAAATGTATCATCTCGAGGCACCCACTTCAGAACACTCCTGGAAGGACAGAAGAGGACTGAACCTGCTGTGCGCGACCTGAAAAGAACCCTGAAAGGACTGGACTTGCCCGCTCTTGTACTCATAACAAAGAACTGAACTCCAATGGTTATAAGGCAGACCTCCTGTTAAAGATACAGGGACACAACAAGTTACAAGAGGCCTTTTCTAGCAACTGTCCACCAGCTGACCAGTAACTACTGGGGCTGGACTGGTCCCTGCTGTTTAGCCTCTGCCTTACACCCTGAGAGTCTTCAAGTGCTTCCCCTGGTGGCTAGGAGACCATCAGACGTGCACTTCTGGGGTGGATTGGGATTTAGAGGACCAAAACCAGAAGGTAAAATCATTGAACCAGGACAAAACTGGATGCTGTATGTCCATTGTGGTCAGTGTCAAATTGAGTCTCGGTTATGGTCTATTGCGACCATTGATTATCATTGGCAATTTATGCTTCTTGGCATTGCTATTATACTTATAACTTTACAAATTCAGATTTTTGGTTCTCCTTATTGGATTTTTTGTAGTTTGGTGTCATTTTGTTTATAAAATTTTAGAGTCTATTTTTCTAATTCGGCTTGGAATTTCATTGTGTTGCATTCGGACTTTACTACTGTTTTGTTACTGCATAAACTTTACATACGGCCCTACATTAGGTCTGCCTGCTCTGTGCAAAAGCAACTAGGTTTGAGCTCAGGGTAATTAACCACATGCGTGCGAGCGGAATTCCGCTCGCACGCTCAGATTTTCTAAATCCCATTATTCATGACGAGCTGGGCTCGTCATCAGCGTGCGAGGAGGCTACGCCATGACGAGCCCAGCTCGTCATCAGCCCCGAAGGGGTTAAGTGATTTTGAGTGCTCCCCTCATAAGGGTTGTGATTATTCCATGAAGTGGGTAGTCGTCCACCACAAATAATCCAAATACTTACATCAAGGCTACAGTATTTATTTTCTAACATTTCTCATCTCATCTCATCCACGAACAAGGATTTGTTGTCGGCAAACAAAGTCTTCTGGCGTTATGAAAATAAATGTGAAGTGGGTGCTTGTTTTCATCTTGAACCTTGCTCTCTAATAAACTGGTTTTCTATTACACTGTTCTTGCAGAGGCCCTCCTTACCGTGATCACAAATGCACAATGCAAATGCAAGGATTAATGCAGTCAAAACACAAGACAATACGGATGCATGATAAATGTATCCTTAGTTTTGCCTGAAAGGTTTTCCAAGCATGGTCTTACTCTCAATTTTGAAATTAATGTTTATTTTCTGAATCGCCTGTAGTTTAACCAAAACATTTGGGCTAATACCAAAATAGTTTATAGTAAATCTTGAGCAGTGAAGTGTTTGGTTTTACTTAAACTCATTGTTCAAGGAGGTTGCATTTGTTGAATTTTTTACTTTTCAGCAGCTCCACAAACTTACTTCGCAGGATATTGGCAAATATAGTCTTCTCTACTCTGCTCTCTCAGTAGAATGGTAGATATTGGTAAGGCTACTGTTGATTCTTCCCCAATTTTACTTAAAGGAGGAGTTAGATCTGCCTCTATGTTTGGCAAGCTTTTGCAATCCAGACAAAAACATCTCGGATGTCAGGAATATCCGGAAACTTGGCCAACAGTACTTGTATTTTGCACTGAAATTTTCAGGTTGGGAAAGTGTTTGGCAAATTTATTTTAAAACTCTGTTGCACAAGAGTTTGAGACTCGAGCATCAGAAGATAACTTTTTAGGAATTACTATTCTCTATCTCTGATGAAGATCTGTGGCTTGTTCAAATCAAATTAATTCTTGGGTGTGGTATTTTTAATAAGGTAATTACACAACATTAAGGAAACACAAATGCATACTAATATTGTAGAGCGGTGCAAATAATAGACATGTTCTAAATTTAGAAAGTCACATGTTTCTGCTCATTTGTCACAAACAGGTTTGGTAGGAAATATAATAGCTATCAAGTGGAACAAATATAATAACTTAATTCATACTCAGTGTGTTTATGCTATAATAGACTAGATTACGTGTACTTTTTACATTTGCTGTCTGTGTAACATTACAGTAAACATTAAGGTTTTATGCTTTGGTATTTACAAGGTGCAGAATTAGCTGGGTAAAATCGAAACCCTAGATATCAGGGGTTGAGCCATGATTCAAGATTGTATACATCATGTAGGTTCTTACACAAACATATTATATTTCTAAGGTTTACAAAAGTGTTACATTTCAAATTTGTAGGCCTAGGGACATTAAATGCTTTTTATAAAACAACACAATTGTTTGGCAAAATTACAAAGCATAGATTGGAAGACAGATTCTAAAACAGCAACTAGGAGACAGAAAGACATCCATTCATCCAGTCCCTGAAATGTTAAAGAATTGCTATTTAAAAAAAAAATAACTTGATTCGGAGTCACAAATCTTACACATGCCGACGAGCATTCTGTGACGCCAGTTTATATTAATGATGGCCATTGATTTAAGATGAAATTAAAGAATTACAGGCGATCCAGTGATGAGAATACAGAGAGCACGGGACTGGATCATAGGAACTTGAAAGAACTTAACTCATCTATGTCTAATGTCTAATGTCAAGCAAAAGTGAGTTAAGCAACTGTAAATGAAAAAGAAGAGTGGACAGAAGTACTGAATTCTGCTCACTTCTGGCCTACATCTGGTGGAGCAGACATGCTGTGCTTAAATAAAGACTACAAATCCAACAGGAAGAAAGTATAAGCAATGGTGAACTCTGTCACAAGGAGCAGACAGTGTTTCATGGTTCATCACTCGACCGTATAGGTCTTCATGAGTGCATTTCTCCTTTGTGCTAACAGAGTTAGCAGCAATGCAGAGAAAGTCTTTGGAACCCCAGGGCGGGCAAGCAGGCGTGGCAACAACCAACCTCAGTCTGTGTACACCTTGGACCAGTCTACTAGACACAAAGTATCCTACATTTCAGATGAATTGGGTTTGGAATCCACAAGTCACAAGATAAAAGGCCAGTGCTTGCTTTACATAGATCATAGGCATGAAATGTCAGCATTTGTAAAGCGCACAGCTACCTCCGGAGAGGTGTCACAGCGCTGGGGGCCTTCAGGAAGATCAAGCGAGCTACTGCCCAGAGTCACATGGTGCTGGGCTAACCCTCCGCCGGTGATCGAACCGTGAACCCCGTGGTCCGGAGTCAGGTACCCTGGCCGCTGCGCCACACCTCTTCCACATGCATGTGCACAGCCTAGGGGGATAGGCCATTGTGAACATCATAGGCACATTTTACATTAAATTAAGTGTAGGCATGCTCAGTCAGTGAAAAATATGAAAAGGCAAAGATGTTTGGAGACCACTGAAGGCCAGATTACACAGAGACCTGTACCAGACTCCAGTGCGGAGCAACGTGCTAGGCCCCTGAAAAAGACACTCTGCCCATCTGTGATGTTAAAAACCCAACATTAGTAATAATGTGTGTCTTCCCTGAAAAAGTTGAGACTGTTAAAACTGGAATATGCTCAGACCACAAACTGTAGGCATTCCTGCTAATAGTGAGTCAGGGGGCAGGGGCGATGCACTTAAAGTGTAAAAATCGTGGTACCTTTAAGCTCCTGTCATTCACCACCTCTTCTACATTCAGCTCCGACTGCATCAATTTTAACTGCAGAAATAGAGATAAGACACAAACTGAGAGAAACGTTACACAACCATCACACCTCAATGAGAACCAAGAGGTGCAGCCAGAGCTCAGAGGGATGAAATGGCATCAAGGACCAAACATCAACATTACATTCACTACACATAAGTCTCAACCCCAGCCGTCGGGCATTAACAGCTCGAACAGGTGAACAAATTAACCGTACAAACCACACACATCATAGCAGTAATGAACAGCAAATGGTGCAGTGACTCAATGGACAGCTGTAGTAACTGAGCAGACATGAAAGGTGGTTATGTAATGTCTTAATTTCAGTACATCTTCATCCACCTGTAGCCTCCAGCCAGAGTCCAACAGCAACTGCTGCAGTTTCTTAAGACACAGCTGTATCATCATTCAGATTTCCTCAGAAGATGCCCAGGGAGAATTCAATAAATAGCAGATCACATACCTCCCCCTTATGATAACAACAAGAATTACAATAGAAAAAAAACAATTTCAAACACAGACAATACATGTGAATCATATACGTACAGAAACAATAATAAGATCATGAATGGGTAGCATGGGCAGCATAATTTGACCTTGCACAAGCTGCCTCTACTCAAAATTCTTCCATCGCTCAATTGAGCAACATATTTTTTTTACCTTAACCAACTTGAGGAAAACTTACTTTACCCTTTTTTCACATGACCAGGCTTCCTTATCACCTCTTAGTCACCTCAACTCAAATCCAACTCCTTGACTACTTTCTTATTGTCATAAATCATCTTATTTCGCTTCTGGGACTCCATTGCCTTTGCAGGCATACAACCACGATCTACCCACACTTGATTTTTTTTTACACAACCACACAGGTGATTCCTTTGTTGCAGGTTCCCTAACCTTGAGACACTGCGTTACAGAATGTGGCGTGACCCTTTGAGCCCAAATCATTTTGTCCAACTCTTTCTTCCATCCAAGATACTGGCCAAGGACAAAAGGATATTCTCCATGATGATTCTGTTGAACCTCTCCACTAAACCATTGGTCTGTGCCCTAAATAATGCTACTCTATCATGTATAATGCCAAACCGCTAAAGGAAACTTGTCATGACAGTGGAACAAGTTGTACACCGTTATCATAAACTAGCACCTTGAGAATTCCTTCTTCCAAGAACTCTCCCTTCAAAAATTCCACTACACTTCGACTCGTGATCTCTTTCATAGACTTAACCACAAACCACTTGATAAGGTAATCCACAAGAACTGCCAAAAATCTGTCTCTCACACCCAACCTATCGACAGGACTGACAAAATCCAAAGCCAATCTCTCCCAAACTACGAGTTGGAAATTCTATATGCTCCAACGGCGGCTGCCTAACCACCTTGCATTTGTCGCTATGGTCACAAGCAACACAGTCACTGACCACTCTCTCAACCTCCTTGTCCATAACTGGCCACCAAAAAAACTGTCTCAACCTTTACTCCATTAAACTCCTTCCCAGATGACCTTCATGAACAATCCTCATAATTCTACTCCTCAACATCCTTGGAACGCAAGATGCGGTACATCGCAAGACCTTATCCCCATGAGCACTCAATTAATCTCGGACCACAAGATATCGCTTCACGGACTCATCAAGAGCACTCAAGTCCTGCCATCCGTTGCTAATCAGAACCATCAATCACGTGTATTTGTCATCATTAAGAATAGAATCTTTCCACTCCATTTGTTCCAAAGCTAACTGTTATATTCTGGTCTTCTCCTTCTCTGCTGCTCAGCCTGTGTGTGTGATATCATTAGAATGTTCGTGTATGCATGGTTTGAATGTGTGGTCAGTTTGAGTGAGTGAACTGAGCAGCTGGATGCTGCTCCCGGTGGGGCCTTCCTTACTACCAACTATGATTAATAAACCAACTTAAGAATACCTACTATTATTGGATTTACATATTTTACAATGTACATTTAACATTGTAACAATGGCGACGAGGGAGAAAGAACTACGTGTGCAGGAACTACATTTGAAACTTGAAAGATGGAACTACAAAAATGATGGCAAATTAACTGTGTAAAAAGCTTAAAGAAGACAAGCAACGCTTTTGACGCCCCACCGGTGTCATGTTACATCTGACAGCCTACTGACGATATCGATTAAGGTATGTTTCAAGCGTTGGACTTTTTGTGGGTTTTAAAATAGCAGATTTAATAATCTGGACCGTCGGACTTTGAAATTGAAAAGGAGGAGTTTTAGCGTGAAGGTATATTTGACATTGTGTGGCTGGTATGCCTGGAAATCCATTGCCATGTGTAACGTGCTGTGCTTTGCCTACCGTAATTTCCAACGGTCGTTTTCTTAAGCAGAAGATCTTTTTCTTGGCTGGCTGAATGCTGAATGATGACGCAACAGAATACTACCACAGTATTGGTGATTCTGTAGAACGCGTCCTCTATGGACACGCGTCAGCGTCATGAGGGGTCAAGTTCACGCAGTGTTTATGCGCACGTACGTGCATCATTGGCAACAACTGTCATGGCAAGGTCAGGGAGCGTCGAGATTACGCATGACTGACTGCTTAAATTCTTCTTTCATTGTGCTCCTGTCTCCTCAGTTACATCGAGCGGATGTTCCAAGCGTTCTTCATGAGGAAGGTACTGATTTAATATGCATTTTGATTGAGATGGATTTGAGACTGCCACAGATCGCTCACCGGAGCTGTTTTCTTCGAATACTTCCAACATTACGTACTGTATTTTTAATTCGGTTCCATCTGCGCCATCTAGTATCTATTTTTCATCATTGCACTTCTAAAGGAAAATATTATCCATGCGATTTAGACACTGTGGATGCAATTCTTTGAATGTTATTTACCTGCCTTGCCGGAGAAACGGAGCTTTTTATCGTGACAACGGTGACTACTTTTATTGTTTTGGTTTCTTATTTTGAATTATTTGTTAATCACATGTGTATTGGTGATGATATGTTTACGGTAGTTTACATGTTTGTGTTCAGAGGGACTGATTTAGTTTACTTTTACTGCGTTTATGTGCTGAGAAGTTCATTCAAGTGCTCCTTTACTGTCATTTTAATGGATTAATTTACGTTTACTGAATTAAGCTACTTATGTACTGAAACCTTTGTTCAGGTGCTCATTTGATTTCTTTAAGTTATGATTTTTAGTGGTCATGTTTTACTATGCAGAGTCGTGGAAGTGTTAGATTTTTCTTTTATGTTAATGACCCACATATGTTCTCAATTTATTTGAGGAGTTCATTCTTTGTTGTATTTGCTTTAATTGGTTGAGCCATAGAAGTGCGCAATTTGAGTTGGGATGCTCAATTTAATTTATTTCTAGTGATTCTTAGTAGGAACGTGTGATTCTGCTACATGTTTTGGAACTACCGTTGGTAGGTGTTGAGATTTATTTTGCTGTATGTTTGATGAACCACTTTTCTTAGTGCTCTATTCTAATAGAGGAGTTCACATTTTTACTGTGATGAGTTGTGCAGGGGCTACATTTTTCTTCTATTGTATTGAACCACTTTTAGTGCTCAAAATGTTTTGAGGTGTTCAATCCTAGTGTGAATTTTCTGAAGATTAGTTTTTCAAGTTTGGGTTTTTAGTGCGTATCTTTTGCGGAGCCACATAGGTGCTCATTGAGGTGCTCCATCCGTTTCAGGTTAAATTATACGGGGCTGTATAGACCTCAGTTTTGTTCATGCTCAGTTTCATACATGATTTATATTGTTGAACCACGTAAGTGCTCTATTCAGTTAGAGGTGTTCAGTTATACAGAGAGCCGCTGGGGAGTCATGTACCTCGTGCGGAATGTTGTAATTTGAGTACATTTACTTGGGGTGTCATGTACCCCATGCACTAGGAGTTATGCGCCTTGTGCTGTGTGTTTTATTTTAAGTGTGTTTCGGGTAGCGTGTGGGGACTGCTGCGTCCTATTTTTGTTATTCTATTGGGACGCCATTTTATCTAATTTGGTTCCCTGTCTATTGCTTTTTGTGACAGTCTGGCCAACTGCCATGATTTGTGATATTTAGGGTTTTGGTTTGTGATGGGGGATGGTGGTTATATGAGGTCTAGTTTGTCAGATTGTATTGTTATGTGATGTCTTTTGCATTTGTTTTATGCGAGGTGATATTATGCCTGTGATGTCTTTTGCATTCGTTTTATGCGAGGTGATATTATGCCTCTTTTCATGTTTTGTGCAAGTATTCCCATATTATGCTATATTGCTATTTCATTATTGTATTTGTAGTCATTCATTTATTTGTGTTGACTGCTTATTTGAAATCCTGACCTGGTCATCGCCAGGGCATACTGTATTTATTTCCTCTTGCTTTCTTTTCTTTTCTTTGTTTTAAAAGAGGATATGTGTTATATTCTGGTCTTCTCCTTCTCTGCTGCTCAGCCTGTGTGTGTGATGTCATTAGAATGTTCGTGTATGCATGGTTTGAATGTGTGGTCAGTTTGAGTGAGTGGAGCTGAGCAGCTGGATGCTGCTCCCGGTGGGGCCTTCCTTACTACCAACTATGATTAATAAACCAACTTAAGTATACCTACGATTATTGGATCTACTTATTTTACAATATACTTTTAACTTTGTAACACTAACTCTCCAGCAACAGGACTGGCAACCAAGTTGTCCGAGAAGAAAACAAACGAGATAGGCAAATCAGCCACCACATGTCTGTTTCCTCTGATAAATTCCACACTAAAATTGAGGTCAGTTATTGATAACAACCACCTAGATGCGGGAAGTTACACTGCCTTCAAGTCTTCTACCACACTTAAACACATGTAACAAAGTATAAGGGGTAAACCCCAAAAATAGTACCTGAAATGGTTCAAGCTCCAACAGCAAGCCTATGCATCCTTTTCAATGGCTGAATATGACAATTCATACACTTTTTGCATCAAAACAGCGCCCAACCCCACATTACTGGCATCAGTTGTCCAAGTAGTCTTTTTAGTGACATCAAAATGCCCCGATGTAGGTGCAGCAAGAGACTGTTTAATAGTAGTAAATGCAGTATCACAATTTGCTCCCCAGACATACTTCACCCCCTTTTTCAACAAAATCCTCATAGGTTCAACCACATCAGCGAAGTTGGAGATAAATTTGGAATACTCCTCTGCAAGTCCTAGGAAACACTTCAACTGTTCTTTGTCCACAGGGCGTGGTGCATCCACAATGGCTTTCACAATACTTTTCTTAGGTCTGATGCCTTCCGCAGAGATCTCATGATCCAGATAAGACACATGCCCCCTCCTTAACTGGCATTTTTCTCTTTTTACAGTCAAACCATATTTTTCCATTCTCCTTAACTCTTTTAGAAACTCATCATGTTCCTTGTCGGATTTTCCCACCACCAATACATTGTCTTGAAAGCACAACACATTTTGCATTCCTTGGAAAATTTCTGCAAAACACTCTGGAAAACCGAAGAGGCCGATGCGAAGCTGAATAGCATACGGCAAGAACGATACGCACCAAGAGGAGTTACAAAAGAAATTAGTGTTCTAGACTCTGGATACATCATCTGGATGCATCATCATTCTGATTACCTCATAAGATGCCCAAGTAGACCCCAAAACATAGGAGATCACCACAATAGCCCTCTGCTTCCCTCAATGAGACCCACAATGTGCTTCTGTTTAGAATATGGTTTTTGATCCTCCAGGACAAAAAACCCTTTCCTGTCAGTTTGAAAGAACTCTGCACAGTAACATCAGAAACATTTATGGAAACCAACATCATGCATGACTGAGGAAAACTATTTAAAAAGGTGCAGGCTAACTGGTGAACTAAACATACGTAGCCAGTGGTGGGAAATAAATGGCACCTGCGCGCAACAAGGTGGAGCAGAATGAAATCTGGAGCTTAAAACAAACTACAGTGGAAAGACTCCGAAGCATTTCTGGAAACAGGAAACCTGTATGGGAAGATTGCTACCTCCAGGCCGTCCATTTGAAATATTAATGAGGCTTGAAAGGAAACCAAGGAAACAGTCTAAAAGATTCCAAGATATCTGCTCAACCCAAATTATTTTATCAAAAGCAGTTTGCTTGAGGGGACTGTTTTTCACATCATCATACAAGAAGAGTTACATCTATCACGGAAATCGTACAATATGGGCCGATGGGCCATAGATTTTCGATTACCTGCGTGTGGGTCGAGATGACCTCCTACATGATATGGAGGCAGAAGAACAAATTAAGATATTGACAGCGATTTGTAGGCAACATCTACATATACCTTTCAGAAGTCCAGAAAAATGTATAGCTTGTAAACAAGCATCCCTAGTTAGAGTCAAGAACATCCCTTGCTTTGAATCACAAGGAGATTCTGTGCTTCGACAAGATTCATGGCAGGCTTCTGACTTTCAGAATGGTCTGACTGGTAATACAATGTCTATCTTCCCATAGAATCAACAAGAATAGGCTCAAGAGACATCCCTCCCATAGTCGGTAACCCCATCTGTAGCCTCCTCAGTGTGGGAGGCTCAACACGCAAGAGCAGAAGACAGGACTGGTGTCTGATGATACATACCTTTGTCTGCTCTTTTCTGAGCTGTTTAATTAATGCTAAGTCATCAGCTTCCTTTAGTCGCTCATCCCGGAGCTTATTTACTACTGTGGAAGTCTGTGCAATGCAGTTCTTTATGGCCTTTTCCCTGTTGCGGTGAGCATCTATCAACTGAGGAAAAGAAAACAACATAATCCTGTTAATTTATAGTTCACATACCCTTACCACATAAATACCTCATAAATCCCATTTTAAATACATCTTAAGTCAGTCTAGGTATCATTTCAAGTCACTTACATAGTTCTTTTATTTATTTCCACCACATGACTGCTAAATAGCAAAACAGGGTAAAAAATTATTTGTACCTAAAATTCTTTATCGCCCTCATGGGTTTCGGTTTCCTGCCACTTTTATATGAAAGATTCCTTTAGGTGATGATAGTGTTGCCTTATCAGTGACTAATACTGGAGATGTAATATTTTTTATTTCAACTATAGTGTGATTGGAATTGGAATATTTAATTGCAATCATATTTTGGTCTGTATTCTGAAAAGGGTTTAAATGTATTGTTTCCAGAACAAGAATTAGCTGAGTTCATACATCGCTTCTCACTAATGGAATCTGATCATTACATTCGAAATTGTTTATATGAATATTTTTCTGTTTACTCCAATATATAGGAGAAGTCTCATTGGTGGCAATGGCTTTTATTGTAGCACCAATACCATATACATGGATGGACACTGAACTAACAAGCTATAGGAAGAGAGCTCTATTAGGGTGTGGGGGCCGAGAGGGATGGGGTTGGCATACCTCAAATTGGCCTTTGAAACTTTCGAAATGAAGAAACAAGACTGAAATCATGTATTAATAAGTTAAGAAATTGATAAAACACAGATTAGCTTCTAAATAGGGGATAATCTAGTTCTGAGTAAGCAATCCCAAACTTATGCTATTTTGGTAAATATTACTTTTCAAATGTAAACACGTAAACTAATGTACGGAGTTCGCCAACAAACGATAAAGCATCACAGTGGGATGGGCCTTCAGCTACAACCGATTGCAGGTTCTGAGACTACAAGCAAACATTTATCATGCACATTTGTGTTTGTCCTGTATTTACAAACCAGTGCAAAATGTTTATCTGCACTCTCTAATAGTCTATAAACAAACTATGCCTCCAGATTAAATTAGGAGAGAAGAGGTCTTTGCATTGTAGAATAAAGGGTTTCATCAAAGGTACATGCAGAAATAAAGATCGTTGTATGACAGCAGTTGCACCATAAATCTCACAAAGCAACCCTTCCAACATAAAAGCATTTATCTTAACATCAAAAGTGTATCATGGGAAAATTCTGTTTTATGTATGTAGCATGACCATTCTCTACATGATCACATTTAAGCGAGTTATGATGAATGCGCAAACAAGTTCCTTCCTAAACATGGCCCCTCAAATTCATCTAGCACCTATTAAATTAAACACACAAATTTCTTTATGTTCTTGGCTCCTGAAAGTACGAAGAGTTTTATAACCGCAATATTGTTTAGATAATCTTTCGACGTACAAATGGCATCAAATCAATGCATTTCTCAATGTAGATACTGAGTCTGTCTGCCAGTCAGTCAGTTAGCACAGAAAAATAAAAAAAATGAACCCAGAACAGAAGTTTATTAACTGTATTGTAGATCAGAGAAAAACAAAAACACATAAGAATGTCCTTCTTCTGAAACAACACAGCATAATATAAAGTAAATAAGGGAGGAAACTTGGGCTCGTAGCCAAGTTGTTTTATCTTTTAGCCTGGAGATCTGGTTTCTGAGCCAGGCTTGTGGCTTGTGACAAAAATATAAAGTGATTCTGAACAAATCACCTTACAACTTTTATGTTTGATGTAAAAAGAAGTCAGCTACCCACCATGTCCCTTGTCTAGTCACCCAGTACTTGCAGGGGTGCCGAATTCTAATCGCCTGATGCCCAGGGTGTATTGTTTAGGGTCAAGGACAACAAGAATTCAATTTAATTTTGTTCAGCGGGCAAGTGCACCCAACCACAGCAGCACATAATCTTTGGCTGCCAGTGTATAGTACCAAAGTATGGAAATGTGAACTGCGAAAAATGATTTTATGTCACCAAGTTCAAACTTGTATATACGATTCAGTGTTACAAAAGCCTTTCTATTAAGGTAAATACTCCAAGCAAAGAAAGAAAGTTCTGAGAGCAACTTGCAACAATAACAGTGGTTCCAGTCTAAAAACATGTATATATGTTGGCAGAATCTATCGGTTTGAAGCTATAATGCTCCCAGATTGTTATAATGCATGCGGAAAATGAATCCAAGATTGGCAAACGCTCTCCAAATAAAATGTACACAAAAAAGGGCAGTTTGAAAAATTGTTTTGCATAACTATTGTGCAATTTAAATATCAGTTTTCTGGCGCATCAGTTAGTAAAAGATTAGATGAATGCCATTTTTAGGGCTCGCTACGAATGCAGCGCAGCTGCTTCGCTGGCGAGCCTCTATTGCTGCGGCTTTCTGTCCCAAAGGGAGACAGGAGGTGGCACGCCGGGACAGAAGATGTGCACTCCGTTCGCGTGCACATCTCCTGTCCGCGCGTGCGGTCTCCTTTCGGCAGAGAAACAGGGGCACAGCTCGCGCATTGCATGCTTTTTTCATGCAAAAGAATGTGACCCTGGAGAACACTCTCTCCGTGCACACACTTTACATGCTCAGGGAGGCTTTGGCTCCCAACGCGTCCCCCACGAAGAGGCTTCAGGATTCTGTGCGGGAAGGTATTAGAGCCGTATTACTGGGTCCGCCCAGGGCCGGCAAAGGGACTCGGGTAATTTTTAATGGAAAGAGATGCTTCCAGAGGCCCTATGGCATGAACATATGTTTTAAAATGGTCTTAAGTTTCTTACTTTGATAATTTTATTTCGGTCACAAAGGACAATAAAAGTACATGATAAAATACATAAAACAGTACATTTCAATCGTAGCCCTATTACACAGTGCGCCAATAAATGACTCACCTTTTTAGTACAAAAAATATTTACATATATTTTTTTCTTTTGCTAAGCGCAATGTTGTGTACATTTTACATACGGTCTGTTTAGCTTGACAGAAAGAGCAGTGTTACTGTGCTTCCATGCAATACAAAATCAATGTCGGCGAAAACATTGTGCTGAATGTCTTTATTTTAGGTTTGGCCTAGAGACCTCTTTTAGTGGAATTTCCAACCTTACATTACAAATAAATCATTATAGAAAATACGTACAGGTACATGTTCCTATATAACAATTGGTTCGTTCAGGTGTCATTCACGTTTCACTCATCCATTGGCTCGGTTCCCTGTGAGTGTTGGTATTTTCTTTTTTTACACATGTGAATATCCACCTGGAAAGTGGTCTACTTCGTCGCTAGATCTTCCTACTTTCATTTACTTTTCATTTTTTTATACGAGTCACTTTTGTGATGATTTTTTTTTAATTCTCTTTTTTTGCAAACATAGGAACACAACCGTCATGTTTGCTTGGTATTACCTTTGGTTTTAATACAAATGTTTGCAAATAAAATTGCACCTTTGCCATGGGCAAATCTATGACTCTGCTAGTGCTTTTTGTTAAGCTTATTTATTTTTGTCGCACTGAAATCACAATTGTATTTTCTGTTGAAATGTAAAAACGTCAAAATAGCTAAGAAACCAATGTCTCAGAACATGCAGCATAATTTCCTTGTAGATACATAAAATGCATACTAATTTGCCTTTTCTCTCTCTCGCTCTCTCTCGCTCGCTCTCTCTCGCTCTCTCTCGCTCTCTCTCTCTCTCTACACACCTCTCTCTCTCTCTACACACCTCTCTCTCTCTCTCTACACCTCTCTCTCTCTCTCTACACACCTCTCTCTCTCTCTCTCTCTCTCTCTACACACCTCTCTCTCTCTCTCTCTCTCTACACACCTCTCTCTCTCTCTCTCTACACCTCTCTCTCTCTCTCTCTCTCTACACACCTCTCTCTCTACACACCTCTCTCTCTACACACCTCTCTCTCTCTCTACACCTCTCTCTCTCTCTCTCTCTCTCTACACACCTCTCTCTCTCTCTCTACACACCTCTCTCTCTCTCTCTACACACCTCTCTCTCTCTCTCTCTACACACCTCTCTCTCTCTCTCTCTCTCTACACACCCCTCTCTCTCTCTCTCTCTACACACCTCTCTCTCTCTACACACCCCTCTCTCTCTACACACCCCTCTCTCTCTACACACCCCTCTCTCTCTACACACCCCTCTCTCTCTACACACCCCTCTCTCTCTACACACCCCTCTCTCTCTACACACCCCTCTCCCTCTACACCCCTCTCTCTCTCCCTCTACACCCCTCTCTCTCTCCCTCTACACCCCTCTCTCTCTCCCTCTACACCCCTCTCTCTCCCTCTACACCCCTCTCTCCCTCTACACCCCTCTCTCCCTCTACACCCCTCTCTCCCTCTACACCCCTCTCTCCCTCTACACCCCTCTCTCCCTCTACACCCCTCTCTCTCTCTACACCCCTCTCTCTCTCTACACCCCTCTCTCTCTCTACACCCCTCTCTCTCTCTCTCTCTCTACACCCCTCTCTCTCTCTACACCGCCCTCACTCTATCGCCCTCACTCTATCGCCCTCCCTCTATCTATCGCCCTCCCTCTATCTATCGCCCTCCCTCTATCTATCGCCCTCCCTCTATCTATCGCCCTCCCTCTATCTATCGCCCTCCCTCTATCTATCGCCCTCCCTCTATCTATCGCCCTCCCTCTATCTATCGCCCTCCCTCTATCTATCGCCCCCCCTCTATCTATCGCCCCCCCTCTATCAATCGCCCTCCCTCTATCTATCGCCTTCCCTCCATCTATCGCCTTCCCTCCATCTATCGCCCTCCCTCCATCTATCGCCCTCCCTCCATCTATCGCACTCCCTCCATCTATCGCCCTCCCTCCATCTATCGCCCTCCCTCCATCTATCGCCCTACCTCCATCTATCACCCTACATCTATATCGCCCTACCTCCATCTATCTATCGCCCTACCTCCATCTATCACCCTACATCTATATCGCCCTACCTCCATCTATCTATCGCCCTCCCTCCATCTATCTATCGCCCTCCCTCCCTCCATCTATCCATCGCCCTCCCTCCATCTATCCATCGCCCTCCCTCCATCTATCCATCGCCCTCCCTCCATCTATCCATCGCCCTCCCTCCATCTATCCATCGCCCTCCCTCCATCTATCCATCGCCCTCCCTCCATCTATCCATCGCCCTCCCTCCATCTATCCATTGCCCTCCCTCCATCTATCCATCGCCCTCCCTCCATCTATCCATCGCCCTCCCTCCATCTATCCATCGCCCTCCCTCCATCTATCCATCGCCCTCCCTCCATCTATCCATCGCCCTCCCTCCATCTATCTATCGCCCTCCCTCCATCTATCTATCGCCCTCCCTCCATCTATCTATCGCCCTCCCTCCATCTATCTATCGCCCTCACTCTATCTATCGCCCTCACTCTATCTATCGCCCTCACTCTATCTATCGCCCTCACTCTATCTATCGCCCTCACTCTATCTATCGCCCTCACTCTATCTATCGCCCTCACTCTATCTATCGCCCTCACTCTATCTATCGCCCTCACTCTATCTATCGCCCTCACTCTATCTATCGCCCTCACTCTATCTATCGCCCTCACTCTATCTATCGCCCTCACTCTATCTATCGCCCTCACTCTATCTATCGCCCTCACTCTATCTATCTATCGCCCTCACTCTATCCATCGCCCTCACTCTATCCATCGCCCTCACTCTATCCATCGCCCTCACTCTATCCATCGCCCTCACTCTATCCATCGCCCTCACTCTATCCATCGCCCTCACTCTATCCATCGCCCTCACTCTATCCATCGCCCTCACTCTATCTATCGCCCTCACTCTATCTATCGCCCTCACTCTATCCATCGCATCCCCACAGCATCACTTAGAACCACCACAGCATCACTCAGGGGCACCACAACATCACTATGCGCTACCACAACATCACTATGCGCTACCACAGCATCACTGAATGCCACAGCATCACTCGTCGCCACCACAACATCACTCAGCGCCACCACAGCATCAATCTGTGCAACCATTCAACAACAACTGGTTCAAATATGTTCTCTCAATGTTTCAAGCTTTATTACAAATGTCACAAAAAGATGTCAATATTTCACTTCTGTTCTTGGATTTTCGCCACAATAAAATACACTCAACATAATCTTCACAAAAGTTATTTACAAAACTTTAAGCTATTGCCATTATAAATTACAATAACTTTTATTTAAGTACTAGCAGCCCATCCCAACCTTGTCCAGGAGCAATCAGGCTTCCCCGACCCCCGCCCGCCCCAACATTGTCCAGAAGCCCGGGCCCGCGCCCGGCCCGTTCCCCGCCTGCCCCGACCCCCACCTGTCCCGACTTTGTCCGTGGGTCCCCTTACCTCAGCCGCCGCTCCTCCCCTGCGCTCCTCAGTTTACCGGTCCGCCGCTCCTCACCGTCGCTGGTCACCGCTCCTCCCGCCTGTCCACTGCTCGTCACCTCACCGCTCCTCCCGCCTGTCCGCTGCTTGTCACCTCACCGCCGCTGGTCACTGCTCCTCTGGCCTGTCCGCTGCTCCTCACGTAACCACTCCTCCCCCGCGCCATGTCCGCCGCTACTCGTCGCGCTCCTGGACGCCGCTCCTGGATGCCTGGAGCACGCACGTCGTGGCCGGCGCTACTTCGGAGGGACTACTTTTTTTTATGTACATTTTTTAAAGAACGTTTTTTTTTATTTATATAGCCTATAACCATCTGCACACCCTGACGATCACAACGGTGTATCGGGTGTGTGGATTGGCGCTGTGGTTCCCAAGTTTACCCGCCTCAAAGCCTCAAAGTTCTTCCTTTATTATAGTAGTATAGATTAATTATTTAAAAAAAATAAAAGCCATTGTTATTTGTAATATCAATACATCTAAGTCACGTAAATACAACACATATTGCATTACAAATGCTATAGGTATCACATTTGCGAAATTTAAAACTATTGGCATTGTAAATGACAAAGCTATTAATTTAGCTATTTTGAAAACCAGCACATAAATACAAAATGTGTCATTTACAATACCAATAGCTCAAACTTTCTTAATGCGAGACTTATTGCATTGCAAATGATTGTTTTTTTACTATAAAAAGAATGCCACTTAAATGAACTCACAAGTATATGTTGTTGCATTAGTGCAGATTTACAACTTTTAGGAATTCAAAAGAGTTTATAATAGCAGGTCTGGAAACCATACTCCTAGCAAACATTTGTGATATACATTTTCTCATGAGCAATGATGCACATGTACATTTTTCAATGTGAAAAATCGGTTGAACAATTGTAAATTAACTTTCTCTACATCCTTTTTCCCATTTTATTCCTACCTTTTGTCAGGAGTAAGTTTCCACCCTGTTGGAGATGAGTTTATAAATACCCTTAAACAAGCATGCGTGTGCGTATTCAAAAACTGACAGGCAATTCCAACCCTGGATATACTGCTTCTCGCCTACTTCCAGCCACTGTCTGTCCCAATTACAGTCCTGGTAGGTGGTAAATCCGCACCCGTAACAAATCATGAGCTAACACCCTATCGATACCACAGAATTACAAGTTCATCCCCACAGAATGGGATAGAACAACGCAGACCTGGTTTTACTGGGTAGAATTATGCATGATGTATCCTTCCCTGTGGGTATTATCGCTCACATTTACCACCTGCTGTGGACAGGTCATGAGCAGGAGGGCTGCTGCACAGCAAGGGCAGGAGGGAAGATGGTGGAGAAAGTAGGATGTTGGAGAAGGCAGAAGACTGTGTATTCTGGCAGATGGGAGCATTTTATGCGTCCCATATGCCATGGCTGAGGATTTAGCGGGGGCTGGAAAATGGGTCCAGGCCGCAATGCAACTCATTTCTCCGGCTGATGAAATCAGGTCCGATTTTTTGAAATTTCTTCTGGATATTTATACATCTACATTGCTTTAACATTTATCATTATCAGTAAGCACACAGTGCTTACTGACTATAAGAAATGTAAGAGCAATGTTTTTAGAAAATGGTTTAATGATGAATTGTTGGATTAAGAAAAGGTGGTTTATTTGGATTTAATGAACCAGTTTACACTGATAATATACTTTTTGCTTAAGATTCATAAAGATGGATCCATGCTACATGTAGACCTATAATATCGGGTATTGATCATGTACTGAAAGACTGTCGGAATACAATGATTTATTTTTATCGCTTATGGTTAGTACTGTAGCCTTATATATCAAGGACTCCAAAGACCCGATTAAGAAACTCTCTGGGATCCATGGGAGGTTACATACTGTGTGGTGTCCATGCATGCATGTGAAAAGTCTGTACACTATTATAAGGTCATGAGGATGGTATTAAATGCTTTGAAGTACTTCTTTTTCATTCAAATCAGCACTTTTTTGGGACATATACAGATGTGGTTAGAAATGTTACATAACAATAAGAAATAATATATTACAACTATTTCCTGTATCAGGGTGAGTTGTACTATCCAAAACGAGGAACAGCAACGGGAGACATATTTGCCCCCTCTTAAGCCAACCTTTCAGTGGGTTGGTATGAGAGGGAGCATGCCTGAAATGAGAACTTACATGATGATCACACCAATTTTGACATATACGTACACACATGACATTTTTTTAAATGTGGAATGGATGTTTTTGAGTGGTTTGGACGTCATGGGCTGAAGTGCAACTCCGACAAGTCGGAGTTGCTCTTCTTTGGTTGTACCTCTGAGCCTGATTGGAAACCCTGGTGGCCGCAAGATATGTTTCCTCCCACTTGTTCGTCTTTGAAAGCCAAAAACTTGGGAGTTTTGATTGACAATGAGCTATCTTTCGGACCGCATATCTCATCTCTGACTGGGAAATGTTTCGGCATCCTTCGGATGCTTCGTAAATTCCTCCCTCTAGTCTCCATCCAGCACAGAAAAATCATTGTCCAGGCACTGATTGGCTCTAGGCTTGATTATGCTAATGTTCTGTTCCTGGGACTTCCCAAATATTTGGTCAGGCGTCTGCAAATCGCCCAGAATTCTGCAGCCCGAGCCATCTTTGGTCTTCCAAGAAAAGCCAGAGCCACTGATCATCTCTCAACACTACACTGGCTTCCTATTGCTAAAAGGATTCTGTTTAAAACTTTGACCACGACTTTCAAGGCCCTACATGGCATAGGCCCCAAATATATTTCCAAACGATTGTCCTGGTATAACCCCCCCAGATCTCTCAGATCTTCGTCCCTATCTAAAATGAGTGTTCCCATTATCAAGCGTGCTAGAGCAGGAGGACGGTCTTTTCGCTACTTAGCTCCTCATGCTTGGAACGACCTCCCAATCTCTTTGAGACAGACCTCTAGCCTTCTGTCCTTCCGAAAGGCCCTTAAGACATGGCTTTTCCCTTAATTTGATGCTGCTTCCTGTGTCTTCACGTCCTCTCAGTGTTATGTTCTCCCTTCTTCGGTTGGGTTTCCTTCGATAAAGCGCCGGGATACTCCGTGGAGTGGCCGTGCGCTATAGAAGTATAAAAATAACATAACATAACTGAAAGGATTTTTCCAATTAGGTTTCCTTCTTTTGACTCAGGGTGGACAATGGATCGACAGACCAGGTAAATGTAGAAATTAGTGGTCTGGCAATAAATCTCTGCTGCTGAGCCCTCCAAAATGTACTTTAGGGAAAAAAACAAAAAAGGAAATGGGAAGGCGGTTAGTGGGTAGGAAAGTTCGGCAAGGGACTGGTGGTATGAACGGTGGCAGCAGCAGGGGCAATGAAGGAGCTGGATCAGCGCAAGGGTATTGATATTACAAAGATAAATAAAGCATAAAGCAAGACACTCAAGAGGGATGGGGAAAAGATGTGAGAAGCAACAATGCAAGTGCAGAGGTACAGTGAAGTGAGAGCAGGAGAAGTAACAGGTGAGCTGATAGTGGTAAAAAACAGAGTGAGCATAGCTGTGTGTGGTTCAGAGTGGACCTAAAAGAATCTACTGAAATAAATTAACAGAAAACTATTACAAAAATCAAAAAACTCGTCAGCTCCTGGTCCCCAAAGAACATCACTTAGTAGGGGCACCTGGGCACCATCAAGATGGTGATAGCTCCTTTGATTGACTTCATCACAAGCATGCTGCCAGTTAACCTCTCTACCTCCTGCTTTAAAATGATACACAGAACCATCCCACACTTTGTGTGGAGAGATAAAAACTGAGAATTCTACGAAAATGCTGAAGAATACATGGTTGGGTGGTATAAACCTTCCAGATTACCCCCTGTAACAAAAAGAATTTCCGATATCAGACCTAGGTTCGCATACAATCCCACCCCATTATCATCCTTGCAGCACAGTTTCGATCTACCGAACTTACGTAAAAGTAAGTTGGGGTCTCCGTATGAACCAGACCTACCCGATCTTCTGACAAAACTCACAAGAGAGGGCTGCACTGCCTCGCGTTTATACAAGCTCCTGGATTTACCCAATACCTCCACCTCGCAACTCTTTACATGGGAGTGGGACCCGCACCTACAGTCCACATACACTCTAGACTTCACTGACAAGAGATGGAGTAACATTTGGCAATCACCCTTTACTGCGAAAAAAACACCAGCACTTACACAATCTATATTCTTGTCATCTCTAGCACATACTGGACTCTGTCCAGATTGCACAAATTGGGTCTCAGAAACTTAGATCTTTGTTGGAGGTGTGAGGAGGGAAAGCTGACCTACAACACATGTTTTTAAATAGCAAAATGGCTCACCTGTTGTGGTTGAGGATACAAACACTGCTAAAGATCATCTCAGGATTAAACATAGAAATTAATTTCTTAATGACAGTCCTGGGCTTTCACGCTAATCCCCTCTCAGCTGAGATTACTGACAATATTGTATCACTAATGGACCTCCTCATAGCTCTGGGAACTAAATCCATTCTCACTGACTGGAAAACGACAACTCCAAGCTCCTTTGACAAATGGTGAAACCTACTGTGCTCACTCCGGGGTGCAGATAATATACTATATACCGGAATGCAAACCTCTACTGGTCCCGGGCGACTGTGGGATGCTTTAGAAAACTACCTTTAAGAAATCAAACCACCCTGATTAGACTACTCACACTGACCCTGTGTTCAGGTTTTGCTGAGATTTCGCCCATCTGGGCACGTATACATGTACGTCAGTTCAACCAGGGTTGGGTGAGGAATAATCCAGTGGCACTTTACTCTCTAACCTCTTTCTTTCTGTTTCATTCTTTGCTTTACCCCCTATATCTACTTTCCCCTACTCTCTTCTCCTAGGAGCCATTCGCTGTGCCAGTTTACACGCCGTTTATATCTGGTCCCCGAGTACACAACATGAAAATATTTTCTATGGACCTCTGGACCCAGATCTTGTTATGTCTGGTGTTTATGTTCAAACCTAATGACCAACATTGTTGCGTCACAACATCTAGAGTGCATGGCATATTACTGTTACCTGGTTTTTCCCTTCTTTTTGTTTCTTTTCCTGTATGAAAATAAAGACTGTTTGAACACAAAAAAAAAACTGAGCATAGGAGCAATTTCAGTAGGGAAACTGAACATGGGGGAGAAAGCAACACTAAAACATGCACTCACACGGAGTGCTGAAGGAAAATGTAAAAATAGCTACGTAGGTCAAGAAGCTAAGCTCCATGGGAGGGACAGCCACAAGGGAAAACAAGCATTTGCAATGCAATAGGTCTCGCATTAGGAAAGTTTGAGCTGTTGGTATTGTAAATGACAAATTTTATATTTATCTGTTGGTTTTGAAAATACCAAAATTAATAGCTTTGTCATTTACAATGCCAATAGTTTTAACTTTCGCAAATGTGACACCTATAGCATTTGTAAAGCAATATGTGTTGTATTTACGTGACTTAGATGTTGAGTGCAGTGTAATTATGTGGCGTGTAATTGTGGCACTGAGTGGTATTTGGAGTGCATGTTGCATTGAGTGCAGTGTAATTATGTGGCGTGTAATTATGTGGCACTGAACTGTATTTGGAGTGTATGTTGCATTGAGCGTAGTCTAATCAGTAGAGTGTAATTATGTGGCGTGTAATTATGTGGCACTGAGTGGTATTTGGAGTGTATGTTGCATTGAGCGCAGTCTAATCAGTAGAGTGTAATTATGTGGCGTGTAATTATGTGGCACTGAGTGGTATTTGGAGTGTATTGTATGTTGCATTGAGCGCAGTCTAATCAGTAGAGTGTAATTATGTGGCACTGAGTGGTATTTGGAGTGTATGTTGCATTGAGCGCAGTCTAATCAGTAGAGTGTAATTATGTGGCGTGTAATTATGTGGCACTGAGTGGTATTCGGAGTGTATTTTGCATTGAGTGCAATGTAACTATGTGGCATGTAATTATGTGGCACTGAGTGGTATTTGGAGTGTATGTTGCATTGAGTGCAGTGTAATTATGTGGCACTGAGTGGTATTTGGAGTGTATGTTGCGTTGAGTGCAATGTAGTTATGAAGCATAATTATGTGGCACTGAGTGGTATTGTGTGGAGTGTGTTGCATTCAGTAGAGTATAATTATGTGGCGTGTAATTATGTGACACAGTGGTATTTGGAGTGTATGTTGCGTTGAGTGCAGTGTAATTATGTGGCGTGTAATTATGTGGAGTGTATGATGTATTCAGTAGAGTGTAATTGTGTGGCGTGTAATTATGTGGCACTGAGTGGTATTGTTTGGAGTGTATGTGCACCCCATCCCTGCAATGTAAAGCACCTCAAACGGAAAGATGCCTGGAGCATCAACACATCCGAAATGGTGAGATTCATTGCTTCACATTCAAGCAGATAGAAGGGTTCTATGATAAATACAGATATACAGGATGTAAAGAAATCTCATTACTCAAAACCTGTCTGTCATCTGTGTGGAGAAGGTGAGGATGCGAAGGATTTGAGACTAAGCACGTGCCAGCGGTGCTGTACAGGACATATATTATATTATATTCGAAATAGCCAGGGCATAACGGGGACGCACACTGCTAGCAGCAATAATGTATTTTTCTAGTGTTCATTAATGATATGTTTTCTGCAGAACCTTCTGAGGGTTGCGGACTGGTGTTAGCGTGCCCGATGTAGAAAGTTTGTTTAGAGAAAATAAATGGCAACGTTAATGGATACAAATAAGTTAACATGGGGGTTGAATTTTGAGGGACAACCACGCATGTGACAGGTTAATCTTGCATGAACCACATGACACTTCCTCAGTAGGAAGTGATGGAGAAAGCTACTTGGTTTATTAAAAGCTCCATTATCTGTGGACAGTATATATACTCAACCTAAGAAGTATGTTTGTAAATTATAGAGGTCCATCAAGCTAATAAAAAGAAATCCTCCACCCACTAGCTTAGAAGTAGGCCAGGGTGGTATTTTATAAACACAGGCATATTCTTGCAAAATTTCCAACACTAACGTTACAAATGCCTGAGATTACGCCAGTACGCCATGCTGTGAAATTGAGACTTCTTTCGAGTAAAAATCCTATCGCAGGAGTATTGGAAGAACAGAATAGAGGGTGCCTACCGCTGTTGCCCCCAAAAGAAATCACCGCCGCAGCCCTGCTCCATGAAAACCGGAAGTCAGGCACTTTTGGCCGAGACGGGGGCGGGGCCTGCAATCCAGCAGGAAGTTCCGCCCGCCGCCGCCGAGGAAGCAGTGAAGCCGGCCGACTCCGACCAGCGCTGCAGAGGAGACACGCCGAAAGAGCCCGGTGAGTGGGAGGGGAGGGGGGTGTATGCGTGTGTGTCTGTTCCAATGTGTCTGTGTGTGTGCGCGTGGGTCTGCGTGTGTGCGCGTGGGTCTGCGTGTGTGTATGCAGTGTGTGTGGCTGGGTATGTGCGCATGCGTGACTGTGGAGTGTGTTTGCGCAAGGGAATGAGACACGAGAGGGGCAAGGCGACGTGCGGGAACGAGTTTGCGCAAACATGGACAACATTATTTAAATGTAAGCATTGCATTGCCAGCTAACGCTGCCGTCAGGCTTCCAAAAATAGTTACAACGCTAACGGAGCCAGGTTAATAAAAATAAATAAACCAGCAGCTTGACCCATTTATTCACTGTGATGCTTCCGATAATTATAAATGTGCCTTTACAAAGAAGTGTTTTAAAAGGAATCCCAGCGTGCATGTTCATTACAAGACGGCTAAAAATAATTAATCATGATGTTCAAAGCAAGCCTGTTCATTCCAAGCCAGCCTCAGCCAGCCTCGGGAAAAACGAAAGTAATAAAAAAGCGAAACTGACACTGCCACTGCAGACAATGCTGCGCGCTCCCGAGGTGAAATCCGACACTGAAAAAGCTCGTAACACTTTGGTGTCCACTCTCCTAAATACTGATAACATTAGTTGTCGAGCTGACAGCATTCATGCTTCGCATGAATGCTAACGTCAGCTCGACCTAAAAAGAGGAATACCATTGAGTAAGAAACAAGAAAACGAGAATCAATAAGCCAACCAATGGTAAGCAATTGGCTATCCCAAAGCAGACTTTAAATATTGGTATTTATTTCCATGTTCGGTCTTCCATGGCCAACAAATCAAAGCAGTCTATAGGCAAGACCAAAACAAAGTAGTGTCCAATTTACAAAGCACTGCTATTTAAAAATGGTTATCTGTCTTGGTCATTTCCTCAAAAGTGAAAGAAGCGGATAAAGGGGGGAATGTCGTTCTAATGAATAGGACTAAGTACAATGAGGAGATTATGGGGCAACTTAACAATGAAGCCTGGTATACTAAATTACCACACAACCCGATATATACAGTTGTAGCCAAGATTAACACCTATTTAAAAACCTGGCATCAGGCTACCCTTCTGAATGATACAGAATTTAAATATCTTACTGTATATCGACCTCGCTTTCCTTGCATTTACACACTGCCAAAGGTTCACAAGTGTCTCCTGTCTCCACCAGGGAGGCCGATCATTTCGGGAATAGGCGGCCAACAGAAAAACTGGCAGAATTTGTAGACCTTTTCCTCCAACCGTATGTTTTAAACTTACCCTCTAACATCCGGGATACTAAGCACATCTTAAATATTTTGAATGACTTTGAGTGGGAACCAGAGATGACATTGGTCACGATGGATGTATGCTCCCTATATACAAATATCAATCATGAGTTGGGTCTCAAGGCCCTCGAGTTCTTCCTACATAGGAGACCGGTTGAACTGTTGGAGCACACGAATATGATTTTAATGATGTCGAGATTGATTCTGGAAGAAAATGTATTTCTCTTTGAAGACCAATGGTATAAACAAACCTGTGGTACCGCTATGGGTTCTAAATTTGCGCCGTCGTTTGCCTGCCTGTTTATGGGGTGGGTGGAGGCGGTACACATTTGGGGCCGGGGCGGTGCGAAATGGCACTCTTACATTAACTATTATGGAAGGTACATAGATGACCTTATACTTATATGGTCTGGGAGTGAGGCTGAACTCTTGGATTTTTTTGCCTACATGAATGACAATGTGTATAATATGACCTTCACTATAGAGCATTCCAAAAAACGAATCAACTTTTTAGATCTAACCCTATATGTAAAAGACAACAAATTGTGCAGTAAACTCTATAGAAAGTCTACATCCTGCAATGCAGTTCTACACAATGACAGTGCACACCCAAGGTCTACAGTCACCTCAATCCCCTATGGAGAACTATATAGGGCTCGACGCAACTGCAGTGAGGATGACGATTTTCTAGAATGTACAACAGACATTGAAGGGAGATTCCTTAGGAGAGGATATGGACCAGATGTCCTATGTAGAGCAAGAAACAGAGTCTTCAAATTAAATAGACAAGAAACTCTGAATGCCAAATCTCATCATAACGATAGTAACAAAGACAAGGTGAGATTGATTACCAACTATAATCCATGGTCATCTAAGGTTTACCAAATACTGAAAAAGTACTGGTTCCTACTGAGTTCTGACCAAACCTTAAAAGATTACATTAACTCACGACCCTCTATATCATACCGACGTGGTATGACGATAAAAAATATGATTAGTCCCAGTTACCCAAAATTAACTGAGAGGACTCCAAATTGGTTACACCTACTTGCAAAGGGCTCGTTCCGGTGCGGTGACTGTAGCATGTGTAGAATGTCACGACACGGAACACTACACTTTACATACAATGGATCCAAAACCTATCACATAAGATCACACATTGACTGCAACACCACTTATGTGGTATATGCGATAACATGTAAATGCGACAAGGTGTATATTGGTAGCACCATACGCAGACTCAGGGATCGCATGGCGGAACATTTTAGAGCATTAAAAAATAAAGATTTGAGACATCCCCTAACAGCGCATGCTGTGGAGTGCGGATCACAAAGTGAACATTTAGCTATGTCATTCCATGGTATTGAAATAATGCCCCAAGATGTGAGGGGAGGTAACAGGGAGCTCAGACTAAGACAACTCGAGGCCAGATGGATAATGCAGGTCCATGCAGTAGAGAGGGGTCTCAACTTTGATGACGAGCTTCAATTCTTTCTGGGAAATTAACTGACGACAAACTCCGGATGGAGTACTCTAAATGCCAACCTGTGTAAATCATTTGAATATGACTCATTTGAAACCTATGATCCAAAGAACAGCTATTGTGTTTATATGCTGAATTTTCAAATGTACACGATTTTGATAAGCATGTTTTTAATCATGTTTTATGATCTCATTATGATCGGGTAAAGTTACTTTTAAGTATATTTATGAGAAATGATGCTGTCTTTATATTTTTCTGTAAATTTCTATAGCACTAACGTAATTCAAGAATGTTACATGTACCGGCAACAGACTCTGTGAAAAACGTAGTGTCATAATGTTAATAATGAAACTGAAAGAAACGACACCTGGTGATGGAAATTTTCACTGGGTTTCTGTGTCTCTATTTTTTCTTTATATTTTTTCTTTTTTCCTGTTCGGTGTGCACATATATTTGTAAATAACCCAGAGTAGACATTAGATATGGCAGAGACAAGATATCGGCTTATATATTTAAAGATGGCGCGGATTTCCATCTCGGAAACCGCACCATATGCGAATGGTCCCTTTTCTATGTCCGATACCGGACGTGTGTATTTGTAGACACTCCGACATGGCGCGAGTGCTGAACGCCAGGAACCCGACTCTGGAGAAGACGAGATATCGTCACAGGTGAGACCCTACGCATACATAGATCCTTTCATGTGGCGGCGTTAATTTGCCGGGCACGATTTGCGGCGCCTTTTAATGGACATGGGTCGTGTAGTGCGCGCAACTAAAATGATTAGAACTTGCTGCCAGTTAAGTGGGTTAACCTTTACAGCTCACTAAGTCTAAAGTGTGGGTCACCTAAAGATTGACCCTCGTCACTAAATCTAAATGTCTCTGATGACGGAAACGAATATTTCCTAAACTAGGAGAATTCCATTTATTTCAATTTGACTACAGGAGGAAAATACCCGACTAATACTGTTTGGAGAGAGACTGATTTTACCCATTACCTACGGGCCAATACTACCGAAAATAGAGTGAGTACTAAACACTTTGCAATTAAGATTGGTCTATGATGTATATATAGAGAAACGATATACAGGTTCTGAATTGCGGTCTTTTTATTGATAGTTAAGAGGACAACTAAACCCCATTGACGGTGTGGCAGGGGTGCTAAACAGGAGATTAGAGGCCGAATTTATTCATTTTAAGGTACCTATGACTGATTCATAATTTCGGTTGAGCACGTCAGGTTGATGTGCGGGGCTATATCTCTCTGGTCACAACATTATACCCACACTTATGAATATTGAAAGTCTGACTATGTGTTGACTTAAATGACACATAGGACAGAGCGCACGGTGGTGGGATTCTTTTCTATTATACTTTTTAGTATATATTTCTTCAACTGGTGATCACCACTCACAAAAACTTTCTCTTCATAGCACCTTGTGTGGTCTCTAGGTGACACTGCACCTGTTCTTTGATGTTGATAACCTTCAACACTTTATTAGGGGACTCTTTAAAATCTGAGTTCGTGAAAAATAAGGATGTTGTAAACAAATATACATATGTATAGATTGTAAAAACTGTAAAATTACATTGTTCTAGCCTTGAAGAAGTCTGTGGATTAACGCCATATCAGACGAAACACGTGTCGGCTAGGAGGTTTTATGAACGATCAACGAATGAAATAAAAGAAAGAAGAGAAGAAAACAAACAGTGATTTGTGATTTGTCTATTGGCTGAAAAGTGAATTTTCGTATTAGCTCAGGACTACTGTTTTGTTCATTTCCTCAAAAGACCTGAAGTAAATTACAGACTTTCATATCCATTAAACCTGGTGTTGCTTCCCATTCATTCCCACATTGGAAACTCACTTTTTAGGAGTAACCTTCCAAGCGCAGGGTAGTAATGGCCATGGAAAACATCTGTGAACTACACTCAAACGTACGCTTAATGGAGCTGCAACACCATTAATCATAAGCTTGCGCACGTTCTATATTCTAGGTATATTGACCGGGAATACAACACAGCAGATGGCTCCATTTATGCATGCCTACCAGAACAAAGGCCTTGTAATAATACCTCTTCTCACCATTATGTGGTTTTCAAGGCTGTAGCCCTTGCTTGCTGTCCTGCTGAAGATTGAATCCAAAGCATACATGGGTCAAAACGTCAACAATGAATTAAAATATGAACTTGATGCAGATTGCTTGCCACGTGGCAAAACAAGGAGTTGACAACTAGCCTCATTTGATAAACTTTGTATAACTGTTGACAGGCTCTTATTGATGTATTAAATGTTAAACATGTGTCTTCTGTTGAGACCTCACTTTCACGAGCACTGCGTTGATCTCACCTTGTCGCACACCCTTATATAAAATGTTGGCTTAAAAATAAGTTATGTTACATAGTTTTGTTTCTGGCTAAGTGGTGTTTTGTTGTAAGTCACCACATATCCTGTTTAAGGGGGAAGAATATTTGACCCCTTATCAAAAAGGTGGTTCACAAAATCTTTTTGTTGTTGTTAATAAGTCTTCCCAACAGAATCAGTCTAGAATTTGATATGTAATAGACCCAGATTCTGAGGGTTTCCAGGTCTGCCCAGAGTATATTTAACCACTTAAAATGTAGGTCAGATCATTGCTTTAAAAAGGTACACTTACTGCTAAAAGAGGTGTGGGAGACTGGTGCACTGGGACCAAGGCTGACCACCCCTGGAACTAGCAAGGGTACAACATAAGCACAAAGCAGAAAATACCTCTTGGAAGTTCCTTTGAACATTAGCACTTACCGAATCGTAGAGCTGTTTACATGTTTGGCTGGCATCAACTGTGCCTGCGAAGGATACAGTGGGTATTGTGGTGTTCAGTCCATGAACTATCCGGTCATCAATTGTTCGCATGGCTCTGAGAGTTTCCTAGATGTGTTGTGAAAGAAGTGGTGCACAAAAAGAAGCAGTTACGGTTTAAAACAATTACACAACTTGAAACATTGTGAGAACTGGAACGTTAGGCATACACCACATTCATAAAAAGCAGCAATCATATATGCTCGGTCCAAAAACTTGATAAATGCACATCATCATTCCAGAATAGTTTCAGTGATAAATGAAATTATGGTTGAGACAGTAAGAAATAGATCCACTGTGCAGCTGACAGCAGAAAACAGCATAAATGTGATATTTGTCAGGCACTGACAGACTGCACACTATTTATGCAGTGCTTCAACAAGAGCCTTCTGCTCTGGAGAGGCAAACCTCTCTATAGAACAATAATTAAACATTGTCCGAAAGCTCAGCATCGACCGGATTATTGACAGTCAGAAATAATGTAGTAAATATGTCTATGGTATTGCACAAACCTAGCCATAAGGCTGCAGAGCACTGTATAGTGTCGAAGACAAAGACATTTTTAAAGCCTGACTGTCAGGCTAACTGTGTTCTGAGAGCAGAAGTGGACTTACAATGCATCATGATGTAATGTGATTTAAAGATGCGAGTCTTAAGCTCTTCCTCAAATTGGAACAGGGTTCAGTCGCTATTGAAACATGTCTTCCTAGGGCTACTTCTAAGTTTGGAGAGGTTTTCAGCTTTAATGGAGTTGACAGAGTTTCCCCAAGTTTAGTGTGGAAATTAATTCCAGAAGTGAACTTTCCTTGAGTACTCAAAATGGATGTGTAATTTTCTAAAGAGCTCTGTGGTTGGTCCGCCTAATATCCGGCCATCGAATTCCAGGGCGGCCTTACCCGGAATTATATATATATCTGGGGATCGACATGGAGCAAGCCCACCCCCGAACAGACATCTGTGGAGGCCAGTAGAGGTGGACGCTGGTGTCAGGGCCTACGACCTGGCTGGCTGCGACTAGAGCCCTGGCTGACTGCGGCGGTGGAGCTCCCTGACAATCGAGTGACGCCATGGCAGCTTGTGGCGGTGCCGAGGGGCGAGCGAGCGGCCTACGGTGCCTGCATGGTTGTGGCAGTTCGCTGGACCGGGTGTCCGGCTTGGGCCTGGTGGATCTGCCAGCTGAGGGGCGCCGGTGCGGTCATGCCGGGGGCTGGTGCTGCGGCCCTGGTGTCGGGCCGCTGAGGTCCATTGTAGGAGCTCTGGGGGGGCGATGACCTGGAGAGAATGTGCCCTCTGGGAGCTGCCACGGCGGCAGGCAGGGCCCTGATCGAGGTGCCTAGGAGAGTGTGGCTGTACGATGTCGTGATGGGCAGATGGCCAGGCCAGCGGGGCCCGGAGCTGATGTGGCGGCCTGACCGGCCGGGGTCGATCCAAAAGGGGACGACTACTTCTGCTACTTCTGGCCCCGGGAACATTATCTAATCTTCGCTGGGGGATACCGGCCGCGGCGCGCCCTGGGCGCATGTCCTGGGACTCCACACCCCCCGGAGGGAGCCGTGCCTTGCACCCTCATTGCTAAGATCCTCAATTACAGAGATCGCAATCACATTCTCTGGGAGGCCAGACGCAGTGTCGAACAAGTCTTCGAGAATCACATCATTCGCATCTTCCCCGATTACACAAGTATGATTCAGCAGCTCAGAATTACTTTCAGCGGCATGAAACAGAAGCTCAGGGCAATGAACTTAAAATACACGTTGCTATACCGCGCCAAACTCTGAGTAATCCACCATGACAAAGCTCACTACTTCCCTACCCCTGAGGCAGATTGGGACTGGTTGGAGGTGAGGAGATTAACGGATATCAGCCTCTAGGGGCTGTGGGAGGCAACCCACGGAACCTTGGTCGCTGAGCAGGTCACAGAGGCGTGGTCGCCGAAACAAACCTCCTGGTCAACCCTAAGAGTAGTGGTGCAACAAGATGTCTCCCTAGATCTTGAACATAACAGCTCCGATGGCGAGGAAGGCCAGGTGGCCAGAGTGAGCCAGGCACTCCTGTTGGCTGAGCACGAGGAAGCCAGAGCACTGGTGGAGGTTGTTACTGCAGCTAGCTCTGAAGCCAGTACTGGAGACATAGTGGATGATACCCCCCCAACCCGTCAATACGTGAACATGCTGCATGGATCGGAAGCCACCTGAATTTCAAATGAAGTTGCATGGTTCCCCGGGGAGGTCAGCTAACTGTGGCAAACCTGAGGAACTGTAAACATGTTGACTCTCCTTAAGATTTTTACCAGATGCCCGCCGGGAACACTTACTGAGGACCTGAACTGTTTCATAGCACCCCGGCCCGAGTGCTGGGACTGGCAGGCCGCCCCCACCTCTTCTCCCCTCTCTGCTCTTTATTCCTCTATGCCTACTCTCCCCTCTGTACAGTTTTAGACTACAGACCTCGAGCCAGACTCACCTCCCCATTATCTTTCTCTGAATCTTCTACCCCCTCTTCTCTTTTATCCATTTTCCCTGCACACTTTCTCACCCTCTCACCCCCCTACCTCCCCCTTTCCTACTCGAAGTTCTAAGCTATGTATGGATATTGTGTCTTTTTCTCCCCTGCTCTCTATTCTGGTTAGTAGAGAACTGTAGAACATGGGTTTCGTGGATATGAGTGACTGTGTGAATGTAGTAGCCGTGGAGGCACGGGAACAAAGGCTACTCACCTCGGTGGAAGGACAGGACTTCCCTTTGTGGAAACTTGGCAGAGATCACTGTTAGCATAAGCTGAAGCCATTTTTTTTATGGCTTCCATTTAAGTTAGCTACCTGTTTGCCATGCGCTTCCCAGTCTTCGCTGTTGCCTGCTTCTCTATTACGCCTGAGTCATCATCTATATTTAGCCCCTGCAGCACTGAACCTCAGCACTGTGCATGCTCAGAGAGGCCTTAGTTGCCGGGATGCACCTGTTACACACTTTACTTTCAGGCTATTTTAACTAATGTCAGCAATATTGTAACTCCTCCCACTCTGTTGACTAAGCAATTCTGATGTATCCTTGTATGTAGCTGACTATTTGTGTGCACACTTGTACTGCCTCTTTTTGAGCCTCCATTCTTACTCTGCAGTAAAAGGTGTAAATAAGGCCCATGGTTTCTGTACTCCATGTGCTGCCTCATACATTGCCTGAGGGTTCTGGATCAATGTAGTTCCACTCATGAGTCCTAATAAACTATGTTCTTGATATTAAAGGCTTCCGTAACAATCTCTACTTCGTCAGTATAAAGTACCAGTGAGCAAAAGGACAAACCCCTGCACCAGGTGGGCCCCTGAAAATGCTCACCCCCACAAATTGACACCAGTTATGTGGGGCTCATCGGGGTGGTCTTGACAGAGGTTTGGAATCTCGCTAAGGATGTACACTGCATGAGGAGACCCTTGTATTTGCAGGCCGAAGTGCTTTTCAGACTATTCCCGATCTGACCCTCCAGGTGGTGCCGGTCTCCGACTGAGATTCCTTTTGGCGTTCATCTTACAGTGACCATTTGGTCTATTCAGAGCTTGGCAGTTGGAGGCTTGAGACTTCTGCTTGGTAAGGTCGCTCAATGCGACACTTTTTGATTGGATTTGCTTGGCCAAGATTCTGGTTTGGTTATATATAAATTGCAATTTATTTAGGCAGGCAATATGGAGATTTTTCTCTAATTTTTGAATTCTTGAACGGTACAATATTTGCGTTAAGTACTACTTTGTTATAATATTATACATACTATCATATATTTGACATGCCTGTTTCAAGCACGCTTCGAAGGATGTGTTGCTTTCTTGGAGGTACCAATATGGATTAGAAACTAAATCAGCCGGCTCCCCCTGAGGGAACACCAAATAGACACATGTACATTAAAAATGGTATTTATTCCATAATGTATAGTGCACTATGGAATAAATATATTAGGAAGGATCCTGATTTACGATGGCCAATACATGGGTCATTCGATATTAAAAAAATTCAGTATGTGGAACAGTGTGTGTTTAAGCGTAGACAAGATATGTTTGACTGTGTACGAATGTGGGAGAAAGAAGCACATGAGAGAGTGAAGAGAGAACAATCACTAGCAGAAAAAGAACAGTGCAGAAATATTTATGCAAAAGCGCTAGAGATGAAAAATAAAGAAATGAAGGAAATAAAGGAGAAAGAGGATAGGGAGCGCCGTCTACAGGTAAATGGCAAATACTATGTCCGGCGCCCTCTCTATCGTTTACTTAGTAAACCGCAGGACGATTCAATTTTGTTAGATCGATTTCCACCACCATATACTTTTCCCTCTGCCCCCGAGGATGATTCTGACGATTATAAATCTCCCCAAATCAGAAAGGGACAGAGTTAGACCCTAAACGACACACTAGTTAAATTTTGACCGCTGACCGTGCGGCCTCTTTCAGATCTGCTGCTCATAAAGCAGCTCGTGGTGATGCCTCTGCTCCTGACATTATAGCAAATGTTCAGCAATGGTCAGAGCAGTTATATTTTACAGAGTTGTTTACTGGAGAAGTAATTGCAAATTTTAGGAAACATTCCACAGACTTAGAGCCTGTTGATATAAAAACTGATCATAAACAATTGAGTGACGGTCTTTTTCTCCCTTCTCAGGTGGCCGATATAATTAGACGTGTGGTTAAACTACGAACTGATGCGTTCCGTTTGTGAGCAGAGAAAAAGGCAGCTGCTGCAGCTGAACAAACAGCTCAGATCCCTGTGCCACAGGAGGAAGTTCCAGGGACAGATAAGGATACTGTAGGGAAACCAATGTGTGAAGCTGCGCCTTTATATGTTCCTCCTAGGGGTGCGGAAACGAGTGACATTAAAGATTCAGCAGATGCGAAGTGATATTTTATTCACAATTGGATTTATACTCCTTGTAGTAGAGCGGATGTCATGGCGCTTAAAGCTGCTTTGCCTGATCCGCGGAAAAATCCGGCTGTATTTTATGAAGAAGTTGAAGGGGCTGTTAGTTCATACACTATGGCTTTGCCTGATATTTACATGTTTTTTGGGATTATCTTACCCCCGGATATGTGGAGATTGATTCTGAAGATTGATGATCAAACAACTTTTGGAGATATTTAGACTGAAATAGAGAGAAAAGATGCAGAAAGGGAGCCCACGCAGAAACCGTCACAAGAGATATTAGACCTCCCAAAGGCTATTATAATTAAATTGAAAACTCTTATACCTCCTAAAAAGATAGATTGGACTATGTTAGCATCCTGTAAGCAAAAGGCGGATTAGTCAGTTTCTGATTTCTTTACACGTTTTGAGGAGACATTTCATGACTTTAGTGGGCAGTCATTGACAGATGACATAGGCAAGCATCTGTTCGCTGACAAATTTGTCGCGAACATGTTGCCAGGAATAGCTAGTCGCCTAAAGGCCAGCGAGAGTTCACAGACTAGGTCTTCTCCAGTTTCCCTTTTGACTATGGCCCAGTATTATGAATGTCAGGAATTGGAAGATAAAGGCAAGGAGGATAAGAAAGCTAAGGATTTAAAAACAAAGGTGATGTTATCTAAAGTTTATGGTCCATCTTATAGAGGTGGACGTGCGATGTATCGACCTAGTGCACCCTCTTTCCCTCAAGGTACTTTGTCTTCTGATCAGTGTGCTTATTGTAAGGAGATAGGACATTGGCGCTCTGAGGGTCCACTTTTGCGAGGGCAGCAGTATCAGCGTGGTAGAGGTCAAATGAGAAGTCACCCAGGGAACTCAGGAAATAGGGGAGGTATGGATAATCGTGGTAGGTTTGAGGCAATAGAACATACTCAAAATTCTTCTAATACTTTTGACAAGCGTAATCAATATCAAATGTCTGATTATTCAACCGATGATTTGAAGGATTCTAATTATGCATAGGAATGCCTAGGATGAGGTAAGGAACCAGTTGAAGTCCCAGTAGATCAGAAGGGTCCCTATGTTAATGCAAACGTTTTTGGTTCTACTGATCGACTTTTGGTTGATACAGGAGCTCCTCGTAGTGTCCTGTCTAAACAATTGGTTTCTAGGGCTCCCCTGTTTGGCTGAACAATAACATCGAAAGGATTCGATGGGACACCTTCCCTTAGCCCATTGTCACAACCACTTGTATTCCATGTTGATAAATTCACTACTGCATGTCCATTCTTGCTTTCCCCTAACACACCAGATAATATTGTGTCTCGATATGCTCAAACATTTTTGTGCCACGATACGATGTTCCCCAGAAGATGTGCGTGTTATTTTAAATTACAATTACCCTCTTGTTGAAATAGCTGTTCTCAGTTCATAAGATATTGCTTTAGCATCCCTACCTAGTACTTTGTGGGCCACATCAGATACCAATGTGGGGCAAATGGTTATTACCAGAGTTCATATTCAAGTGAAGGAGGGTGCTTCATTGCCTCGACTGCCTCAATATAAAATATCTCAAGAAGGTGAAAAGGCTCTAATACGTATTGTTCAAGATCTGATTATAGTAGGAGTTCTGAAAGAAGTCCCTTACAACATTTTTAATAGACCTATCCATCCCATTTTGAAGAAAGACACTGATCTTAAAATATACAGGTTTATCATTGATTTGTGAAAGGGTAATAAGATTGTAGTGCCCCAATATCCAGTAGTCTCTGACATCACAACACTGCAACTACATTCAGTGTGATCGACTTGAAGAATGCTTTCTTCTCGATACCTATTCATCCTGAAAGCCGTTATTTGTTCGGCTTCTCTTTGAATAATCGATCCTTGAGATACTCTAGATCTCCACAAGGGTATACAGAGAGTCCTAGCATTTACAGCCAAGCATTGAAATGACAGCTTGATTCTTTCCCTGTGCCAAAGGGGTGGCTCTCATACAATATGTTGATGGCACGATGTTGGCTGCAGATACCCCTGAACAGTGTGAAGAAGTAACACTGTCATGCTCTCCTTTCTTGCATCTCACCATCACAAGGTTTCCCGGAAGAAATTGCAATATTGTAGACAGCATGTTACATATTCAGGTCACCTCCTATCTAAGGAGGGACATGCACTCACACCAGACCGCATTCAAACTATTTTAGACACGCCTGTGCCCCATACTCAGAAGTATGTTTGTGCACTGATTGTCCTTAGTTCTTTCTGCAGGCAGTGGATCCCTAGCTTTTCTCACATTGTCAAACCCTTGTTGTCCTTTCTACCAAAGATACTCTAATGCCCCTCCCATGGACTACTGAATGCCAGAGTGCTTTCCAACAGTTGCGACAAACTCTATGGTCTGCACCAGTATTAGGCACTCCAGACTACACAAAGGCCTTCACACTATATGTACACGAGAGGGACGGTTGTGCTCTCTCAGTCTTAACCCAGACACACGGTGAAAAACAGGGTCCTTGTGCATATTTTTCAGCTGTCCTTGATCCAGTCGCTAGTGCGTTGCCTGGGTGATTTCATTCTGTGGCAGCTGTGTCCATAAGTCAGAGTGAGGGAATCGTTTTGTCACATACACTGCCTGTGTTAGTGCCCCATGCAGTTGATGCCCTTTTGAACCAAACCAAAATGGAGCATTTAACTAGTGCTCGTTTGACAGGATATGAATTGACACTTTTGGCCCCTCATATCACCTTGAAAAGATGTTCGACTCTTAATCCGGCTACTTTATTGCCATTCCCAGCTACTCCGTCCCAATCACAAGAGTCTCATGACTGTATATTCCTAACTGAAGGAAAACAGACAAAGGGTTGTGTTGACCTGCAAGATACGCCCCTTTCAAGTGTTGATGGGGAATTGTGGGTTGATGGGTCTTGTACCAGATGGCACGACATCAGCTGCATATGCAATTACAACACTTCAGACAGTAGTTGAGACAGCTCGCATCCCACAGAAGCCAGCTGAGTTGATAGCATTAACGAGGGCCTGTGAACTTAGCACTGACTTGTCTGTTAACATCTACACCGATAACCGATACGCCTTTGGAGTGGCCCATTATTTTTGGCTACTCTGGAAGGAAAGAGGCTTTCTTACATCACATGGGACACAAATAGTGCATGGAGAATTAGTGCATAATCTCCTTACGGCTTCAATCATTCAATCAATCAATCAATCACGGCATTTATAAAGTGCGCTACTCACCCGGGAGGGTCTCAAGGCGCTGGGGGGGGGGGGGGGGGGGGGGGGGGGGCGAAGGGGTATGTTACTGCTCGAACAGCCAGGTCTTGAGCTGTTTCCTGAAGGAGAGATGGTCCTGGGTTCGCCGAAGGTGGGTGGGGAGGGAGTTCCAGGTCTTGGCTGCCAGGTACGAGAAGGATCTTTCTCCGGTGGTGGCTCTGCGGATGCGTGGTACGGTGGCGAGGGCGTGGCTGGTTGATCGTAACTGGCGGGTGGGCGTGTAGAAGGTCATGCTGTCGTTGAGGTACTTGGGGCCCAGGTCGTGGAGAGCCTTGTGAGCGTGGGTCAGGAGTCTGAACGTAATTCTCTTGCTGACGGGGAGCCAGTGCAGGTCTCTCAGGTGTCCGGTGATGTGGCTGTGTCGGGGGATGTCCAGGATGAGTCGTGCGGAGGAGTTCTGGATGCGCTGGAGTCTTTTTTGAAGTTTGGCTGTGGTTCCGGCGTAGAGGGTGTTCCCGTAGTCCAGTCGGCTGGCGACGAGTGCCTGGGTGACGGTCTTCCTGGTTTCGGTGGGGATCCATCTGAAGATCTTGCGGAGAATGCGCAGGGTGTTGAAGCACGAAGATGAGACGGCGTTGACTTGTCTGGTCATCGACATGGGAGGAGTCCAGGATGAAGCCCAAGTTGCGTGCGTGATCCGTTGGTTTGGGAGCGGTGCCCAGGGCCGGGGGCCACCAGGAGTCGTCCCAGGCGGAGGGGGATGATCCCAGGATGAGGACTTCTGTCTTGTCTGAGTTCAGTTTAAGGCGGCTGCTACTCATCCAGTCGGCGACGTCTTTCATCCCTTCGTGTAGGTTGGCTCTGGCGGTGGTGGGGTCCTTGGTGAGGGAGAGGATCAGCTGGGTGTCGTCGGCGTAGGAGATGATGTTGAGGCCATGTTGGCGTGCGATGGCTGCGAGGGGGCTCATGTAGACGTTGAAGAGGGTTGGACTGAGTGAAGATCCTTGTGGAACGCCGCAGATGACTTTGGTGGCCTCGGATCTGAACGGGGGGAGGCGGACTCTCTGGGTTCTTCCGGCGAGGAACGAGATGATCCACTCCAGTGCTTTCTCTCGGATTCCGATGTTGCTGAGGCGCTTCACTAGGGTGCGGTGGCAGACTGTGTCGAACGCCGCAGAGAGGTCCAAGAGGATGAGGGCCGCTGTTTCCCCGTTGTCAATCAGGGTTCTGATGTCGTCGGTGGCTGCGATTAGGGCGGTCTCGGTGCTGTGGTTGGCCCGAAACCCGGACTGCGAGGGGTCGAGGGATCCATTCATCTCGAGGAAGGCGGCCAGCTGTCTATTGACGGTCTTCTCAATGACTTTGTCCGGAAAGGGAAGGAGCGAGATGGGGCGGTAGTTCTTGAGGTCGGTGGGGTCCGCTGTTGGTTTCTTCAGGAGGGCGGTAAGTTCGGCGTGCTTCCAGCTCTCTGGGAAGGTGGCGGTGTGGAAGGAGGAGTTGATGATGTCCTGGAGATGGGGTGCGATGATGGCGTCAGCTTTGTTGAAGAACGTGGGGTGGGCAGGGGTCGGTTGGTGATCCGGAGTGGATGGAGTTCATCGTGCGGGTGGTGTCTTTGGTGTTGATCGGGGTCCCGTTGCAGAGGGTGGTGGGCGTTGGTTCGGCGGTAGGGTGCGTGGTCTGTGCGTCGAAGCTGTTGTGTATGTCTGCGATCTTGCTGTGGAAGAATGCGGCGAGTGAGTCGCAGAGGTCTTGCGAGGGAGTGATGTTGTTGTTGTTTCCGGCGCTGGGGTTGGAGAACTCTTTGACGATGCTGATGAGTTCCTTGTTGTCGTGGGCGTTGTTGTCCAGTCGTTCTTTGAGTGCCGACTTCTTGGGGGCGCGGATCAGCTGGTGCTGTTTGCGGGTGGCGTGCTTGAGGGCTTTCCTGTGGTCTGTGGTCTGGTCGGGCCGCCAGGCTTTCCAGAGGGTGCGGCAGTTCTTCTTGGATTCCTTGAGTTCGTTGGTGAACCAGGGGGTTTTCTTGCTACCGGTTCTGCTGGGAAGGTTCTTTAGTGGTGCGGTCAGCCACTTGGCGAGGTTGCTGGCTGCTTCGTTTGGGTCCGCTGTGTTGGTGGGTGTGTTCTGGTTGAGGGCGGCGGTTAGCTGCTCGGCGTTGATCTTGCTCCAGCTCCGGCGGCGAACCTGTTGCGGGTGGTGGTGGGTTGCAGTTTTCCTGAAGCTGAAGTGGACGCAGCTGTGGTCGGTCCAGTGGAGTCCGGTGGCGTGGCTGAAGGAGATGTGCTTGCTGGATGAGAAGACTGGGTCAAACGTGTGGCCGGCGTAGTGGGTGGGAGTGTTCACCAGTTGCTTGAGTCCGAGGTTGTCCAGCAGGGCGGTGGTGTTTCTGTTGTTGTTGTTTTCCAGGTGGAAGTTGAGGTCCCCTAGGAAGATGTAGTCGGCGGAGGGCAGAGCGTGCGGGCTGATGAAGTCTGCGATGTCTTCGCTGAATTGTGTGCGTGGTCCCGGTGGTCTGTAGATGAGGGTGCCTCGGAGTGTGGTCTTAGGGTCAGTGTGTATCTGGAAGTGTAGGTGTTCGGCGGCGGTGAAGGTTTCGTCGGCGTTAGTCGAGATGCGGATGGTGTTCTTGTGTAAGATGGCGATGCCTCCTCCCGTCTGGTTGGCGCAGTCCTTCCGGGTGATCTTGTATCTGTCCGGGATGGCTATGGTGATGTCGAGCGCTGAGGAGGCGTTCATCCAGGTTTCGGTGAGGAAAATAACGTCCGGTGTTGTCGCGTCAAGCAGGTCCCAGAGTTCTACGGCGTGCCTGTGGACGGAGCGGGTGTTCAGTAGGATGCACTTCAGGTTTTTGCTGCTGGTGTTCGACTTGGCGGGGTGGTGCAGGTCCGACATATTACCTAAGAAAATAGCGATTGTTAAGTGCAGTGCACATAGGAAAGTGACTGATAAAAAAGGACAGGGCAATGCCTTCACAGATCACACAGCTCGTGAGACTGCATTGCAGCGAAGCACTACATCTATGTATGTGGTGAAGTCACAGGCTGAAAGTTGGCATGATGTCAGACAAGAAGTGCTTGACATGCAGTGATCTGCCTCTGCTGAAGAATTAGACCTATGGTCTAAAGAGTGAACATTGGATGATAAGGGCTGTTGGGGAAATAAAGACATGACCAAATAGCGATTGCTCACAGCCTACTTACACCCGATGATTCACATGGCACATGGGCCGGCACATGCTGGAGCATCCTCAATTGCGAAGCTACTTATGCAAGTGTGGGAGCATCCAGAAATTGCTGGCACAGCTCAAACGATAGTTCAGATTTAACTGATTTGTCTCCAGTATAAACCTGGAAAGAGAACACGAACTCCAATAGGATGGTTTGCCACACCGACTGCACCTTTTGAGGGTCTGCAAATGGATTACATCCAGCTAGAACGCTGTAATAACTCAAAGTATGTCCTAGTAGTGGTATGTGCCTTTAGCAAGTGGTTTGAGGCATACGCTACGAGAGATAATGCAGCTCTTACTACAGCAAAGGTGCTTCTAAAGGAGTTCTTCCCTCAATTTGGGGTTTTTAGAGTCCTGTGGAGTAACAACGGACCTCATTTCATTGGGCAAGTTGTTGAGTATGTCCTGAAAGGATTAGGAATCAAGCAGAAGTTCCATGATGCTTTCTACCCACAATCAGCAGGGTTAGTGGAACAATACAATTCTACTCTCAAGCTTAAGTTGGCTAAAATCCAGGCTTCCACAGCTCTGAAATGGCATGATGCGCTACCCCTTGCCCTGCTTTCCATTAGATCAGTGCAACATACACGATCTGGCCTCACACCGTATGAGGTGGTATTTGGAAGGCCCATGAACATTTGGGAGATTCCTAAGCCACGTCCTATACATGATCTACCTTGTGTCCTGATGAGTGACTACCTGCCTCAGTTGACTGACAACTTGCTTTCTATTCATCAACAGGTTCGAGAAGCTCTTCCTGACAGGTCGAAGGGTGAGGGCCATGATCTACGGCCTGGAGATCAGGTTATGGTGAAAGTCTTCCAGAGGTCGAATAGCCTGGAACCGAGGTAGCGCGGCCCTGAGCAGGTGCTCCTGGCAACCAGAACTGCAGTCCGAGTGACCAATCGGAAGAACTGGATCCACTCCACGCACTGCAAGAAAGTGCTGTTTGCCCTGGTGGAGCCCGCTGCACTCACCGACCATCAAGACATCCTGGACACAGAGAGAGGCCAAGCCATAACACCTGAAGGACCTGAGGAAGTCTTCCCGGACCACACAATCGCAGGGGCATCTTGATATCAGCTGCGACCCCGGAGATAACCTGCATTGCAGAAAAAAACTGGTTGAGCAACCGTCCTGGATTAGTGAAAGGCTGAGCCGAGGAGGGGAAGGGGAAATCTTTTTCCTAGTGACACCCGTCTAAACTCTCAGTGAAGAAGCCAACAGATGCCCAGGACTTTCGAGCTCCATCTGCATTTTTGTTGTTCAAACATCGAGATAAAGCCTATGGAAAATACATCGACTGCTGCGAGAATTTGCGGCAAGAAGACTATGTTCCTTCCTAGGTTTACTTTCATTGTGATTATTATGGCAGTAATAGCTTGGGATGTAGAGGAAGTGACTTCTGTTCGCCAAGCACTGAATGACACGTCTCCAGCCCCCATCGAGTACCATTATTTCTCCCTTCCCTATCATGAGCAGAAGCACAGAATGTCCTACCTTAATTATACGTTCATTCAGATGTTGCACCACACCCACAATGCTATGAACATCACCAACTGTGGAATGATGCCAGCTCATCAGAAAAAAGGGAGGAACACTTTTTATTTCTCTCCCATTCTCACACAATGGTTCTTGTCAAGCCTGGTTCGCATTGCTATGCGCTTGTGAGGTTGCTAATATTACTGATGTTGGTGTAGGGAGACTGAATTTGTATCTTAATAAAGTGTGCTATCCTGATGAGGAAGGAGATCCACAGGCTAACGGAACTATATGGGAAATGGAGGAGTATCACAGAGGAAACTCTTCTATGCACTATGTTTTCCCAAACACTCGAACATCCAACTGTAATGGACCTCCTGAAAGCTGTTACTAGAGCTCGAGCAGACTTGTGTGTGAACAGTGTTGGAAGAATTCCTGTGGGGAAGAGCGATTGTACCCTGGTACTGAACATTACTGCGGTTAACAACAGTAGTTTTATGTCCTCAGACAATACTTACTTCATCTGCGGAAACAAAGGATACTACCATCTACCCATTGGATGGTCAGAAACTTGCTATGTGTCCTTTTTGTTGCCACCTGTGTTTTTGGCTCTTGCATCCTATCATAAAGACTATAACCAGTTGAATGAGATTTCTAAGAACCGATATAAGAGGACAATAAATCATGATGAGGTGGATCAGACTGATACTGCACTGCAGCAATATGTTGACTTTAATTTGGGATTGTTCCTCTTTGTTGGTGCTGCCTTAAACAGTCGGAAAATTAGGTGCTTGACACGTGTTGTAGAGGCTGTGACCAATCAGACAGCTATGGCACTTGGAAACATCACAGAAGAACTGCAAATAGCGAGAATTGTGGAGCTCCAAAATTGAATGGTCCTTGAGGTTGTGTTGGCTGATCGAGGTGGTCCACGTCGCATCATCGCGAGCAGTTGTGTTTATATCCCTGATCACGCCCCTTCAGTTTGTGATGCAATCTCTAAACTGCATAAAATCGCTGCTGACATTCACCCTGATACCGGAACATGAACTTTAACCGATTGGCTATGGACACCATTTGTTACCTTGGGCAGGAAAATGTTAACGATTCTATAAATCTTCTTTGCGATCCTACTGTTATGTTGCTTAGGTCTACAATGTGATCCAATGCTTTGTTCCCTCTGTATCACTGCTTGTATACCTACCAAACGCAACATTAACCCCTTCCAGGCTCATGACGAGCTGGGCTCGTCATGAAGTAGCCTCCTACCAGGCTGATGACGAGCCCAGCTCGTCATACATAATGTACTTTTGAAAATCCCAGCACAGGAGCAAAATATCACTAGCAGCGATGGTGTTAAGAATGTAAATACCCAATATGTATTAGACCAAGAAGTTAATGAGATGATGCAAATAGACGTGCAAGATGTTTTCTTTGTTCCTTCTAAATCATAGATGTCTTCAGCTAATGCTAAAAGGGTAGTCTGTGGAAACTTGGCAGAGATCACTGTTAGCATGAGCTGAAGCCATTTTTGTTTGTGAGATCCATTTTAGTTAGCTATGTGCTTGCCATATGCTTCCCAGTCTTCGCTGTTGCCTGCTTCTCTATTATGCCCGAGTCATCATCTATATTTAGCTCCTCCAGCACTGAGCCTGAGCACTGTGCGTGCTCAGAGAGGCCCTAGTTGCTGGGATGCACTTTACTGTCAGGCTATTTTAACTACTGGAAAAAATATTATAACTCCTCCCACTCTGTTGACTAAACAATTCGGATGTATCCTTGTATGTAACTGACTATTTGTGTGTACACTTGTACCACCTCGTTTTGAGTCTCCATGCTTACTCTGCAGTAAAAGGTGTATACAAGACCCATGGTTTCTGTACTCCATGTGATGCCTCAAACATTGCCTGAGGGTTCTGTATTGATTTAGTTCCACTCATGAGTCCTAATAAACTATGTTCTTGATATTACAGCTTCCGTACCAATCTCTACTTTGTCAGTCTAAAGCACGAGAGCGCAAAAGGGCGAACCCCTGCACCAGGTGGGCCCCTGAAAAGGCTCGCCCCCACACCCTGCAACCTCGCACGGCAGTAGGCAGAGTGTGGTGTGATGTGATGTGATTGGTTGTGAAAGAGTGTAGTTAGCGCAACTTCTTAGAAGTTAAATTTGTATATTGTGTGTTTGGCAGGCAATATGCCAGATACGTTTAGTTTTGATCTTTAAGTGGGTGTTACTATGCTAGGACCGGATTGGGAAGGCAAGGTTGGTTTGTCATGTGTTGACCCAGAGGAATTTGGGGTGGAGGGATAACAGTTCAGTCATTTGTTTTTAATGTAACAACAGCTCTGGTGGAGAGGCTGTGACAATCCCAATTTTACTCCATAGTCTAGAGATGGATGGTTTTAATATTGTCACTTGGAATGTACAGGGGCTAAACACATTTGTTAAAAGGTATAGGACACAAACATATCTCCACAGGCAGTGGGCCCACATAGCCATGTTGCAGGAAACTCATTTAACCGATAATGAGGCCCAAAAACTACAAAGGAAATGGAGAGGCCAGATGTACTATGCAACATACTCTAAACACGCCCGGGGTGGCAATCTGGATAGCCCTGCAAACTCCATTTCCGGTTCTGAGCTACACAGCAGCCATAGAGGGCAGGTACATACTGGTTCACGGATTGCTAGACGGCGCAGAAGTTTGCCTTCTGAATATCTATGCTCCAAGCATAGATGACAGTGCTTTTTACCTTTGCCTAGAAGAATTAGTTGTGTCCTACGCAGGCATTCCTCTTTTGTGGGCCAGTGATTTTAATTGTGTGCTATATGGATAGATAGACACCCCCCCAAACCGCACACAAAACCCAACATGGTGGAAGGATGATGCGGAGGCTGGGATACGGGGACTGGTGGAGGATGGTACACCCATTGAAGCAAGAATACACGTTTTGCTCCGACTCATGTGAACTACAGGCCACTCAATCGCTTGTTGCTTTCCGGGGAGGCAGCAGAGCATGTTCAAAGCATATGTATACTCCGGAGATTCCTACTGGATCATGCCCCAGTGATACTCCAATGGGGCACTAGGAAAGGTAGGCCTGCCGTCTTGCTATGGCGTCTCCAGCCCAGAGCACTGAAAGACGAGATATTCCGAACAGAGCTCGGCATTTCAATTACTAATTTCTTCAACAGTAACTGGTTGTCAACAAACACTAGGGGCACGGAGTGGGAAGCATTAAAAGTGGTGCTGCGGGAAGAAGGTTTGTCAAAGGTGGGTGGGATGAGAAAGCCACTGGAGAGGGACCTTGAGCGCAAACCCTGATTCTGGAATGTAGATGAGGAACGGCTGAGAGCTCACCGGCGAGTAGGAGAAATATGGGACAGGCTGAATTGCCTGGTAAAGCAAGAATACCAACAGCTCCTACATAGAGACGGTGATAAAACCAGGAAGCTGCTAGCGTGGCTTCAAGAGAGCGCCCACCCCCTACCATACTATCAATTAGCCAGTCAGACGGGTCCCTTACACAGTCTACCATAAATTTGCGGTTACAAGCACATCTGGTGGACGTATACGGCAGGGGCCAGGCGACTGCAGGGGCAATCATAGAGCAGTTCCTGGACGGAGTACCCCGGCCGCGACTCACTGAAGAACAGGGCAAGACGCTGGGGCAGAGATCACCCTTGAAACCCTCCAAGAGGCAGTGCGAGATATGGCAGGCGGTAGGGCCCCTGGGCCCGATGGCCTCCCAGTAGAATACTACCAGGCATTTACAGAACAGCTGCTCCAAAGGCTGTTGGAGACTCTGCGTGAGGCAAAGCAGATTGGGACACGCCTGATGTCCATGAAAGAAGCCCAAATAGTAATGCTGCTCAAGCTGGGCAGGGACCCTACCTCGCTGAGCCCCTACCACCCCCTTTCCATGCTGGGAGTGGATACCAAAATTCTGGCATCAAGGCTGTACAGAGTAGTTACCCAACTACTGCATGATGGCTAATGCAGATTCATGCCTGGTCGGGGCACACACATGAAACTTCATATACTCGCGCACGTACTACACTCCTTTGCATGCCTGGAGATGCCAGCCACAATGATCTGCTTAAACATAGAAAAAGACTCTGACACCTTGCAATGGGAATACTTATGGGAGGTACTGCGTCCGGATTTTGTAGCATGGGTGCGCCTCATGTACCAGTGTCCCACGGCCAGAGTGCGCAGTGGCGGGCTGGTTTCTACCCTAATCACCATTGAACAGGGCACAAGGCAGGGTTGCATCCTGTCCCCGCTCCTATTTGCACTCGCAATGGAGCCTCTCGCAATTCGACTGCGGAGAGACACGGAACGCTGGGGCCAAGTAGTGGGGGGGTGATGCATTGATATACATGCATAATCCTGCTGAAGCCACCCCAGATCTCCAGACTGTGTTGGCTGACTTTGGGAAGGTATCCGGGCTGATAATTAACCCAGAACATATCCGCTGCATTTCCACTGGCAAGTCTGGCAGGGCGGGATGCGGCTGAACTCCCACTGCGGTCACTCACTCGGAAGAGCGACCACTTCTATGACATAAATATTGACAACCTCAAGAGAGTGAACATCAAACAGCCTCCTTCCCCCCATAATCCGGCTACACTCAAATGCATACTGCTCAACTGCAGATCTGCCAACAAACATGCCTCTGCGATCTTCGACCTCATACATCTTAATGAGATAGACATCATTATCCTAACAGAAACTTGGCTCACCCCCTCGTCCACTTAGATTGTAGACCTCTTGGTGCCTCCCCCTCCCATGACAATTTGTCTGGACAGAGTTACGAAAATAGGAGGTGGCCTAGCCTGTATACATAGAAGGTCACTTGCGATCTCCCTCTCAGAATCCTCTTCACCATCAACCTGTGAATACCTCTGCCTCAACATTTCCAGTAACAAGCAGCTGGTTTGCAAACTGCATACATTCTATCACCCTCTGGGCGACAATCTAACATTCATTGAACAATGAATGGAAATCATAGCTGTCAATGTGGATTCAATACAGCCCAAAATCTACTGGGGAGACTTTAACCTTCATTGGTCAAATCCTAACGACCAAGCTGTAGCATGCTTCAACTCCTTCTTGAAGGATCACGATTTGGTTCAACATTGTGACCAACTTACCCACAGTAAGGGGGAAACTCTTGACCTCATCATCTCCATGTTTTGACTGGACTGATTTTTTTAATGAGAAAAACAGACTTATTAACTTTGATCTCAAAACCAGGAGGTCTCTATTAACATCCAACGGACCTGCACCCTCCCTGGCCACATCAGACAAGGCTGCTCCACTTAGCAGAGGTATCAAGCACAACGCTTCCTGGGACACCTTAACCATCCTAAAAGAAAATTAAATCAATAAGGTCCTTCGGAGTATCAACCCATCTAATCACTTCAATGACCCTTTACCACCCACCATCTTCAAAGCAATTAAAGATTCTATCTCCCCATCTGGACAATGTTCGTCAATGCTTCTCTCTCACGATTCCAGAATGTCTAAAAGAGGCCCAGGTAACACCTAGTTTATAAAAACCTAGAGCAGACAGCACTGATCTCAACAACTTTCGCCCCATCTCCAGCATCCCCACACTAGCCAAACTCTTGGAAAAATGCGTCCAATCTCAATTATGTGCACACATCGAAAACTTCCTTCTTCTGGACCAACACCAATCGGGCTTTCGTAGTGGCACAGCACTGAATAGGCTCTCGCTAATGTCACGGATGACATCCTAATAATGCTTGACAGAAATTAATCTTCCCTCCTTATCCTACTCAACCTTTTCTCTGCCTTTGACACTGTCAATCACGGCAACCTCCTAGATATTCTGGAGCAAAGGATGGGCCTCTCTGGGCAGGTGCTGCAATGGTTTTCGTCCTTCCTCCAGCACAGATCCCAAAGAGTTAAGACGAACCACTCTCTCTCACCCATCCCCAGTCACCATAGGGGTTCCTCAAAGATCCTCCGTATCTCCCATTCTCTTCAATTTATTTCTGGAACCATTAGCTGATGTACTAAAATTCTTGGACATTCGATTCCATATGTATGCAGACGACACCCAACTCTACCTGAAAATCTCCTCCCCAGACAACAACACTTCACTCAATTCCACCCTACTGACTACTCAAACTTGGCTAACTGAGAACTACCTCCTGCTAAACACCACCAAAACAGAATTCCACCTCATCTCTCCCCTGAAACACACACCTAATATTGACCTCTGGATGAACCACCTCACAGCCTTCAACTGCTCCCCCCGCATTATTGACTCAGCTAAATCGCTAGGAATCACATTGGACAAACACCTGAATATGAAGAACTCTTAGGAACCTCAAACCTTTCTTACCTCAAACCAACTTCAAGCAGGTGGTCCAAGTGCTTGTTCTAGCGAGGATTGACTATGGCAGTGCTACGTTATGCGGCCTCCCCAAATACACTTTGGCTCCGCTAAAGGCTTCATTGAACGCGGCGGCCAGACTGATTACGGACACCAAGCGAAATGCCCACATCTCCCCAGTCCTCAAATCTCTAAACTGGCTGCCCTACGAAGCTAGAATTCAACTAAAGATTGCATGCTTATTGCACAAAGCCCTCCACTTCAAAACCCCTGGCGCAAAAGTTAAAACTATCCGGAGGGGGGAGACCAACAAGGAGTGCTAATTCCTTCCTCCTGAAACCCCAGATCTTCCGCAAAAAGAAAACCTGTCAACGAGCGTTCTCAGGATCTGCTCCAAAAATGTGGAACTCTCTTCCACCGGAAATCTGAAGAATCTCCTCCAAGGTTGCTTTCAAACTGGAAGCAAAAAGATTCCTCATGAACAAATTCCTACCCTCATAAGAAGAGCGATTGTCAGCTCTTAGCGCATCGGACACACTTCAAGAATGGATGTCATGGTATTTTTCTATTGTATTTGCTCCCCTTGCCGTTATGTTTTCAATGCCTAGCACACTATACGCCTAGCCAAGGTATATATTGGTCTTTTCTTGTACACAATTTTTGCATTTCCTAAGTATATTCCCTATTTCACTCTCGTACTGTTACCTCATTCCCGCAATTTTTAAAGCACTCCGATATCCTTCGGGATCAAGTTCGCGCTATATAAAACTTTATAAATAGAATAAGATAAACTTCTGTTATTTAGGGATGCAGATAGCCCACTCGACCGAAGCCCAATATGCCTTGGATATGGGCTTGAAAGAGTCAATACTTTTCTGGAACAGGCTACCGTTGTCAGTCATGGGATGGGTGGCACTAGCAAAGATGGTGCTGCTTCACCATTGCCTATTCACACTGCAAAATTCATTCTGCAGTATTCCGAGTGACATCTTCACCACTCTGAAAAGTCTCCTGGTTTGGGCCGGTAAACGCAGCAGAGTCAAACTCAATTTCCTAAAGCTGGATATGGAGCAGGGTGGCCTGTGGCTTCCGTATTTGCGCCTCTACTGTATCACAGGCCTTCTCCAGTATGCGGCGCAGAGGTGTGCGGATGGTCCGAACTCGGAAAAAAGGCTACTCGCTGGCAGGTGCCCAGAAACTGACCTCCCTAGATAGCCAATGATGAGCTTGAGGACTCCCCCACTCCCCAAGACTGACCATTTGCGATCAAATAGGTTGCCTGGGCCTGGGAGAGGGAGGTCACTCTTGTGCAGCAGAGGGCCCCTTATGCCCGCGCTCTCCTCCTGAAGTGGCTCAATCGGTAATGGACGTGTCCAGTTGGTATGAACTTCGGCGAGGGACCTTGACCTCAACTATAACTTCCTATCCTGTGTGGCGACAAAAGATAATAGGGTCCCGGAAGGCCACTTCCTCCAGTATGCAAAGATAACACGCACGATCCGCAAAATCTGAACTACGTTTCAGAATAAGCCAGAGGAATTGAGCACTCTATGCACAATCCTAGATCCAAGCTCCTTCCAGGATTAATATCTCGATTATAAAGGGCCCGGAAAACAGATTGTATACTTGATTTAACAGAGAAACGGGACAGGTGGAAGAAGGACCTACCTGCGCCATTAACAGGGGGGATGGAAACTCGCATTTGTACAGGTTCACGACATCTCAAGCAATGCCCAATTTTAGCTCACACAGTTCAACTACCTCCAATGCACCTACCCGACTCCTCTGCGCTTATCTCAGCTTGACCCTTCACGCTCACCAGAATGCCTGAGAGGTTGTGCTTCCCCGGCCTACTTTGTGCATGTGACCTGGGATTGTCCCACGATCCGCTCTTATTGGAGCATAGTTTTGGATAGGTTGCGGAGGGCAACCAAGCTCCCGCTTGAGCTAACAGTCAAACACTGCCTGCTGGGTGTGCTATTGATCCCCACGGTCACAACCCGCAAGCATCATAAATTCAACATGCTAGGACTGATGTTGGCGAAACGCAGCGTAGCTATCCATTAGAAGCTAGCCGCAGACCCACTCCTGGAGAAATGAATAGCGGGCCTCTGTGAACAGGGGGTAGCGGAAGAACGCCGTCTACGCGTGGTCCATACAGATGAGAGCGCTGACAGAGACTTGGGGAATCATGCAGGAGATCACACAAGGGACAGACCACACTGGAGGGAGCGACAGTAAACAATCACAGAATGGGACACCGACGCCCACGCGGAGGTACTCCTTGGTGGGCTTCTACCATCTCCCACAGTTCCATAATGGTCATAACTTTGGGCCCCTACCTCACTTGGAAACATTTCCTAGCCCATAACATGCACCAGGGTGTCAGCCACTAGCTAGCACACCGCTGCCATGGAGATCTCATGGATTAACTATGCCTTTTTCACTAATTCACTCTTCACTTAAGCACCCATTGCGTCATTTAGTAACACGAGAAGACCCCTCTCATAGACATAGAAATATAACAGGAGGGAGGATGCCGTAACTGCCAGGTGCTGTCAATAGCACCAACATGTTTAAATATTTTGTTTTAGTATTACAAAAAAAAAAAAAAAAAAAAAAAAGTGTAAGATGGGAGGGTACAAGTGGCCACGGGTCAGGGAAAGTGAGGAGTGTCTCACCCCGCTGGGTTTATCAGAAGTAATGTACCAAAGATGAGGGCTGGGTTACTACAAAATGGATCTGCTTATGTAAGCAGCCTGCAAACTGCTGCTCTATGATTATAAGAACTGTACTAAGGGTCCCCTGGCGACGTGATCACATAGCTACCAATTGTTTCCGAAACAATGTATGTATGATGATCCTAATTTAAATAGTACCAATTACAAGATGAGCTGCTGCTACAGAGCCCCTCACTCCTTTGGGAGCCAGTACCACTGCTCCAGTTGCACCACTGGTAACCACATTCAGTTCTGGACAATGACAACACACAAACTCAATAGGGAATATATTAAGCACATCAGAGCCTTTTTGACACCATCAAGCAAAAGCACACATCATTAAAACAGGACTCTGAACATTTCCAACATGGCCCAAATACGCGCTTAAACAACTGCACATAATGCCGCCAGCTGTGTAATACGCATATACTTATGTTGAATAGTGGGCACGCTTACCATCCTAAAGGATCCTGAATGGATTTAGTACAGCTTTTTCATCTTGCCATCAAACACCAAGAACTCACTGAAGTTGATACATTCGTCTTACTTAGGAATATACCCATTTGCTTCACTGACAGCGTATGTTCACAAGCAGAGTTATGCTCTGGTTTACAATAGAAACCTCAAAACAATTTGGCAAGTCAACTATGGATAACTAAACGAGCTTTAGTGCCATACGAACGTCAAACTGCGCACTATACCATGGTCACGAGCAATCACTCTATATGTGGCAGGCTAGTCCCTCTCTTATCTACAAGTGTAGCTGATCACGTACTTCCACCATGCCTATCTTAGGAAACTTAGTACTGCTGCCCACCCATGCCAGTCTACAGGGAGATACAGCCATTAACACCATTAATACGAACAGGAAGCTAGTTCCACCCACCCTCACTTGCATTAATATCCAAGGAGTTGATATGTCAGTCTCCTCCATGCCTGTCTCTGGGGTGCTCTAGCCAAGTGTATGAATGTCTAGGTTGGGGGTCTCTATTGCCCTCATGTCCATTGGGAATTTTACTTTGTCTACTGATGCCTGGGCATCACGAAAAGCATTTCGCATCCCTGTCAAACGTCTCTTTTCGTACACAAATACATATAGCAACATGTTCTGGTGAAGAGAAGCTCTCCTTTCTGCCTATTAAAACAAAGCTGGTCTGGCAGGAACCTGTTCAGTTCTTCTTCCCGATCTTGCATGTCTATGATGCAGAACAACCTTCCCCTTCCATCAGACATATACACCGCCATCAGATTCAAAAGTAAGTTGTTGCTTTATTCTCATTAGACATTCCTACAAGTAGTTCTGCAGTCTGTGGACACCCTGTGTTCTCTCTCTGTCCCCCAGTGAAGGGTCTTTCCCAATCTCACTGCATCGAAATCGGCTCCCCCATCCCCTGGTGAATGCCTCGAGAGTGTGTGTGCTACCTGCTGCACGTGAGGAGCTGGGGCTGCCCTTCATCATAAGTGACATTGCCCCGCTGCACTCTGGGTAGTGACTCCATCCTGCACCGCTGAGGCTCCCTCCCGCTGCCGGTCAGGCTGGGTGAGCCTCTGTGGCTGTGGAGAAGGATGCACCCGGTCTGCCTTGCGCCCCATGGGGCCCCTAGACTGCCCCACCATCAGTGCTCACCTGGAACTCGGAGAAATCCTCGCAGCTCACACCTGCAGTGGGCGCCGCCATATTGGAACCGCCCCCAGGACCCGCCGGGCACTGACCCCTCGGAGCTGAGGTGGCCAGCGCAGTGCCTGCGTGGAGAGCACAAATCAGCTGCAAGGGAGAGGAGAGAAGTGAGCTAGATGAGGGTGAGAGGTCTAGGAAGGGGCATAGCTGCAACATTTCCCGGGTAAAGCATGAATCATGAAATCGGTCCAGTTTTTTTGTAGCATTCTGGGACTTGTAGTCTTATTTAACCCGGTATAAAACTAGGATTAAAACTACCAGAATTTGAAGAAAAGAAACCCGGTCTGGGCTACATGTTCACGCATGGACTTGGGAAAAGTGGCAGTCATGAACGAGGTGTGAGATGTGCACAACAAGCATTGGCAAAGCCAATAGGTTTGGTGTATTCGATATCTACTGGCTTCAGGGCTTTAAGTGGGATGAAAAAACTGGGGGGTGGGTCTCTCAAGGGGGCGTGGCCTATGTAATTAAGGGCGTTAAGCCACGCCCTTAATTACATTGACCACGTGAGCTAAAAATGTGTGCTTAGCATAGTGTGTCACTCGACTGGTATTTTGCTGTTTCTGTCATTGCATCCAGATATATGATACAACAAGTAACATCATCCCTACAACAAGTCAGGACTATTGGCTTTGTCAATAGTTATTAGTTGCATAAGATAAATGAGCAGCAACTATGACTTGTATTAATATTGAAAAAGCTTCCACTTAAAGCCCTGGTAACACCACGACAATGTTGCTGCTCCTGAGTTTCAAAAAGAGAAGGGAAATCCAGAGTGAAAATGACTCTCTTTAAAGGATTCTCCTTCCCCTACAACGCTCGAAAAAAACGTCCGCCTGTGCCAGGGCACAAAACAGAGCCCGATAGAGACCCATTTCGAGGCCTCCTTAAAAAAACTGCTGGTGCTCAGACCCGGTGAGACCCCGCCCACCTAAAGCCCTGACCGGCTTTGCCAATGTGTGTGTTTTTAGCAAGGTTACACAGCAATGTAGGCTGCTGTAGAACATGGCTACCCCCCCCCCCCCCAAAGAAAAGTGCTCTGATGGGGCTACCATTGACCATGCGAACCCTCTTAGGGTCAAGCCTGCATGAGCAGCATGCTGTGTATGTATATATATATATATATATATATATATATATATATATATATATATATATATAGAGAGAGAGAGAGAGAGAGAGAGAGAGAGAGAGATGTATATATACATACATGTATCTATATGTATGTGTGTATATATATATATATACATATATATTTATATACAAATATATATTTATACATACACACATATATATATATCAGTGCAAATCCCGTAGCTCCAACAGAAGTCAAGATTATTCAAATGAGTTTATTGGCACAACTAAACCAACAAGTTTCAGCCCTCTCACAGCTTTGCTCACGGTTAGTGAGTCCTTCCTTTGTTGCACTATTTAAACTCAGCTGGCCTCAATGTGGCATTCTGGGACATACATATATATATATAGAAAGCGTCTGGATGCCGGGCCAGTCCTTCACAAACAGGGACTGGGACGTCTGATCACCCTATCTGTAAGGGGCTTGCATCCCACCCATTGATTACCGTTCATTGGCCCCTTTGTCTCTCTTCTTTTCTGTATCCTACTTTGCTAGTATGTGCTTTGCCGTCTCTTCCTGTTTCATCTGGGGCGCATGGCTGAACCACAGATTTATTATTTTAATTAGTGTCCCTCCGCTAATCCCACTCTGATTTACTTACTGTTTGTTAATCTTTTTTAACACCCTCCTCACCCACCAGTTATTCTGGTTTCTTTCAGTTATTAGTGTTTCTTTATGTTTGTTGTGCTTCTTTATCTGTTTTATATAGAGAGTAACCTTCTTTTCTTCTACTATCGCCCCGTGGTAACCCTTACGGCTATTACTACACCCACCACACAACCGTGAGCTGCGACTCCTGAGCTCACTATAACCACCTCTTAAATCAGCCCAGCAAAGAGGGTCCACCTGTTTTAATGTCACCGAGGCAGCTTCCGTTAACCATTTGCTGGCGCTAGAACTGACAATTTTTTATTCGGCACACACCACACAGAGCAGCCGAATTTTATCTGCACACTCCACGCAGAGCCGCCAAAATATATGGGCACTAATTAAAACTTTGACATGTGCCACCTCAACCACTGAGCTACAGGTACTCACCTTTAATTAGGCCAACAGATACACAGACGCCTTACGTTACTGAGGGGCACTCCGTTTTGAGCGTCAACATCAAACACCCCTCTGTTTGGTTTAGACAACCATCACTCTTTCCCATTGGGCCCCCAGGGGCACTCGGCAAAGCCATGTCCCCCTGGGGGGATTTCGCGCGAGGGACGACCTCACGCGACCTGATTGGGTGGTGGGAGGGGTTTAGGGTCAAGTGAAGGGCGGGGAGGGAGGGCGACGTCACTCTGAGCGAGTGAGGTGAACGGTGGAGTCGCTTTTTGAGGCGCCCTGTTTACTTTCCTGTCAGAGCTGTCAGTCGCTGCTGTGAGTGAATTTTCGACAGAGTTTCTGTCAGTTTCTGAAGCATGTCGTCGGAAGAGATTGCCCTTGAGGCAGTGCGAGCTTTGGTGGCGGTAGGGAGGAGCGACTTGCTGAGGCCCGGCGCTTTCGAGGACACAGCTGTGGTGAAGCGTCCACGTCGCTTGGCAGCGGAAGGTGTGTCTCGAGCGGTGGCGGCTTGTCAGTCAGGGCGCAGTGACCGTCAGGAAGAGGACAGTGTTGTGAGGACGACAGCGGCGAGGGCCAGGAGAGCGCGCTCGACGAGCCGAGGAGGCCGGGGTAAGAAGCAGCCGCCCCCGCGTTCGTCATCAGCCCCAAGTGATTTCAGGGGGGGCCGCAGTGTCAGTGTGGCACCCCTTCGACGTAGAGCTGGCAGGCGAGGAGGTAGCGCTGGTGGTAGTTTTGACACGCGCGTGTCTCAGGTCCAGCTGTGTGAAGGAGAGGCTGACAGGGAATTTGAAGCGCAGAGAGCGTCGACGTCCCAGGAGCATTGCGAGGCTGCGCCACGTCCTAGCATGAGGGCCACCTCAGGTCTACCTGTGAGGGCAGCTGGGCAGCAGGCGAGTGGAAAGACAATTGACATTGCGCCAGATGTAGAGGCTGCCAGGCGGAGTCCAATGTTAGTGGACTACTCCAGCGATAGCGAGGCTGAGGAGTATGAGCTTTCTGGAGTTGAGGAAGGCGAGGAGGTCGAGGGAGGCGCATCTGACGTCGATGAGGAACACCAGCTGGTTGAGTTCGAGGACTGCCAGAACATTCTGGTTCCCCGGCCTAGGGGCCCCCCGAGACAAGTGGTGGAGGAGGATTTTAATGTTGATTTAACGCATGATTTTCAGTTTGTTCAGGAGGAACAGGGGTTGGGTGGGGTGCGATGGAAACAACCAGCAAGGCAGTTCAAGGGTGGGAGGTGGGGGGGCAGGGGTGACAAAGGGGTGGGCAGACGGGTACAGGTGGACACGTCAATGTTTCCAAATGCCAGGCCCCCGCCTGGGTGTCCTGAAGTGTCCCATGGCATGGGGTCTGCGATTTCACAAGGCCAATGGGTGTGGGTGGAACATGCAGAGCTGCAGGGGTCAAGCAGGGCTGGTTTTTCAGCTTCTCAGATGGTAGGTAAGTATGGTGCGGGTCCTCGCTCGAGCGGCGAGTGCCTTTCTGGAGCTGCTGGTATGGTACCAGATGAGCATTTCTGCTATCCACAGGCAGCGCCGCAGAGCGCGGTGTTTCAGGGGGGAGTGAGTTTTGGAAGCGGATCTGGTGCGGATTTAACTTCGGCGACTGGGCACTTTGCACGGAGGCCCGAGTCTGAGTTTCAAGGTGCTGTTACTAACTTAGCGTCTGGCAATAGGCCAGGTAGGAGTGTGGTAAGGTCTGAAGGTGAACAACACCTCGAAATTGAATCTGGTGATTATGACAAAGAGAATGTTTATGGGACAAGAAGTGGTCTGTCTCATGGTGGTAGAGCTGGAGTTGGGAGGGGAGGGGTGAGATTAACTTCTGCCAGTGTGTTACAGAGTTCTGGAGCGGATCTCTCACCGGCACACGGGAGGCAAGGCGGACGTCATCGGCGTGACGGTCTGGAGGATTTTCGGCAACGGGCTGCGCAGCTACCAGCAGGTAAGACGGACTGGTGGGCTGCTTGGACACGGCCGTTGGCGGGTGTCTCAGGTGGGGCGCCTGCAGAGGGTAGTCCAGTGAGGGTGGAGGTTGGGGAAGGCTCGGGTTCACAGCAATGTAAACATGTAAATGCAGTGTCAGGGGTTGGGGGGAGGCCGGGACATGGAAGCCCGGGTTCATCGGTTACTAGTTCGGAACAGAGTGAATTGCCGAAAGTGAGTGGTACGAGATTACCTTACATGGGAGTATCAATGCCATTGGGCATACATTTGTCGACCAGAACTAGGCAGCGTATTTGGGATCATGAGTATATAGATGTGTTTCGGCTCCTTCATAGGGAATTGCAAGCAAAGGAAGGTTCTAAGGAGGAAGAGGCTGAATTGTCCCGCCGTCCCAAAGTTCCTAAAACAATAGAAAACTGGACAGCGGCCTTTTTGATTTATGCCAGCGTATATAGTGAACGGTACCCTGAGAGGGCGGTTTCGCTTTTCAAATATTTAGATGTTATACGAAAAGCGCATTTGCAGGCAGGTGGGTACGCTTGGCTGAACTATGATGAGGAGTTTCGGGCGCGAATGAGTTTATTCCACGATAAGCCATGGGGGGAGGTTGATCAGGAGTTATGGTTGCAGTGGTTGACAGGTCATTCTTCTGCCAACACGATACACACAGCCAGTGGTTTGCCGATTACTTACCGGCCCTTTTCTCAGCGTCCCGCCACACAAGGGGCAAGTGGCGTCGGACGTGGTCAGTTGCCCGCTACTGGAGCATGTTGGAGCTTCAACAGTGGTTCCTGTGTGCGCCAGTACTGTAAATTTAAACATGAATGCTCCCAGTGCGGGGGCAGACATGCTGTCTTCCAATGCTTCCCCAACCAACACCCGGGAGGTCACGGTAGGGGCCAGAGGGGGGGGAGAGGGTCTGTGCCGCCTCTTATGCCAAAAGGCGCCTACTCCAATTAGGTTACAGGCCATGTTGAGCGCATTGGAACTGTACCCGGATTTGGAAGGAGCGACCAAGTTGTTTTGGGGATTTAAACTAGGCTTTAGGATTGGTTATCAAGGCCCCAGAGTTTCACGTTGGGCTGATAACTTGAAGTCAGCTAAGGAGATGCCGTCGGTGGTGGAGGCGAAGCTGCTGAAGGAAGTGGAATTAGGCAGAGTGGTTGGGCCTTTCAAATTTTGTCCCTTGCCAAACTTAATGGTGTCACCACTTGGTGTTATCCCGAAGAAGGCAAAGGGTGAGTTCCGCCTGATTCATCATCTGTCTTGGCCGGAGGGGCTTTCAGTTAACGACTTCATATCCACTTCCGATTCGGCAGTGACATATGCGTCAGTGGATGATGCTTTGGAATTGGTGCGCAAGGCAGGGGTAGGAGCTGACCTTGCAAAATGTGACATACAGGCCGCTTTTCGCCTTTTACCTGTTCATCCGGCCGATTTTGGTTTGCTGGGTATGTACTTTGCAGGTGAATATTACGTGGACCGGGTGTTACCCATGGGCTGTGCTATCTCTTGCTCACTTTTCGAAACCTTTAGTACATTTTTGGAGTGGTGTGTAGTCCAGCGCTCAGATCACGCAGCTGTATGCCATTACCTGGATGATTTTTTGTTTGTGGGCAAAGCGGAGACGGAGCAATGTACTAAAGTCTTGGCTTGTTTCCAGGACTTGGCTAAAGAATTTGGTGTGCCTTTGGCGGAGGACAAAACAGAAGGCCCAACGACTAGGTTGACCTTCTTGGGCATCGAAATAGACACAATGGAGATGGTGGCCCGTTTGCCCAGAACAAAAGTACAAGAGATCAGGTCTTTTTTGCAGGAAATTCTAGGAGCTAAAAGAGTACAGCTGAGGCAAGTCCAGAGGCTACTGGGCTACTTGAACTTTGCTTGTCGAGTTGTCAGAGCAGGCAGGACGTTTTGCAGGCGGTTGGGCTTTGCTATGGCTGGGGCGTACTTGCCACACCACCACATACGTTTGACAGGTAAAATCAAGGAGGATTTGAGCACTTGGCTGCGATTTTTGGATGATTTCAATGGTGTGTCCATCAATTTTGTGTCAGAAGACACTGTCTGGCCAGTGCAGATATTTTCGGACGCAGCTGGGGCCTTAGGCTTTGGCGTGTTTTGGGACGGAAGGTGGTGCGCGGAGCAATGGCCGGCACAGTGGTTGCAGCAGGGCCGCAGCATTGCCTTTTTAGAATTCTTTCCCTTGTTGGTGGCGCTGCAGGTTTGGGGTGGAGAGTTCAGGGATCGCTGCGTGTTGTTTCATATCGACAACATGGCGGTGGTTTTTCTGGTGAACGGGCAGCGGGCAAAGGATGTAAAGGTGTTACAATTGTTACGGGCCTTCATGTTGCGTGTTCTGCAGCTGAATATTGTGTTTAAAGCCCAACACATCCCTGGTGTCAACAATTCAATTGCCGACGCTTTGTCTCGTTGCCAGTGGCAGAGGTTTCGGGAATTGGCACCTGGAGCGGACCGATGCAGAACACCGATTCCGCCGAACATGTGGGACCTGGGGAATTGAGAATGGCAGAGTTTGCGGAGCAGTCCTTATCAGAATCCACGCGACGCAGCTATCAGCTGGCATGGTCTGGTTTTTTGAGTTACACTGCACAGCACGGCAGGGATGGTACTGCAGTGTGTGATGAAAAATTTATGTGGTGTTTTGTTCTGAGTCTAATAGACAAAGGTTTGTCGCCTTCTACCATTTCAGGCAAGTTGGCAGGCATTTCATTTTATAGTCAACTAGAATTGGGGTGTGAGGTGCAGAAAGGCTTTCGTTTGCAGAAAATGCTGAAGGGTTTTGGGAGGTCCTTTGGGCAAGCAAAGAAGTTGAGGGACCCCATTACGTTCGACTTGTTACAAAAATTGTTGGGTGTGTTGCCCTCCTGCTGTTATGATGAGTGGGAATGGTTTCGGTTCAAGTTATGCATGATATGGTTGTTTTTCGGTGCATTTCGGATATCAGAATTATTGGGGTTACGTAATCAAGAAGGGATCCGTTCATCTGATATTGTTCTTTTGGGCAATGGTGTGTTGCAAATCACATTGAGAAGGTCAAAGACAGACCAAGCAGGAAAAGGGATGTTGGTGCGCCTGGGCAGGAGTGGGGTCAAGGGTTGCTGCCCGGTTGGGGAGTGGGAGGCGTTTGTGGTTTCAGGGGTATTTCGGGAGGGTGGGATATTTTGCCATAAAAACAAAACACAGTTAACTTGTTTCCAATTCTTAGCAGTATTGAGGAAGGCATTGACTTTCGTGGGTGAAAATTCACACTGTTTTGGGACGCATTCGTTCAGAATAGGTGCAGCTACAGAAGCAGCAAAGTTGGGTTGGGGTGCAGAAGAGTTGCAGCGCATTGGGAGATGGAAATCGAATTGTTGTTTTAAATATGTTCGATTATAAAAAAAAAAAAAAAAAGTTACTCATTGTAGAAGTCAGTTAGTTAATGTTACTTTTTTCATCACAGGTCGAGTGGCGGATTTTCCTCGAAAAAAGAGGACATGGATTGTCGGCCATTCTATAGTTAAGTGGGCTGCGAACTTTGCCGAAAAGCAGCTGTGTGGGAGAGGGCTGGGACTATATGGCAATGACCACGAGGTGATCTGGAAGGGCTTAGGGGGAATGAAATGGGGAGAGTTGTTTTCGGTATTGAACAAAATGGCTGATGTGTGGGGCATTCCAGATCTGTTGATTTTACATGTGGGGGAAAATGACTTGGTGGAGTGTTCAGGTCTTGCTTTAATCAAACAGATGAAGCTGGACTTAGCTGTGATTAAGGACAGATGGCAAGGGACCAGGCTTGTGTGGACAGAATTTCTGTACCGGAGCCAGTGGAGGGGTGCCAGGGTTCATGCCGCGGTTGAGAGGGCCCGCAAGAAAGTTAACAGAGCATTGAAGACATACTGCGTGGCAATGGGAATTACAGTCATTGCTCATGAGCATTTTAACGGTGAAATGAGGCACTTGTTAGGAGAAGACGGGGTTCATCTATCACAAATGGGGCAGTCATACTACTTGATGGAGCTCAGAGATACTTTGGCCAACCTCTGGTGTGTTGATTTGTGGTGCTCCAAACCAAATTAAGGAAGGGAGGAAGTTGGGGAAATAAAGTTTTCCTTCTCAGTCATTTAGGTATTGTCTTGAGCGGACTGTTTTTTCTGCATTAGGGGAGGGTTTTCTGAGGGTGGGGCAGGAAAACTCAAGGGTTTTCCTGGGTGGCGTGTGTGATGGGGATTGGATAATCTAGAGCGGATTCATCCTTTCTCTAAGGGGGAGGGCTTGGGAGGGTAGGTGGGGAAGAGATGGAAAAAGAAGAAGGAAAAATCAAGGATGGTATCAAATAAGTTATGTTATGGAAAAGAAAGAATTGGGAAAAAGGAAATGGTTATATGAAAGGTTTGGAGAAATAAATAAAGATAAAGTTTGTTGGAAAAGTTATGTTGCGGGTCTGTCTTTGGCTGTCCTGGTAATAAAGGTGACCTTTTATACTATATTCAGAGTTGTGTGAGAGTCCTTATTTGCGCGATGGGCCCCCAGGGGCACTCGGCAAAGCCATGTCCCCCTGGGGGGATTTCGCGCGAGGGACGACCTCACGCGACCTGATTGGGTGGTGGGAGGGGTTTAGGGTCAAGTGAAGGGCGGGGAGGGAGGGCGACGTCACTCTGAGCGAGTGAGGTGAACGGTGGAGTCGCTTTTTGACCCACCCACCCGCCCTGATTTCAACAAATCAAGGGTTGGTGTTTTTGTTGTGTCTTTCCGTGTAAATAAAAAAAAAAAAAAAAAGAAGGCTGCAAAGAAAGGTTTTCACAGTTTGATCATAAAGTCGGGCTGGCATGCCTACTTTTTGAGTCAGGTCACAGTGCCATGATGTCACCTCAGGGCAACTCAGGCAGACTCTTATGTTGTCTCGTCGGCGTGTGTGATGGGGATTGGATAATCTAGAGCGGATTCATCCTTTCTCTAAGGGGGAGGGCTTGGGAGGGTAGGTGGGGAAGAGATGGAAAAAGAAGAAGGAAAAATCAAGGATGGTATCAAATAAGTTATGTTATGGAAAAGAAAGAATTGGGAAAAAGGAAATGGTTATATGAAAGGTTTGGAGAAATAAATAAAGATAAAGTTTGTTGGAAAAGTTATGTTGCGGGTCTGTCTTTGGCTGTCCTGGTAATAAAGGTGACCTTTTATACTATATTCAGAGTTGTGTGAGAGTCCTTATTTGCGCGATGAATGGTGTTTGCTTCTCACACTCAAAACATATCGTCTGAAGCACATTTGCGTTTTGAATATCCAACTGGATGTGAGTTTGCTGATATTTCAGATTAAAGAGACCATCCCTTACCTTATCAGAGATGACCAACGCTGATGGAGTAATTAACTGGGCTGCATGTACAGTTTTATTTGGTCGTTTGTATTACTTATGTCTCCCCCCGTACAGTCCAACATACATAGGAGCAAAGCCTTATGCGGGAGCCACCAGGTACTGTTGAAGCCTGGGTACTATACTAATCAGGTGAGTCCTGACCGCTGGATTTCTGCGCCTTCATTGTTGTTTTTCCACAGGAATATTTAGTCACAATAGCTCACCTAGGAGTCTCACCACATGATTCTAATCTGTTTTTAATTGTCCTCTCAAATGCGATTGCGTTCACTTCACTTAGATTAAATGCTGGAGTCAGAGTCACCACAAGACTGTGTCTATTTGTGTGTTGTTCTACCTCGACCTGAATTATGCCTACCATTTGTGTCTCCTAAAACAGGTAGATCCAGGTCGCTAAAGGTACATCTAATAATAGACAGCTTTAATGTGAATACACTAGATTGCATTAAACCATAGGTGTAGATAGTTTTATCATCCCGGTCTTGAAGAATCGCTAGTGCAATTAACTTAAAGCGAGAAACATGTTGACCCACACTTTCTGACAAGGACATCACTACACAAGACATTGTACTCGAATCAGTGCCTTGTCTTCTCTGTTTTTACTTAGGGAGGAGACCCCCAGAATAAACGTTGTCCTTCTGGGTACTCCCAACCCTATTTTAGATCACCTCACCACATCTACACAGTTCTAGCCCCACACCCGCACTTCACCAAACGGCTATTGTATAAAAGATCTCCGATAAAGTGCCCCTTCTAAAGGGAGCCCGTTGGGTATTGCACCGCCGACCCAACGAGGAGCAGCCCATATGATAAACAAGACACCTGCAAGGGTGTGTGAGGGCATTACAATCCAACATATGGATTCCCAATATTGACCCCGCCGGGGTCACAGTTGGGTCCAGTCTTTCCGGACTCTGTATCTCCTATCCCTGAGGAACAGCGTAATTCCATTTTTGAATTCCTTCTTTTCCTAGCCACGGCCTCGTTCGAAGTACACATGATGGTGACATTTCATGTCTAATTTCAGATAACAAAATAATCTATGCAAACAATTGAGGCGTAATAAATTAAGGCATTTTACTGGAAATTGTAAATAAAAAATAAACTTATATAGATCATCATCGTATTCAAACTGGCTTCAGCACAATACTTTACAATTATCTAGTAGTAACTCCAGAACGAAGAGGAAATACACGTAGAGAACTTGACTAAACATCAAACATAGTCTGTCCACTAGGTGGCAGAAACGTTCCAGACATAGCATCCGAATGTCACAAGTTGTAAGTTTCACATATGTGAACGACTTGAGTGGAAAATATAACTGGGTATTTCTGCTGACACAAGCTGTTCAAAAGAGTAAGCCGTAATGTGCGGAAAATGTATACACTACATACTTCTTTAGGCTCCCCACCTACAATGCTTGTTTTGTCCTGTAATATATTACCCATGGACGCTTTTGGCTGCAGCGAGCACAGCAATCAGCTGGTGGTCGGCGCCACACTCCTGACCTGCCATTCACAAAAGTCTTAGCACACTTGACATTACTGCAAGACACTCGGCCAGAGCAGCATGCGGTCCGCGCTGCCTGCTCAGCAGTGTTTGGCCAGGGCGGCCATTTTCGCTCCGCTGACCTCGCATTTTTGTGCGGTGATGCGGGCCACTGCACAAAAATGCGTTAGTATTACGTCTGATGCGTGATACTTGACAGAGCTGGTGTTTCTGTACACCGGGATACTCCAGGAATAAAAGTAGATTTGGCTCGGCCACATGTTCTTGCCAGTTAAGGAATTCCAAATTTCATTGCTCCTGTTTCTGAAATATAGGGCATTAGCATAATTTTCTTTTTGTCGGTGGGCGGAAAACAACAAGATTAAATACGTGGCTGTTAGAGGAACATTTTTCTACGACACTCTACTCTGCAACACTACACTCCCCACCACTAAACTCTTTGCCACTCTACACTGCACTACTTAACGCTATGCCACTGCACTCTACAGCACTCCACTCAATGCCACTGCACTCTATGTCACCCCACTCTATGCCACTATACTCCACTCTGTACCACTCTACGCCATTGCACTCTATGACACTCTACGTCACTTTACTCTGCACCACTGCACTGTACATAACTGTATTCTACGCCACTGCACTCTAGTCCACTCTACTCTGCACCTCTACCCTCTGCACCACTGCACTCTACGCCACTGAACTCTACTATACACCACTCTATCATACGCCAATGTATTCTATGTATTCTACAATCCTGCATTGTTCGCTGCTGAATTCTGTCGCTGTAATCTAAGTATACACTCTACTCTGCAATACTGCACTCTCTGCCATTGAACTCTAAGTCACCCTATTCTGCACTACTGTAGTCAACGCCACTGCAATCTGCAGCACTCCACTTAATACCACTGCACTCTATTCCACTCCACTCCATTCCACTCCACTCCATTCTATGCCACTATACTCTCCTCTGCACCACTCTACACCACTGCACTCTACGCCACTCAACTCTATGCCACTGTACTCGGCGCCACTCTACTCTGCACCCTCTACTCTGCACCACTGCACTCTACTGTACACCACTCTAACCTACGCCACTGCATTCTAAGATGCTGCATTGTATGCTGCAGAATTCTATGCAGCTGCAATCTATGCCACACTACTCTGCAACACCCTATGCCAATGCACTCTACACCAGTCAACTGAACTCTACGCCACTCCACCCCACTGTAACCCACTCTATGCCAATGCACTCCTCTCTATACCACTCTGCACCCCTCTATGCCATTCTACTCTGCGCCACTCTCCTTTGCCACTTTACTCTACACCATTCTACTCTATGGTGCTGCACTCTACTCTGCACCACTCTACTTTACGCCACGACATCACTGCACTTTACGCCACACTACACAACTGCACTCTTCAACAGTCAACTCGGCAACACTGCACTCTGTTCACTGAACTCTATGCCACTCTACTATGCACTACTGCATTCTACGCGACTCCACTCTACCATGCAACACTGTAATCTAAGCCACTGCATTCTACAAACCTGCATTATACACTGCTGAATTCTGTGCTGCTGCATTCTACCCCACTGCAATCTACACCACTTTACTCTGCAACACCTTGAGCCAATGCATTCTACACCAGTCCACTCTACTCTACACCACTCCACTGTATGCCACGCTTACGCGACTTGACCCTATGCCACTCTAATACATGACACTTTGTGGCCCTCCACTCTACACCACTCCACTCCACTCTTTGCCATTCCACTCTATGACACTCTATGGCTCCAACTTTCAGCCATGCTGAACAGCAGCCATGCTGGTGTACAACATTGCTAAAACAAGTTTTCAAAGCCAATAGCTTTGATGTTTTTAGGACATGTTACACAGCAGCTCACACTGCTGTGTGATATGTGTAAGCTGGCTGGAGATGAACAGGCAACACAAGGGATGCATGAGGGTAGGTTGGGAAATAAAGCACTGACAGCCAGAGGATTGGGGGATGGTAAATCAACAATGGACATTGGGAGGATAGTGGGGGTGAAAGAGAGGGACTGCACAGACATGTTCTCTTAGAAAAAGTTTTAAAAAGAGTACAGATAGGAACCTATGGCAGTGGATTTCTTCATGTGCTTGCTGTTTCAAGTTTAGATTTTGAAAGATAAACTGTAGTGGATTGCGCTGTTTTTCCAATATTTTTTAAGACATATAAATACAGCTTGTTAAAAAACACAGCAAGGTGCCAGCACGAGTTGTTGCACAAGAAAGGATGCATAACCCTGCAGATGTTATCCAGGTGTCCCAAGGAAGGCGCTTCATTTGAACAGCATAAAACGTCATGTTTGATTGGTAAAGCATCAGTTGCACTCTAAGTTGATCGCGAATATGGAAAGTTTTAGGAGACAACTACATAGACAGATGTAAAACCTCTCAAAATAATGTAACATTTAACAGAATCCAATCCCAATCCTCTTCCTCCTGATGCTCCATAGACAAGGCGGATACCCCTAGGAAGTACTCAGAGGCGTTCCCCTAGTTTGGGTGGGAGATGGCAGGTTTGTATCATGCAGGAATGCAGACTCAAGGGGAATAGATCTGTAGAAATATGAATCTCAAGGTAGGCAAAGGGGGGAAGGGGGGGGGTGCAAAAAACATTGCAGGAAAAGCCAAGGCATTAACTGTTTTTATTCATTTTCAAAAGATAAAAGACTTGACATAGGCATACAAGCATGGCAATATCGAATACAGAGATGATATGTTATTGACCATAAGGGTTGCAATAAGCAATGGAATGAAAGGGGATAAACTTCAGCTAAAGTATGCCATTCAGGTTGCAACAAGTTAGCACACATAACAAAGAAAATAACAAGGGAAAAAAGAAGAGAAAGGAAAATAAATAACATCAATAGTAAGTAACTGATTCCTCAGTGTACAGAACAGTACGTTCGCTAATGCCAGATGGTCCGTAAAGTGCAAGTGGATAGAAGAGGACTCTCACTCTTGCGCGAGGGTCGCCACACACGGTAGGGGGGACAACAGGTGAGGAGGCGTAAACTGGGCAAGGAAAGTGTCGGTGGGAGTCTTCCCTCCAATGTTTCGCAGGTGGAAGATGCACCTGGGGGAATTGTGGGTGGCGGGTGAGGGAAGGGGCGAGAGGTTATGAGCCCACAGGTAATATTTAGGAAGTAGTGTAGGGGAGCCCTGATGCATGTGAGTGTGAGTCTTGCGATACTAGTCGACTTTGAGGGCAACACGCAACCCACATTTTAATCGTTATTGGCCTTCTGAGGTCGTGCTCCCAATGGGATCTGAGCTCCTCATTGTGTATTGGGAGAAGTTCCACACTAGCATGATATATTCTAGACATCCAACGTATCCCATCCGGATTGCTATTTCGAGGAAGCTGGCTCTGTATATACTATACCAAAGTAAGGTATAGTGTGCACAGAGTCCAGGGGATTCCCAGAGGTTTACAGAGGCTAAATTAGATAATCACTAACAGCTCTCTATGTGATGGTTTGGTCGAGCAGTTAGGCTTATCAGAAGGGTGTGTTAAGCATTTATTGTATTCACACAATCAAGGACTGATTACACACACTCAGAGACAGAATCCAGACCAATTAGGTAAGTATGAAACAGGTATACTTATGTTTTATTTCTAGAACCAAGCAGGACTTGGCACAGGTAAGTAGAATATTCTGTCAAATGCAAACCTTTACAAGGAAATGCAGTTGTGGTTGAAATTGCAATTGTTACAGGTTTGTATTTGCTTTTAAAACTGTTTAAAATACATAGAAATTACTTTGGAATACTTTTAGATTACTTTTGGATTACATCGACTACTCGGGGTGATATGCCTAGATATCACGCTGTAGATTCAACAATACAAAGGTAAGTAAGACGCTTTTTGGTTTAAAGCCCAGTTACTTTACTTTCATACAAAACACAGGTCAACACAGACATTTTTAGGAACACAAACTCGTAGCATTAGTTCCAATGGGGAAAAGAGTGGTAACGGTTTACAAGTAAATAAACAACCTGCAAATATGGCTTTTTGGGGGTTTGGACCAAGGTTCCCAAAGGTCCAGTTAGGCATTCAAATTGCATCACCAGCAGCACTGGGGAAGCTGAGTGCAGAATGCAGAGGCCCAATGTTAGCCAGTGAGGCGAAGGGGGCCTTCGGTCAGGGGCTGCTTACGAACAGGCCACTTGAGTGTGGGACCAAAGCTCCTGGGGCTACGATCAGCACTGCAGGGGCCAACAATCAGTATAGTAGCTGCACTAACAGTGCCACGGATGCGGCCAGATACAGAGTGCCAAGAAGACGTCAGGGGCCCTGTGGTTTGCAATGGATATCTCTGGTTTGAAGAAAAGGCTGCAGGCTCAGGCAGGGAGGCTTCCTGTAGGTGACCATCGGCAGGAGAGGTAAGTTGGGTTCTTGGGGGATAACTGGACACTGTTGGTTGAGCCACCCAAAGCCGTGGGGCATCGGGTGCAGGGGTGCCTTTTGTCATCAGGTCTTCTTATCAGCTCTGGTCGAGTTCAGGTGACCCTTCAAGTAGTGGCTGCAGGCATCGGCTGGAAGCTTGAGGTAGGTCGGGGTTCACCAGATCCTAGGTCATGATCGCTGAAGAGACCTCCTCGTGGTGTAGTGTCAGTCGGGCCATGGGCATCGGGTGCAGAGTGGTGCAGAACCATAGAGCCCGCTTGGATTGTGGTTATGTTTCGGTACTCACAGGAGACAGAGTCTTTGAGACAAGGGCAGGGTGCTGGACAGGCCCGGGTTTCCGTTGTAGGCAGGTCGGAGTCAGGACAGGCGGTAGAGCTGGGGTCAAAGCAGTTGAAGTCGGGAGGAGCCAAGCTCAACAACGAGATGGCCGCACGTTAGCTCGGCTCCGCCGCCCTACCTGCCTACAATCTAATATCCTGTCGCCCATCCTGCCCAAAACGGACAACAACTTATATGCAGAGCTTTGCAGTCACTTACCATCCATCCCGGTGGGTCCGGTGCTCGGTGGATCCACAGCGGCGTCCTCCCGGAAAGTGCGGCCTCCCCGGGGTTGAGACCGGGGCCTCACCCTTAGCGAGTTGCCGGCGAGACGGTGTCGGCGGCGGCCTCGGGTGGAGGTCTGTGGCCGGCCGGAAGATGCCGATGTGCGAAGAGCCTGGAGGCAAATGAACTTGCCTGGGACACTCGTCCGGTGCTCCAGAGGTGGTGTGCGGCAAGTTGTGGGTTGGGGACGCCGTGTCTGGTGGCTCCCCCCTTTGTTGCCGTCCGGCCGTACCGGGCTCCTTCGCTTTGTGGCGAAGAGGGATTTTGGCGGAGCGGTGTCACCGGCGGGTCCCCCTCCCTTGTGATCACTATTTCAGCGCTGTGGGTGCTGCTCGTGCGCTTGAGGGGGGTCCCGCCGGGGTTCTGCTGTTGAGCTCACCCCTGGAGATGAGTCCGGAGAGACGGCGTAATTGTTGCAAAATGGGGGCTGCTGCCATGTCCCGGGCAGGGTCCCGGGATGCCGATTTCTTGCCCTTGCACTCCGCTTGGGCCTGTACTGGTGAGCTCGAACCCACGCTTAGCGACGTCCTGCAAGCTTTGAAGACTTGGAGGTCGACCTTGGTCCGGGATTCCTGTGTGCGGGGGGATGTAATGGCCGCCATTCCTCCCGGATCAGCTTTTGAGGACGCGGATGGGCCCGGTGAGGTCGTTGATTGTTCCCCGCTTTCTGGTTGGGGTAGTGATGATCCGATTCATCAACGGGTGGAACCGCTGGTGTTCATTGACACTGGTATATACAGCTGCTGTGAACAGTTTCTGCATTGCCCTCGGGAGAGGGGGTTCTATTGGCTGCTTCCATTGATAATCCAGCAACTTTTCCACGACCTTTCTTCATCGCCATGTCCTATGCCCACTGGATCTACGCACATTGCAACGTTGGCTAAGAAAGGACTAGGATAAACCCGGGTTTTTTTCGGAGGACTACTGATCGGTGAATGGAGTTATGGACTGCCCTACATTGTGATACTTTGTTGATTCCTTCGTATTTACGTGTTACTGAACACTTGCCAGTTTCGTTTTGGGCCACACTCATGGCGTAAGTGGGCGGGGGCGGGGGCCGTACCATTTGCTAATGGTTCCTCTCCCCAGGCTTTTCTTTTTTCTCTCTTTCTTTTTCCGTTTCTCTATATTCTCTTTTTCTATATTTCGGGTTCATAATTAGGGCGACAGGCACGCTGCTGGGGGGGTAGGCCGTAGCCTTCTGCAGGGGTGCAGGGTGGGACGGGTGGAGTAGGGTCTATTAGGTTGTTCTTTGTTTCTATGGCTCTTTTGTATCCTTTTCTTGGGTCTCCACGACTGTGCGTAACCCCGCGGGGTGAGTTACTGTGAGGGGAGGAATAGGTATTTTATGTAATATGGTACTCATGGCAATGTTTCTCCTGAATTTATCGATCCGCCCCCAAGCACGTTCGCTATTTGTATTATTGCTCGCCATTACCAATGAGGGGCTGGTGCAGTAATGTGGAGTCCCCCCTACTTCTTTTTCTCTTTGGTATTCTTGTTTTCTTACTTCTTGGGTTGGGATGTATAGTGATTGCAACTTAACTGTTTCCCTGATGGTTTTTATTACTGCGGAATTGCTGTTCAGTTAGTCTCTGGGTACATGTGGTCGGGCGTAGATACTACTATTGAGGAATTATAAGCGAACCTATGTTTTGCATGCTATGGACCTTTCTGATTATTGCTTTTTTGCTGTACTGCAACAAAACAGTTGGATTATTCCCCGCCACGTACACCAGGTTGCTACCTATACGGCCGATCCTTTATTCTTTAATATATAAAAATTAACCTCCTTTAATCCTACGTTGAGTGGTTCTAGTTAGTTAATAACATTGACTTACAGCGATAGGTAATATCATCTAACCACTCCGTGCCTTTAATTGATGATGGTGCTTTCCAGTTTTTTTCCGTGGCCGGCCTCCGGGTTGTAGGCCCGTATTTGTGCGCATCCATTTCCTCAAATAAAGGTTTTCAATTTTTTTAAAAAAAAAAGCAGTTGAAGTCCTCTTCTTTCGGGGTCAGTCAGGCTCTTCGGTCCTTCTTCTTTCTTCCTCGAATCTGATGAGACAAGCTTCAGGGTCACCCCTAAATACTAAATTTAGAAGCATTAAAAGGAGTGTGCAGGTCCGGACCAATAGGTCCCGCCAATGGGGTGAGTACACCGCCTATAATGCTGCCCTCCAGTGGGAGGGGGCATGAACCTCTCTCTAATTGGCTGGGTCACCTCATCTTCAAGTTGGAGGGGACTGAGATGTGTACTTCAGGTCGCCTCCCCCACCTGAGGGGTGGGATTGGCAAAGGTGGGCACACCTCTCCTCCTAACTTGGTTTTCCCGCTGATTCTCCCACCCAAAGTGGGGGTCAGAACCTGTGGGAGCCAGTCGCTGGGGGCAGCAAAAGGCAGGGACAGCGTACAAAGTCTGCAAGTTTTTAAATCTTCCCCTTCCTGGACTTAGCCCATCCTGCAGGAAGAGGCCTGACACCACTGCCCAGGATGGGATTTGTTTCTGGACCTAGAGAGTGGAGGCCCTCTACCCATGGGTCCAGAAACCTGGTGGTGGCAAATGGCGGGCAGACATTCGGGAACCACACCAGGGCTGGTCGTTTTTCAAGGGGCATCTCTAAGATGCCCTCTGGGTATATTTTACATTAAATCTCACACTGGCATCAGTGTGGGTGTAATGTTCTGAGACATCTGTTACCAAACTTCCCAGTTATCAGTAAAGTCATTATGGAGCTTAGGAGTACATAATGACAAAATCCCAGACCATATACTCTTTATGGCTTTACTGCACTTACAATGTCTGAGAATAGACTTAGATGCTGTGGGGGTACAGTGATTGAGAGCTTGACTTACCGAGGCCCAGGCAGTGGGTTGCAGGCATGGCACACAGGGGTGTGTGCCATGTCGACTCTTCACTTTTCTCTGCACCAAAACACAAAGCCTGCAGTGGCAGTGTGTGCGTGCTAAGGTGCAGGACCCTTAAGGGTGGCACAATAGGTGCTGCAGTCCCTACAGGCCTTCCCTGGTCACAGGGCCCATGGTACCTTTCACAAGGGGCTGCCCTGTGGCCAAAAATGTGCCAATTGTGGGTACAAAGGTACAGGTTTGGGAAAGTACTTGCCTGATTGGCTGCGACCCAGGGCACATCAAGTCAAAGTGCATCAAATGTCAGGCAAACAGTGGGGGGTAACCATGCAAAAAGGGGCACGTTCCTACAGTAATGACTACCATCAGAGGGGAGAATTCATCTGGAGCCAGTGGATAGGTGGATATGATGGATTGCAATGCAGTGTGTATGCGATGCATAATAAAACAGTTAGTGAGGCAGCACTAAAACGTGGGTCAGTGGAGTGTGCTAGCATGCCCCTCCGGAAAGAGGTCGCCCAAACATATGGAGGTTGTACCGTGACAACGTGCGCTTCACTACAGTTTTGCAGATGATGTGGAGCCATGGGTTATCTGCCATAGTCAGGGCTAGGGAGTATAGGAGGGTTCTTCCCAAGAGACGTCAGATTTCCTTCATGCCCAGTAGGTAGCAGATAGAGTTTGAATATCCATAGAGTCCAAAGAGGTCACCTTCAGAATGAGTGAGGCAAGTGGAGTGGGGGCAGCATGGTCCATCTCAGATTACGCGTATAGCAGTTGTCTGTCAGCATCATACCAGGGGTGGGCATACTGGCATTGGGCAGCCAGGTAATAACTGACACGAAGCCTCCGGACGGCCCAAATCTTTTTACGGAGTAATCCACGTAGGGTGGGGAAGAACGAGTTAGTGAGTGGTTTGGGAATGTTGAGGAACAAATACAGGAAGCTGGCGAGAATCACCATCTTCTTAATCACAAACCTGCCGTCCACTGAAAGAGGCAACCAAATCCATCTGTTGATTTGCATCGACAGTGCGTCAATGGCGGGGTCATAGTTGAGTCTTATCAACTGTTCCTTATCTGAATGGATCACCACTCCAAGATATTTAACTGGTCGATCGCACCAGGTCAGTGGGTAGTCACATTGGATGACCATATCATCTCGAAAATCATAGCATCCATTAAACTGAACAACCACTTCAATGTCCCGCTCCCCTCTAACTGCTTGTCCGCAACCAAACAATTTATCATACCTTTTTAGACCACAATAACCAATGCTTCTCTAACTCAAGGGCCCATATTTTTTTCAACTTTCATTTTAATTATTTGAACAACCAACACTACAGCTTACAATAGTACATTGGTATCCTGTGCATGACCCCAGAGGCAAACAGGGCAATGTTTCAGATTGAGCTATGTTATAATCGACAATAAGAAACACATTATGTACATCGCTTAGTTCACTATAAGCAACAGGGGGCACTCATTACACTTAATCCCCCGAGTTCACCCCATCTCGGTCCTCCCCTCTTTCCAAGGCAGTCCCACTAGACATTGAATCACTCCGGTCACTCTCTTCACCTCCTGGGTTAAAGGCTGCACTACACAATTAGAGCCACTCCATAAGATCTGCCTGTATGTTCTCATCTTTGCGAGTTAACTTCGTGTGTGTTTCTTCGGCTAGGGCTCAGACGCTAACATCTTGCATCCATGTGGGGACATCCAGGCATCTTTGTCCCATCCAATTTATTGCTATTCTACGTCTGGCCAGAACCACCAATAGCTTGTACGCTTATTTTTTGTTTTTTAGGTTTGCGTACATGGGCTAACAAACATTTGATTGGTCCTTCTCGGATGGGTAGACCCGTGCTTGTTCATACCCTTTGCATGACCTGAGCCCAGCACTGTCGCCTCTCAGGGCACACCCACGCCAAATGCAGAAAGTCTGCATTGTCTGCCCCACAGCTAAGGCACTTGCCATCATTATTTTGTGAGATGCGGTTTAGCGTCGCCGGGGTGAGATAGGTGCAGTGTAAAAAATTATAGTGATCAATTTAAACCTGGCGTTGCAGGAAACTGTATGTGTGAGTTCCCAAATAGACAGCCAGGTTCCATCCTCTATTTGGATATTGAAGTCCCCCTCCCAAGCTGCCTGTGACAAGGGGGACCGAGTGGCAGAGTCCTGTCTCATGGCTTTATATAAAAGCGATATCAGTCTGCACCCAGAGCCACAGGCGAGGAGCAAATCCAGAGTATTCGTCGGCTGGGGGGGTATCTGGGTATTGAGGCCAGGGGAGCCCATTCTGAGTGCAAGGAGGACAAGCAGCTCACCTACAGTACCGAGCCAGAGGGCCTGAGTGGACACAGCGCCAACAGCGCAGCAGCGCCAGAGGAAAGGACGCCAAACACCGCCACCAGCCGCGCCGCCGCCTCGGGACTCCAAATCCCGATAGGCTCAGCGGCGGCGCGTTCCCCGACGCGTCATACGCGCCGGGAGGGGCTGCATAAAGCAGGTAGCCCTCGGTGGAGCGGGGGGAGCCCATTCTGAGTGCAAGGAGGACAAGCAGCTCACCTACAGTACCGGCCCAGAGGGCCTGAGTGGACACAGCGCCAACAGCGCAGCAGCGCCAGAGGAAAGGACGCCAAACACCGCCACCAGCCGCGCCGCCGCCTCGGGACTCCAAATCCCGATAGGCTCAGCGGCGGCGCGTTCCCCGACGCGTCATACGCGCCGGGAGGGGCTGCATAAAGCAGGTAGCCCTCGGTGGAGCGGGGGGAGCCCATTCTGAGTGCAAGGAGGACAAGCAGCTCACCTACAGTACCGAGCCAGAGGGCCTGAGTGGACACAGCGCCAACAGCGCAGCAGCGCCAGAGGAAAGGACGCCAAACACCGCCACCAGCCGCGCCGCCGCCTCGGGACTCCAAATCCCGATAGGCTCAGCGGCGGCGCGTTCCCCGACGCGTCATACGCGCCGGGAGGGGCTGCATAAAGCAGGTAGCCCTCAGCGTCGCGGGACGCGAGCGGGACGCCCTGGGCTAAGCCCGGGCAAAGGGCGGGCCCTCTACGGCCCTCCAAGGCCTGAATAGGCCGGGCCGGGACACCCCCCTTAACCCTTGTCCCATTCCTAAGTCTTGTAACTATGGCTAATTTAGGATTCGACGCTCCATGCATGGGAGAAGAGAGCTCAATTTCCGGCCCTTTGGATAAATACTTCACCAAAGTAAAACGCGACATTGATAGAGACCTCGCCTTGGCAGAGAGGCGCATGTTAAGACGCCAATCTATTGAGCTACTTAAAAACAATGTGCTCATATCACTTCCGACACCTATTCCCGAGCTCAGCCCACTTAATTCTACCATAAAAAACACGCTAGAGGATTTAATGAATACAGATAATGTGCCCTCGCTCTTCCAATCCTATTTCCCCCCAAACAATGGATCTCCGCCTCCATCCCTTCAAAAAACAGATAATTTTACAACTAAGGAGTCTGCTGACTTAATAGATTTGGTCACGCCAAACCTCCCAAAAACAGCGGAATTTGTGGGGCCTGATATAATAGACATTCCTTCCTCCCAGGCTACTCCAAAGATCTCTATGTTTCACCCCTCCCCAGTGGTAGTAAAGTCTGATAAAGTCTCTAAAGGGAAACATAAACCAAAGAAGAACCAGGTTATCATACGATCCCCACCAAATAAACGACGCAAAAAAATGCTAACAAAAAATAACACCAAGTCTCAACCCTTGGCTAAGGACACACTCACAAAAGAACTACCACAAATTGTAGAAGGATTACCAAAACCATCACGGGAAAAATTAACATCGTGTGTCCCTCCCACAATTAAAGACTTTGTGGATGCCATGGAACATCTAGTAAAAGCATTATTAACACCAATACTTGAGAGAGTGAAAAGAATAGCTACGGAATTGCACACTCTCTCTGAGACTCTGACCCAACCCCAAGAAATAAAGTCTAACCCTATGTTAAAAACTGGGGAAACATCTAAGAAAGAAGCAAAAACTACAAAGAATACAGTAAATCACAATACCATCAAAACTGGGGGTGGGAAATCCACTGGTCAAAAATCAACCAAAGATCAGACCCCAAAGAAGCCAACCCCGGCACTAAATCAAAATAATGCCCTAACGTCAGGTCCCACAAAGAAGTCACTAACAACTCAAGGAACAGCCCCTTCTTCTAAAGCGCCTCCCCACACGCAGCCAAATGTGACACAAATTAACTCTCTTATTGCCTCAGCAAAAATGGGTAACATCACCCCTACTCAGGGAAAAACCCATTCTTTTGTGTCACAGGATAAATGGCCAGGTAAAAGACATGTCGATCTTCCTCCGGCTGCATCGCAAAATGTTATCATACTAACGGGGGTCGCACCACTACCAAGTACAGGAGGATATGAAAATCACCATAGCTTAAAAAATAAGGTGATTTTCTGGCTCAGGGAAAATAGGCCCCTACCCCCTCATATAAATGGGGACATAATCATGGTGAGAAGAACCAACTGGGTTGGCATCCGCCCGAAAGATATAGATGGGGATGTGGTCATTATCACCTTTAAAGATCCTAGGGTCATTCCCCATATTACAGATTGGTTCTCGGGTCTCCATAAGGGACCGATTTTGCCAAAATCCTTAGCTTACTTCTACCCAGAACCTTTAATGGCTTCGAGGACACACAAATCCTATAACTCTAAACACTCATTTGCACAGCATGGAAAAAACTACCCTATCCAGCAAGCAAGAAACCAGATACTCTTCCCCTTAAACGATCCTTTTTTACAGCCTACTCCACAGTTCTTCCCACAGGGAAATGTCAATCGTCCCTCTTTTTTCCATTCAAATTGGAATTTACCCTGTTATAATTTCTTTGAGCCACTTTGTGGTATGGAGGATGTAGAATGACTCGCTCAAGAGAAGCAAGCAAAGGGCGGCTGTAAGAGTCCTGAGAGTACTAGCGCTGACCCCAATCATACGCAGGTTAGTCACCAAAGGGCTCTAAATAAAAATTCCCCTCCAAACTGGGTAATAAGTGGTTCCCAACCCACTGAAAGGGGCAAAAAGAAAAGTCCAACTTCTAGTCCTATCAGTACCAATCTCAATTCATACTTGAACAATAATGCAGATAGGAAAAAAACCTCTAACTTACAGTTCCTCTCTTGGAACTTAGCAGGACTCCATTCTAAAACTAGTTTACCGGATTGGATAAAGCTAGTAAATGAATTTTCAATCCTTTGTTTTCAGGAAACTTGGGCGACCTCTCCCATCCACCTTCAAGGGTTTAAGACTTTCCACTCACCGGCCGCAGCGACCAAACAGGGCAGACACAAGGGGGGTTTATGTACCTATATTAGTACAGCAACCGGCTACAGGGTTAGAAAAACACTATTGAGAGATTCCTTCCAAATAATAGTACTGAACATCGCCCCGTCATTGTCATTGATAATTATCAATTTCTATAATAACCTGCCTGTAGATCAACTGGAGAAAGCTATGCAAAATTTACATCACGCTTTGCTTAGGTTCAAAGAAAACATGGGTGGAGAGTCTGCCATTCTTTTTGCGGGCGATCTAAACTGCCATATCTGCCCAAACACAGAAAGAGACGCCTGTGATATTTATGATACCGATGCATCAGACCCAGGACCTTCTACCTTTAGCCATTTCATGCACACAAAATCAGGAGATCTTATCAATACTTTCTTGACCTCTTTTAATCTACACCTGGTAAATGAGCTCCTCCAGACCCCATGCCTCCCTAAACCAACTTTTCATGGGAGAGGCAGGAACACAATCATAGACTTTTTATTCTTCTCAAAAGCACATGCGCTGCTAATCCGAGATTGGAAAACACTTGACCATCTATATAGCGACCACTACCCCTTGACCATGATTATGGACCTAGTGGGAGCACCGGTGAGCCCCAACTTATACAAAGATACCTACGAACAACCAATCATGCTGGGAGCCAAAAACGGTTATTGTGTTAAATGGGATAAAATCAACCCAAATAACCTCCTCAAGAATCTAGTCAACAAAAGGAGGGAGGAGATTGACACCTGTCTCTCAATTGAGGAGAATTCCGAAAAAGTCTGTAAAGCTTTTATCACAATTCAGGGCACCCTTAAAGAACTTTTAACAAAACAGTACAAAACAACTACTTTCGTTCAAAATGGGTGGTTTGATTCAAAGTGTACAAAGGCGTTGAATTCCTTAAAGAACTTGCTGCGTCTTCATCCCAAACCACTCCTAGAAGTACGCCAGGCAAGAAAACAATATCACCTAGCCATTAAACAAAGAAAAAGGGAATTGAGACAGGAAGCATGGCATAAATTGGTGGAAACATCAAAGTTAGGGGATATGTCAGCTTTTTGGAGATTTATTAATTCCCCTTTGCCATGGGTAAAAATGCCAGAAAGGAATCTGGACATGGCAATAGATGGAGACATGTGGGCAGATCATTTTCAAAACCTTTACACTAAACCTGCAATTTTAAATAACTCTAACCCTGATCCATTTCCTATAATTTTAACTCAGGACATTCCGTCCCAAATCTGTTTCTCACTAGAGGAGGTGGAATCAGCTATTAAGGAAAGTCCCCCAGGGAAGGCTCCTGGACCAGATGCAATCCCTGCGGATGTGTATAGGGCAGAGTTGGAGTTCTGGGCCCCCCTGTTGACCACCGTACTTAACTCTATAAATACCACAAAGCTCCTGCCAACATGGAGAGAGGCCATAGTAATACCTATCTTTAAGAAAGGAGATAGGAACCTGCCATCGTGCTATAGGCCTATATCCCTCCTTGACACCCTAATGAAAATTGCTGGTCGCATAATCCTCAAAAGACTAACAACCTGGATAGAGGACCAAGACGTACTATCGAAACTACAATACGGCTTCCGGCCAGGCAGAGGTACAATTGAACAGGTCCTCAATTTACATCTAATTAAGACAAAATATATTGACATTAAAAGGAATAGTCTGTATATAACATATATAGATCTTACCTCTGCATTTGACTGTGTCATGCACGACCAACTATGGGACATTTTAACCCACCTTGGGATGGATCCATCAATCCTTCTTTTCATTAGGGCCTTGTACCAGGAGGCAGGAGCCAGAGTGAGATACGGACTGAGGGGAGAGTGCTCGCCACGTTTCAACATTAATAGAGGGGTAAGACAGGGGTGCATTTTGGCCCCTCTGCTTTTTTCCCTCTATATAAACGCAATTGGCGAGCATCTCAAAACCTTTGAGTGTGACTTCCCCAGAATAGGGGGCCAACCAATTCCAATTCTGCTCTATGCAGATGATGCTGCAATTCTATCACAGACCAGAATGGGCCTACAAAAGGCAGTAACAGCCTTCACGACTTTTATGAAAGTCAAGGGCCTTAGAGTGAACATAGCAAAATCGTACACTATGCTATGTAATAAAAGACAAAAAGCCCAATGCCCCATTTATATTGAGGACCAAAAATTGGGGACAGTAGATGCCTTTACATATCTGGGAATCTGTCTACATAGAAAGTTAGCGTGGAAGGCTGCAATAGAGAAGAGAAAACTGGCCTTTGTAAGAGCGACTGGAGCCCTCCGGGACTTTGCTCCCAAGATAGGGGGCAGACCTGTTAAACAACTACTGATCATATACAGAGCGAAATGTATATCCACTGCTGTCTACGGGGCTGGCCTGTGGGGCGTGGATAAAAACATTTCATCAATACAAACTTTGGAAAACCAATTTCTAAGGTATCTCCTTGCTGCCTCAAAGGGAACCTCCGTATATAAAATGCACATCGAGCTAGATCTTCCGTATATAACAGACATCATCAAAACGGAACCCCTCCTTCTCTGGCACAAAATTTGGACTACTCCTGAAACTGCCTTTAATAGAGAGGTGTTACAAGACATTCTTAAATTGGAAGGGGCTAAACATTTTAAACAAACTAACTGGCTAAACTATGTGAGAAACTTCTTTTTTGAAATCGGACGCCAAGAGTGGTTCTTAAATCCACTTTCACTAGAAAATATCTCGCGAAAACATCTGAGAAAGATTTTAATGGATCACTTGGAAACAGTCAGATGGAACAAACAAAAAATTTCTGACATGATCCTGGCATACCAACGGGTGACACCCATTAAGGGGCTTCAATTATACCTATCATCAGACATTCCATGCTATTCAAGGATGTTACTCACGAGATTTAGAATGGGCTCCTTTTTTCGTTACGTAACATTCCCAAAATCTAATGATTGGTCACGGATCATTTGTCTTTGCCCCTGTGACCTTAGTTCACAACAGTCAAATATTCACACCATCCTGTTTTGCAAGTACTATGGAGCTTTGAGAAAAGCCCTTTTATTACCTTTACTAAAGAGATGGAATATTCGCACATGTAAAACTGCTTTTGAGCGTTTAAAGGAACTAGAGGATAAAGAGGTGATAGCCAAAATGGAACAGTTTTTAAAATTAGTGATAAAATTTAGGAAAACTTTGGATTGAGACGGGTGACATTGACCAACGCCTTTTTGTCTTTTAAATTGTCTCGTCCAACGTACATGTTTTTTAATTCTCCCAGAAGTTTTCAGTGGAATTTTAAATGAATGATTTTTAACTAATTCTTAAATACATATGTATTTTTGTTTTTTAATTATGTATATGAGGTATGCTTATATGATATTTTGTCTGAATATCGAATAAAGCTTATTTTGAACCTTTGAACCTTTGAGGCCAGGTAATTTTCACTACTTCCTGGATCCCTCTGTATTGAAGGAAGTGATCCTTCCCAGGTGCAAAGTTTTCACAAGCTTGCTCAAATGTTAAGAACGTCTCATTGGGATAGAGGTCCACGAGAACCTCACAACCACCTTCCCTCGTGGCCAGAAAAGACCTATGAGTACTCATGTCCCTAAGCGGTGCCAATATGCAGATGGGTAGCTCTCTGAGGAAATGCGCATATCTCAGCTTCTTTTCCAAAAATTGCTGCCAAATAGTCGCAGTGTGACACACCACGTATGGCAAATCCCCATCGGCTGCCCTTCCCTTCATCAATGTTACCGGGAGGACTTCCGGGTCCACACAGCCTGCTAGTAGCCACTTTTCTCAGTTGGCCCCTCCTCCCATCCACCAGGCCGCGTGCTGGAGCTGGGCCGCAAAGTAATATAAATCAAAGCAAGGGGCCTCTAGTCCACCCTCTTCATATTTATGCATCAGTGTAGTGAGAGCCACTCTGCTATGTCGTCCAGCCCACATAAGTGAAATAAGACTTGTGTTCAATGGCTTAAAAATCAGTGCGGGAAATGGCCATGGTGCATTTTGTAGTGCGTATAGGCACCTGGGTAACATCACCATTTTTGACACTGCGAGTCTACACATCAGGGACAATGGTAAGGTATTCCAAAATGCCACTGAGTGTCTAAGGGCCGTCAGTACCTTATCATGGTTTAGAGCTATCAACTGGGCATCACCTCAAGGGTCCATACTTCACTCTCTAAAAGCCCATCTTTAAAAAAAAACACTCTGAATCCGTCTGAACCGGACAATTTCAGACCTATATCCAATATTCGTCTTCTAGCTAAAGTTCTCGAAAAATGCGTGCAACAACAACTTAGCCAACACATCGCCAAATTCAACCTGCTAGACGTATGCCAATCAGGATTCAGGCCAGATCACAGCACTGAAACTACTTAAAACTACTCTTCTCCACATTGTAGATGAAGCCCTTCTAGCCCTAGACCAGGACAAAACGTGTCTCTTCATTCTTCTGGATCTATCATCAGCGTTCGACCAGAAGAATGAAGAGACAATTTGTTGTTGTTGCACGCATTTTCCGAGAACTTTAGCTAGAAGACGAATATTGGCGATATGCAGGATTTCAGCTAACGGTTCCAGAGAACTGTTCCCCCTAATCCAATCATATTTTCAAAACGTTCTAGTAACTTCTCAAATATGATGGGATTAGGGGGAACAGTTCTCAAATGGTTTAAAACCTTCGTTCAGAACCGCTCTCAAAGATTCTTAGTTAATCGAAAGCTTTCCAATCCTTCTCCAATCACGATCGGAGTTCCCCAAGGTTCAACTCTCTCCCCTATGCTTTTTAACCTCTATCTGGAACCGTTAGCTGAAATCCTGCATATCGCCAACATCTCTTTCCACATGTATGCAGATGACACACAGATCTACATCAAAATCTCAACTCTAGAAGAGATCAATACAATGAACGAGGCTCTAAAGCTAACTGTGCAATGGCTTGCTAGCAACCAGCTCAAGCTGAATGCGCAAAAAACGGAATTCTTGCTAATATCCCCCCTAAAATTTCAACTGACATACTGGAATGGATTAACTCGATCACAGAGCTGAACTGCACCCCAACCATAGTGGACTCAGCCAAATCACTAGGAATCACACTTGACAAGAACTTGAATATGAGAGCCCACTTCAACACACTAGCCAAAAATGCAAGGTTTCACCTGAGCTACCAGAGAAAATTAAAACCATTCCTAGATACATCGGACCTTAAAATGGCAGTTCAGGCACTAGTTATTTCTATGATTGAGTATGGATGCTCTATCCTCTCCAGACTACCCAAGATCTCAATGGCTCCCTTAAAGTTTGTCTCAGTGCAGCTGAAAGACTCCTAACAAGTTCAAGAAAATTCGAACACATCTCTCCGCACCTCAAAGCGCTGAACTGGCTCCTGTATGAAGCCAGAATACAGCTCAAATTGGCCTGTGTCACACACAAAGCGTTACACTCACACTCTCCAGCGTATCACGCCCAGAAAATCATGATCTCCGGAGGAGATAGGCACTCCCGGTCTGCCAGAGCTTTTGTTCTGAAACCTCCCCTCTTCAGGAAGAAGAACACATACAACAGAGCTTTCCCAGCCATTGGCTGTCGCGAGCACTACCTCGCTGGTGCTGCGAACAGCCAACAGCCGACGCAGCCCCACCCACTCCGTGGAACGCTCGCACTACGGCGAAATATTTGCCGCGGTAAACGGGTTAAGTTGTACCCATGTTGCCTATTCCCTCTCATTGCAATATCCTGTTTATCATGGCAAAACATTCACATTGTTTTGTCTGTTTTGAAGTTTTGTAAACATCTTGCTTAGCTCTGTAAAGCGCTCTGATACCCTAATGGGTCACATTCGCACTCTATAAAACACTAAATAAATAAATGAAAATCTGCCACGTGGCTGGCATTACAGGAAAAAGATCAGATTTGGACCACTTTATTTGAAGACTGGATAGATTCCCAAAGCACGTCAGTTCAGTCAAGATGGAGACAAGTTCTCCTCCAGGTGCCTAAAAAATAATAAAATATCATCTGCATAAAGGGAGATGAGGAGGCCCGGCTTGAATTGGAATCCACGGTGTATGTGGCTCATGTTGAGGTGTCAGACTAGGGGGTCTAGTGCAAGTATAAAAAGTAAAGGGGACTGTGCATCCCTGACACGGTCCCTGCATTATGGTGAACAGAGCCATTGACTTTAAGACTTGCAGTGTGTTGTGTATATAGCCGGTCAATCAAGGAAGAGAAACCAAGGGGTACTCCCGGTTTGCAGATGACTGCGCGGAGGAAAGGCCATTCCAAGGAGTCAAACGTTTCTCTGCCTCTAAGAGTGCAATTGCAGTGGGTGTATCTGGTGAGATTCTATGAAGCCCTGAAAACACCACAGTCGCATTCAATGATGTGGAGCGATGGGGGACGAAGCCCAACTGCGCAGGTGAGATAATCTGGTCCATTAGTAGTGAAAGTCGATTATTGTAGTAGGTTGTTGCTCCTGCCTCTAGCCACCAAATCCTCATTAGGTCTCGCCTATGCAGCGCGCCTGCGCTGCTCAGGAGGGGACCTCATGTAATCGATTCCTTTTTGCCCTAAAAACATGCACCCGTTGCAATGCTTAGAATGGCAACGCATGCACGTTTGGCGATTCGCTTCTGGGAGCGAGCGGCGCCATATGGTAGCAATTATTGCGCTCGCTCCCGCAAGGGAAACGCTGCGTGGCCCCTCCCTCCCGCTTCACCCCACCAGTAATAGTCTGACAATGTCTGGCGCTTTCACTTTCGTTCGCGGCCGCACTTTAATGAGCCTGGACAATGGCAGCCGCATGTTTTTGAAACACACCCCAGTTATTTGCCCGCTTGAGGCAAAGTGTATTGTAGGACAGCCTCGGCAGTGTGCCCTGGGATGGCGAGGGGCACTGACTCCTGTATCTCCGAGCATGGATGAGGCACGCAGCAGCAGCCTTCCCTGCAGCGGCATGGAGGAGCAAGAGGGCAGGATCCGTTCGGGTCACTTTGCAGGAGCAGGATCCCCAACTTTGCAGTTAAGTGCTGGGCTCAAAGGAACACGCAGCCACTGCTCCAGCAACGCTCTGCATGCTGCAGGAAGCAAGAGGCGTGCGCTGTTTCAATCAGAGCAGCCGCAAACATGGTGAGGGGCTCAAGGCCAGCCCGGGTCATACAGAGCTGTTTGGGGAACAGGCTAGGCAAAGGGTGATAGAGTGCAACAAGACCCACGAGCCTCTGATGGCCCAGCGAATCACAGGCGCTTCAGATACTCCCTTTAAAGAAGCACAGCACTAGGAAATGCATGGAGAACAAAGTCTCCTGGCGGGTTAGCATGCAATGGAAAATGCGAGCCGGTTTGTTGCACAGGTTACGTGTTGACTGGCTCACTCCTCATCCTGCTTCGGTACATCCGAGGCAAGGCCGGTGAAGGGTGGACTCTCGTCCATGTTATAGTGTTAAGGAGTGTGTAAACAGCAATGCTACGGAGTCCTGGTGCTAGGCGTCAGTTTCAGCAGCCACCTTCTGTTATAAGTCTGCGTGGTGCAGCATGTGTGCGCAAACGTCAGAGTCTATGTTCGGCAGGTGGCCTGCCTGTTATGTTACTGACTCTGTCCAGTGCTACCAGCCCCTTCAGCGGTCCCTATCAGTCAGAAAACAGAAACGTGGGCATAGGTAGACTTATAAACCGTTGTAGATTAGACAATCAGAAATGAATGGCAGATCATTATCCCCAATACGTGTCTTCTGGAGTGACTCTAACCCAGCCCCTGTGGTTTGCCAGAGGCCTAGACCTTTGAGTAGGCTGTGGTCACGTACACTGCTGCGCCGTTGCCCTGTGCCTGGTCGCTGTGGCTCTCTGCAGCGGTCGTCTGTTTTAATGACAGCTTATCAGCGAAACCACAGGAGCCTGGCGCACTTCTCCTTCCCCACACAGTGACAGCAACCACAGTGACGCACCCTATGGTTACACAGAGGACCTCCGCTCCGGGAGCCAGCCTCCGGCCCACTGCTGCTTATGCAAAGCTCCTTCCGCGCCCTGGCTCCACAGGCTCAAACTGAAGCCGCCCTCGCCTCTGCACCCGCGGGGGTCCTTGGCTCTCTTAGGGTTTTATTGTGGTCACAAGCTTCTGGGCCCAGTCGCGAGGATGGCCGAGCAGGAAAGCCTGGAGTTTGGAAAGGTGGACTTTGTGCTGCTCGACCGAGTGACCATGGAGGACTTCATGAATAACCTGAGACTCAGGTAAATGCCTGTGATAGGTATGTTTTGGGCAGGGCCACTGGGCATATGCAATTCTGCGGCCAAGGTGGTTTCCTTGTGAGTATGGATTTGTTGCACTTGCCACACAATCCATCATCTGTATATTTTTCACTTGAGATCACAAAAAAATTGTTTCTAAATCCGTTACCATGCATGTTGCCGCGAAGTGGCAGGCCTGTTCCTGCACAGAGGCTGACCGTCTTTCAGGTGCTAATTGCTGAATCTAGATGTTAAACGAATAATCCTGCCGCATAACTCCCCACCACCCCCATCCGCCGCTTAATTCCTGTGCACTTAGCAATGGGGTTTCTTAAAAGATGCCCTATAATTCCGTGCCACTGAACAAAGGGCTGGGTAAAGAAAAGGCAGAACAGGAGGGTTGTGTCCCCAGGGGCATGGAGTCATCGCCTGGCACCTCTATACACCTGGCCACTTTGTGCATAGGCCCACTTGCCACCACCGCTGCTTATAGCTTTGCGCACAGTTGGCACACCTTAGTGCCTTGTGCTTTATAAATCACCTGCCTTGCCACCTTGCTCCGATAAATGCTGATGTGAAACTGATGCGAAACCGACCACACTACAAATCGAACTGTTCTTGCCTCTTAATACCAGGCACAAACATTACCCATCTCAATGGTACTCATTCTAGGGACATCAGTAGGATGAAAGGCTGTGTTATCTCTTACACTCACATTGGTACTCACAAACTTTATCTCGGGGGCCAAATTTACAGTGTGGTTTGTGGCAGAGGGCCGCACCTGTGGGGGCGGGGTCAGTGGGGAGCGGGGCTAGAGTAAAAAAAAAACTGTGACCGTGAGGTCGTACACAGGCCCCTGCAGCGCACGCATTAGTCCACTGAGCCACCAGACCCAGCACACACACACATCTGTGTGCCTGTCTCTCTGTGTCTCTGTCTGTGTGTGTGTCTGTCTGTGAGTGTGTGTCTCTGTGTGTCTTTGTCTCTGTGTGTGCTTCTCTGTCTCTGTGTGTGCGTCTGTCTGTGTGTGTGTGTCTCTGTCTCTGTGTGGGTATCTGTGTGAGCGTGTCTGTCTGTGTGTATCTGTCTCTATGTGTGTGTCTGTCTGTGTGTGTGTGTGTGTCTGTCTGTGGGTCTGTCTCTGTGTGTCCCCATCTCTCTATGTCTCTGTCTTTCTTTGTGTCTTTGTGTCAGTCTCTGTGTGTGTGTGTGTCTGTTTGTCTCTGAGTGTGTGTCTCTGTCTGTGTGTGTGTCTCTCTCTCTGTGCTTCTGTCTCTGTGGGTGGAGTAGAGGCTTTGGGAGAAGACCTCGCTGGTAACACGAAACAGGAAGCATCCCAAAAGGACCTTTAAAAGTCAGCTGCGAAAATGCGTACAGCTGACTTTTAAAGTGCCTTTTGGGAAGCTTTCCGACTGTGCCATCTATGAGGTCACAGAGGGGCAGTAAACACAGAAGATGGCTTGTGGAGCATAGGTAGTAAATCTGTACGTATGCTGCTGCAGTCATCTTCTGTGTTTACTGTCAGCCTCACTGTAAATGTAAAACAAGCATTGGCATAGCCAATAGGTCTCACCTTTGGGACCTTATAAGTGTTTAGCCATGCAACAGTTGATGTTGTTGCACCAAGGATATTGTGCTGGATAACTAAACACTTATAAGATCCCAAAGGCGAGACCTGTTGGCTATGCCAATGCTTGTTTTTCATTGCTACCATCTTTAGGATCTTTTCCATTTGTTCCAATCGCTTCATAATTTGGGCAGTGCCGTCCTCCAAGTCTGACACTCTCCCTTCAGCAGGCTCAATCCGGTTTTCATGGCAGTCAAGACGTTTGCCCTTCGTATCTAACCTCCTGGCCAGGGTGCCAAAGCGGCCAAAAATGGCTTAAAAATCCGTGTGGGAACCAGGCATGCCCTGAAATCCACCATTATTGCATCAGTGCCGGTCAGAGTGTCTGGGCCTGCACTGCTTGTGCCACTGCCCTCCGCCATGAGTGGGGGTTGTGTGGTAAGGTCAGCCCAGCGACACAGGTACTTTGAAAAGGGCACAGCAATGCCATTGAGAGAAAGCAGCCAGATAAAGAGCAACGTGTGGAGGATGAAGTGAAAGCAACAAGGCAGGAGAACCCAAGTCATAAGCCAAGCAGGTTGGTGGAGGAACTCATGCGAAGGGTCCACAATATTAAGGCCAGGATGTCAGAATAGTCAGAGATGCAGCCTTGTCAGGTGCCATAGCAGTGGAGAGGCAGGAAATCATGAGCGCCAGTACGCCTGCGCGTTGCCCAGTTGCAGCCGGACGCCCAGTCCCAAACACAGCAGGTGGCAGCTGCCCCATTGATCACAAATGGTGGGTAGGGGTAAAGAGGGAGGCAACGCAGGAGAGGTGGGGGTGTAGGATGCAGCGGGCTTGCCCGACATGGCCCAGCAGCCAGTTCCCCAGGCTCACCCGCGGCCACTGTCGCCACTGGGCTTCCAGGGAGACGAGGGGCCGGCCCTCCAATGCGGAAGCACCTCACCTGCTCTCTGCAATGTGAGCCACCGTACCCAGTCCTAGCCTGGTATGGCGCTACAGGCCGCAGTAGCTCTACTTCTCAAGTGGGTACACGCGGGAAGACCTCACCACACCGACAAGACCTCTAGGAGGGACGTGCTAGCGTTGGGCAACTCCTGGTCTGCAGGCTGGTGGAGGCTCGTACCGCTGCAGAGATGAAGGCGGCGGAGGTTCTGATGGGACGGCTTTGGAGATTAGTGGCCTCACCAGGGGCAGGAGTTCAGGTGCAGGGCACTACGACACAGGGCAACGTGGTCTCCAGAAGCACTGTTGCTGCAGCGTATGGGCAGGCCTTGTGCGAGGGCCTAGCGATGTGCCCCATTGGTAAATATCTCCCTCCATAGTGTCATCTTGGCCCAAGCTTGAGCAAAAGTATTCCCCATGTTTCAGAGACCCACAAGGGTCGGATGGCAAGTGATGGTGTGGCATAGCCCAGTTACATTATCGTTTTTCCCAGATGACCAACCCTCCCCGCAGAGAATTTACGGAGCCATTAATTTGTTACTGAATCTAATTATGATTGCAATCTTACCTTTGTACCCCCAATATCTCCTATGTTCCCCACACCCCTGCCCCTCCCCATCCCTTTGTACAGTTTCTGTATATTTCTGCACATTGACTTTGTTTGTACACTGTGATATATCCTGTAAAGCGCTCTGATACCCTCACGGGTCAAGTTTGCGCTCTATAAAACACTAAAATAAATAAATTAAATAAATAATAAAATGACCTTAAATACATTGCTGTAGTTTGTACAGGTGATTGTACCAAGTATCAGGCCTTGTTTCAGCACCACATGTTCCAATCTTCATTTTGACATGGAGGCAGTAGGAATGTAAATTGAACTTGGTGACCAGGGGTTGTATCATGAACATGTTTTACTTTCGCCTGCAGGCTCAGAGCTGGTCTATACACATGTTTTATTTCAAATAGTGCTGTCTGTAGATTACATCTGGAAACAGAGAGCTATGGCTGCTTCTTGTTGATTCTGTGCTGCACTGCCTGTTGCTCACACACTAATTCATAGATTGTCTGTATTATTGTATGTGCTGTATGCAGCTCAGTTTCAGCAAAGCTAGTGCAGCTGCCTCTTCTAGGCCTCAGCATGGTTACTGAAGTCCTTCATGATTTGGACCTGCTTTTTCTGTATAAGGAGTTAAGGCTCCCAAAGGCATGCTTTTAAAACCATCACCAAATAGCAATGACAAGAGGTGTACTGCATGCAAGACATCCATTCTAGAAGCGTTGCTTTGCACAGTGATCTTTGTTGACGGATGGTTGAAAGGGTGGTTTACCGTGGCAGGAGTGGATAATAGTAGTAGCATCAGAGAAAATTGCTTAGAGGTAGAGTCAGCACCTATAATATTTTGAATTCAGAAGGCAATAAAGCCGTAGAAGAGCAGCAAAATCTGATGTTTTCTAGGTTCTACTATAACCTTGTAGCCAAATGCCGGGGATTTATGGGTTCTTAAAGACCCTGAACCCTGTGGCTCGGACCTAAAGCGAGGGAGAGGGTCTTTACCAACCAGTACAGCCTGAGGTAGAAGGGTTACAAGGCTATTACAACATACCACCAACTGAGGGTAGAATTTTCTAAATTAGAAAGGAAGAAACAGGAAGACACACTTTGGAATGATGGAATAGAAGGCTTATGCCAGCCATTATAAGCCCAGAGCTAGCTACTCCATTCCATTTCAATTTTCCAATATAAAGGAAATACTGTGAGAAGTTGGCCCGATATGCAGCGTTCGCTATTCTAGCGACCACTATGTATCGTTCCGAACGACCCTTATGGTGATTGGTTGTAAGTCAACCTTAGACCAGCTATCCTAGTAGCGTGGATACGAGCAGTCTTCGAGCTAAACTCTAGAGGGCGTGTTAAGCCAGCTGTAATACCATCACATACCCCTTGAACACCAAGTGAAAGGACACCACACAAGTGTTATGAAAATAAACAGGATATTTATTAGGATCACAACAGCCCTGTACTCTTTGTGAGGACAGGGTACTAAGCACAAAACAAAAGCTCATAGAAAATACTTCAAGTGCACAATTTAAAACAAGTGCCCGAGGGCACGGAAAGTTTAGTGGTCTCAGGCGGACCCGATAAGGCAAGTCGGAAGCGAGGGACTCGGGACCCTAGAGTAAGCAGGCTATGCAGGCACTGAAATGCCGAAGTTACCTAGCCACGAGGGCTGCGGCTGCACAAGTCTTACAGGCGTCGGGGGTCTTCGCTGACGAGCCAGGAGCCGGAAGAAAAGGAGTTGCTGGCCGGCGACCAGTGATGAATAGTTCGTAGAGATGCAAGCCTGGATCAGTGATCGTTGATACCTGAAAGCAGAGGGGACCAAGTTCGTACTACTAGCCAGTAGTCAGAGGGTACCAGGAAGGCACCGGTTGGCCGTCACCTCGACTAGGTGAGTGGGCGATGCTAGGCTCTGCAGTCTCACGGACCGGGAGGCGTTGACGGCGACCAGGATGGAGGTGCGAGCTGTCCCACGAAGGTTGATGCTGTCGGCGTCGCTGGGCCCAGGATTGGGGCAACAAGCCTTGGCAGATCTCAGGGCCACGTGGTGGGCCTAAAATGGCGTCTTGAGTGGACCAGGAGGGTCCGGGGTGCTCCTCTCGAAAAAGGGAGCAAGGGCCGATCTGGAGCAACCAGACCAGCAGTGTTGATTGTCGGATGTCGCCAAAGAAGGGCACAAGCCAGCGGCTAGTGACCAGACAACGTGCTGAGCAGCGAGCAGAAGGGCCCCACGCAGATCGTGGAGATGCGGGGAGACTGCACTTCGGTGCTGGAGCTACTCAGGGTCAGGGCTTCTCGGACCCCAGAGCACTCACCAGAGAATTGCTTCGATGGTCGTGCTGATTAAGAAAGCGTGCAGGTTTTGATGATGGCCGGTCCCTCGAGGTCTCGTCGCACCCACAGATCTCAGCTGAGCTGACGACGTGGGTAGAGGTCAGAGGTGCCAGGGAAGCCGGTTCTCGTCGAGCTGGGCCGTCGGATCCTTGAGGAAGGACTTGCAGCAAACCGCAGAGTTCTTAGATGGTGCCTGCGGATGCAGGGTGACTACTCCTTAGCCACAAGGGAGAAATCTTGAGAAGAGTCTCAAAGTCCTTTCGTAGAAAGTATTCTTGATTCAAAGATGATCTAATTTGGAAGGGTCCCCGCTCCGATCTTTATCCTAAAGAAAGGGGTGGGTACATGACTAGGTCCTGCCCTAAGGGTGGGCCCAGGAAGGGGGGTAGTTACACCCCTCTCCCCCTGCTGGACTGTCCCCAGGTCAGGGGCTGCGCGCCCCTGGAACTGGTTCTAGCCGGCAGATGCGTAGTGAGCACCGGGGTGCCACTCCGCAGTCACCTTCTTGTAAAGCCCTACCTACCCAGAATACACAAACCCTGTTTGGGACGGTGCGAACACCGCCCTTGACAGGAAACCCTTTGTCCAAGCTCTCCTCGCTGGAAGGACTCCCAGCAGCAGGAGGTCAGACTCGTGTCTGTGGTGGCAGCATCCATTTTGTGGAGCTGAGGCTTCAGTTAACTTTAACCGGGGTTCACAGTTACGTACATGTCGTGTCCCTCTAGAAGGGCGGAATGCTAACCTCGTCACCAGAATTGGTGAGGGGGCAGCATCCCGATTCGTATGACACCTTACTCGACATGCCTTGATAAAGCGATACCGAAGTTACCGATATGATACGCGTTATCATGGAACAGCCAGTGGGTCTTGGTTCCGCGAGCTGCAACCGGGCTCGGCTCGTGCCATAGCCCAATTCACACGGTTCCATGCACTCTGCCTTCAGGATTGTCAAGGCCTGCCATAGGAGTGACTGAGAGGAACTCGGGTGTCCATTTTAAGGTTAGGTATAGGGATACTACACCTACAGCAACGGGCGAGTACGCCACGTGGCCCCAGCTGTCGTGCAGCCAGTTGTGTCAGATTTAGATGGCCATCCAGGGGTGGCATAATACATGCTTCAGCCCCTGGTAGGCCCTGGGTACACTGATGCCCTGAGTTACAGGGTCTGACAAGGTGGCCCAGTACCAATTGGAAATGTACCTAAGGTACATGGAATCCATTTTAGAGAGAGAGCAGTAGGCCTGGGGTCCTGATTGGCAGGGCCCCAAGTCAACTAAGTCGGAAAACCAGCAAAACACCAGGCAAAAAGTCGGGGGTAACCATAGTCAGGTATCTACCTTCCTACACAACCCCCCCCCCCCCCCAAATGAAAGGAGATAAGGTTATCCTTGTCCAGGTAAGCCTATATTGCCTGAGTGGCCATATGAGGTGGTACATGCGCTGGCATGGTTACCCCCTGTATCATGGTCCACTAAGCAACCCCTCACCCTAAGGGTATCTGAGGGTCTCCACCATAGGGAATCACTACCTGTGGTGTGCTTTGGCAAAGTAACAGGCTGGTGTGGGAATGGAGTACTGAAGTGAGACTCCACTACTGTTGGGCTCTACTTCCTCCAATCACTATCCACCATATGTGCCTTTCTTTCCAGTACTGAGTTGCTATGAGCTCTCAGGGTCAACCTCTGGCTACCTAAAGCTGGAGGCTGAGTCCCTTTGTTTGGCTTACTGGAGGGACAGGTCAGGTTAGGGGTTTTTAGGCCCCAGGTTTGGCCGTGCCCCACAGTGTCCAGCTGTGGGAGTTCCTTAACTACGTTTAAGGGGGATCCCTCAGGAGTTTGTTTTATTTTCACTTGGCTAGGGCTACTAGCTTCAGTGATCCTAATCTGCTGATTGGGGATTTTTGGACAGGGGGCCCTTTGGGGTCCACCACTGGCCTCCCTGACCTCTACGGCCCTGGGCTGACTGAGGCAGGGTAGAGAGGGGCAGGTTACCTGCTCCAGACTGGGTCCCACCTGGGAAGGGTCCACTGTCATCAGGGGCTCTGCCAGGCTAGGCCTGACTACCTCTGGGGCAGTTCCTTCACCAGGGGTAGAGTCAGTTCCCTGAGGAGGCTGGCTGTCACCTAGTGTCTGGGAGGAGGAAGACTTTTCTTCCTCCTCAATGCTCTCTGTTTGAGTGGAGTGATCCATTGTTTCAGGCTTCACAACACTATTATCGGTCTGAGTTTGAGCTGTGGCCATCACAACTCCACCAACCTTTTCAGGAAGGGACTCAGTTTGGGTTTGGGCCGTGACCATCACAGCCTTGCCAACCTGTTCAGGAAAGGCATCTTTCTGGGATAGGGCCGTGACTGGCACAGCCCTCCTGACCTGTTCAGGGAGGACTTCTGGGACTGGGGCTGTGGCTATCACTGCCCCACTAACTTTACCATGGAGGTTTACCATTTTAAAATGGGTTTCTTGCTCTACCTCAGCCCAGGCTGAGGTCTCTAAATCATTCCCCAGTAGGCAATCTACAGGCAAGTTTGGTGACACTGCCACTCTTTTGTGACCAGTGACACCTCCCCAGCTGAGATTTACCACTGCTATGGGATGATCTCTCTGCACTCCATCAATGTTCACTACCTGGTATGTGGCACCAGGCATAGGTTGCCTTGAGGGGACTAGGCTCTCAGCCACCATGGTGATGCTAGCCCCTGTGTCTCGGTAGGCCTCAACTTTTGAACCATTGATGAGGGGCTCCTGTCTGTACCTGCCCAAAGTGTTGGGACAGGCTGTGAAGTTGGCAAACCCCATGCCAGTCTCACAGACAAGAGTATCTAAGTCAGGGGACCTGGTTAGGCCAGAGTCCCCAGGCACTCCCAAAGAAAATGCACCCAGATTCTTGGGGGCACTCCCACCACCTGGGGGATTACTACTAGTAGTAACAGGAGGCTGGGAAGTTTTATTTGGGGGTATGTTCTCCTTATTGTTGTTGGCCTTGGGACAACTGCTGTCAGTTTTGTAATGGCCCACCTGTTTGCAGGTGTGACAATAAGGTTTCTTTTGGGTTTTGGGAGAAGTTGGGGACCCACCATTTTCAGAGGAATTTGGGGGCCCTGTGGTTTGATCCGAAGATTTATTCCCACCCTTCTCTTGAGGCTTGGTCGATTCCTTCTTTTGGTCACCACCCTGGTTCTTAGGCCTGACCCTGGTTCTGACCCATTTGTCCGCCCTCTTAACCAATTCTTGTGGAGAGGTCAGATCAGAGTCTACCAGGTGCTGAGGTAATAACTGGTTCTGACAATTACTTAAGATTTGCTCTCTCATAATTAGATTGTACAATCCTTTAAAATCAGTAACCTTACTTCCCAGTAGCCAGCCTTCAAAAGCCTTAGTGGCACAATCGACAAAGTCAGACCAGTCCTGAGACTGAGTTTTCTGGGTATCCCTGAACAGCAACCTGTACTGCTCAGTGGTTAGGCCGAACCCATCAATCAGTGTGTTCTTCAGGACCTGGTAATTGTTAGCATCCTCGACTCTAGTAGTGAGGAGCTTATCTCTACCTTTACCTTCAAAGGAGAGCCACAAGATAGCTGCCCACTGACTCTGGGGGACGCACTGTACAGTGCAGGCCCGCTCCAAAGCAGTAATCCATTTGTGGATGTCGTCCCCTTGCTTAAAGGGGGGCACTATCTTATTCAGGTGCTTAGTGTCTAAACTCCTGGGTTCCCGTGGGGGATTGCTGCCACCAGTGGGAATTGTCCCACTCAATTCTTGCTCTCTAGCAAAGGCGAGTCTTTCTTTGGCCAGGGCAAGTTCTTCCCTCTCGATCCGCAGATTTACTTCCTGCTCCTTCGCTTCGTACACTCTCCTCTGAGGTGATGTCATCCCTCTTCGAGCAGAACCTCGAGAGCCATTGGTCCGAGCGGATCTGTTAGAGCCTCTCGACAAAGACCTAACTCGTCCGTTCCCAATGTTAAGCTGGCCCGAGAGAGGGCCCAGGGGTCCCCTAGTACCAATCTCGTGCCGGCTTAAGTTGTCCTGAGTTAGCTGACTAACTATGACTGGACCGTCGTCTGCCTCGTCCCCAGATGTCTCTGGTTCCTCGTCCTCCTCTTCGCCCTCGGCGGAGAGATGGATAAGGTCAGGGTCACCTCGGGTTCCCTCGAGGGGAGGCATCTCCATTTCTGGATGAGAAGGGTCGGTGTTACCCGCCCTCCTAGCATCATAAGTCTCCAAGAGACCAATCAGAAATGGAATGGTAGGGTTTGCACCCTGTTTTAACTTCCGAGATGTACAGATCTGTCGCATCTCGTGGAAGCTAAGTGCAGCATATCTGGAGGTGACCTGTGGAGGGTCGACTGACACAAGGGGAGACTCAGAGTTTCCTCCTTTGTCCGACATGCTGCTTCTAGTGTGGTGTAAGTGATGCACCTACCTACACTATGGGTTTACCTACTGATCCCTTGCTAAGAGTTGTAGCCAAGGTGTGCTAAGCCTTGAGGAGCTGCAACAGCTGGTTCAGTAGAACTCTGAGTATTCTAAGCTAAGTTATATGTACCTGGAGTACTTATGCGATCTTTCACAAGATATTCTTAGGATACGCGTGGTAAAACAACAGCAAGCTCAAATCCCACCGCTGCCACCAATGTGAGAAGTTGGCCCGATATGCAGCGTTCGCTATTCTAGCGACCACTATGTATCGTTCCAAACGACCTTTATGGTGATTGGTTGTAAGTCAACCTTAGACCAGCTATCCTAGTAGCGTGGATACGAGCAGTCTTTGGGCTAAACTCTAGAGGGCATGTTAAGCCAGCTGTAATACCATCACATACCCCTTGAACACCAAGTGAAAGGACACCACACAAGTGTTATGAAAATAAACAGGATATTTATTAGAATCACAACAGCCCTGTACTCTTTGTGAGGACAGGGTACTAAGCACAAAACAAAAGCTCTTAGAAAATACTTCAAGTGCACAATTTAAAACAAGTGCCCGAGGGCACGGAAAGTTTAGTGGTCTCGGGCGGACCCGATAAGGCAAGTCGGAAGCGGGGGACTCAGGACCCTAGAGTAAGGAGGCTATCCAGGCACCGAAATGCCGAAGTTACCTAGCCACGAGGGCTGCGGCTGCACAAGTCTTACATGCGTCGGGGGTCTTCGCTGACGAGCCAGGAGCCGGAAGAAAAGGAGTTGCTGGCCGGCGACCAGTGATGAATAGTTCGTAGAGATCCAAGCCTGGATCAGTGATCGTTGATACCTGAAAGCAGAGGGGACCAAGTTCGTACTACTAGCCAGTAGTCAGAGGGTACCAGGAAGGCACCGGTTGGCTGTCACCTCGACTAGGTGAGTGGGCGACGCTAGGCTCTGCAGTCTTACGGACCGGGAGGCGTTGACGGCGACCAGGATGGAGGTGCGAGCTGTCCCACGAAGGTTGATGCTGTCGGCGTCGCTGGGCCCAGGATTGGGGCAACAAGCCTTGGCAGATCTCAGGGCCACGTGGTGGGCCTAAGATGGCGTCTTGAGTGGACCAGGAGGGTCCGGGGTGCTCCTCTCGAATAAGGGAGCAAGGGCCGATCTGGAGCAACCAGACCAGCAGTGTTGATTTTCGGATGTCGCCAAAGAAGGGCACAAGCCAGCGGCTAGTGACCAGACAACGTGCTGAGCAGCGAGCAGAAGGGCCCCACGCAGATCATGGAGATGCTGGGAGACTGCACTTCGGTGCTGGAGCTACTCCGGGTCGGGGCTTCTCGGAACCCAGAGCACTCACCAGAGAATTGCTTCGATGGTCGTGCTGATTAAGAAAGCGTGCAGGTTTTGATGATGGCCGGTCCCTCGAGGTCTCGTCGCACCCACAGATCTCAGCTGAGCTGACGACGTGGGTAGAGGTCAGAGGTGCCAGGGAAGCCGGTTCTCGTCGAGCTGGGCCGTCGGATCCTTGAGGAAGGACTTGCAGCAAACCGCAGGGTTCTTAGATGGTGCCTGCGGATGCATAGATGGTGCCTGCGGATGCAGGGTGACTACTCCTTAGCCACAAGGGAGAAATCCTGAGAAGAGTCTCGAAGTCCTTTCGTAGAAAGTATTCTTGATTCAAAGATGATCTAATTTGGAAGGGTCCCCGCTCCGGTCTTTATCTTAAAGAAAGGGGTGGGTACATGACTAGGTCCTGCCCTAAGGGTGGGACCAGGAAGGGGGGTAGTTACACCCCTCTCCCCCTGCTGGACTGTCCCCAGGTCAGGGGCTGCGCGCCCCTGGAACTGGTTCTAGCCGGCAGATGCGTAGTGAGCACCGGGGTGCCACTCCGCAGTCACCTTCTTGTAAAGCCCTACCTACCCAGAATACACAAACCCTGTCTGGGACGGTGCGAACACCGCCCTTGACAGGAAACCCTTTGTCCAAGCTCTCCTCGCTGGAAGGACTCCCAGCAGCAGGAGGTCAGACTCGTGTCTGTGGTGGCAGCATCCATTTTGTGGAGCTGAGGCTTCAGTTAACTTTAACCGGGGTTCACAGTTACGTACATGTCGTGTCCCTCTAGAAGGGCGGAATGCTAACCTCGTCACCAGAATTGGTGAGGGGGCAGCATCCCGATTCGTATGACACCTTACTCGACATGCCTTGATAACGCGATACCGAAGTTACCGATATGATACGCGTTATCATGGAACAGCCAGTGGGTCTTGGTTCCGCGAGCTGCAACCGGGCTCGGCTCGTGCCAGAGCCCAATTCACACGGTTCCATGCACTCTGCCTTCAGGATTGTCAAGGCCTGCCATAGGAGTGACTGAGAGGAACTCGGGTGTCCATTTTAAGGTTAGGTATAGGGATACTACACCTACAGCAACGGGCGAGTACGCCACGTGGCCCCAGCTGTCGTGCAGCCAGTTGTGTCAGATTTAGATGGCCATCCAGGGGTGGCATAATACATGCTTCAGCCCCTGGTAGGCCCTGGGTACACTGATGCCCTGAGTTACAGGGTCTGACAAGGTGGCCCAGTACCAATTGGAAATGTACCTAAGGTACATGGAATCCATTTTAGAGAGAGAGCAGTAGGCCTGGGGTCCTGATTGGCAGGGCCCCAGGTCAACTAAGTCGGAAAACCAGCAAAACACCAGGCAAAAAGTCGGGGGTAACCATAGTCAGGTATCTACCTTCCTACAAATACTCTCTCTGGTATTGTTTATTGGTTGTTATCTATTGATCCCACTAATGCAATTGTGTGATACCAGTGAGTAGGAGGCATCTGGAGTGTTACATGTTCTTCGGTGTTCCTGAATGTGAGATCTAAGTAGGCGTATTGTGCTTCCTACATAAATCTTGCTGCAGACACAGATGTAGACATATACCACATGGGTTGTTTTGCAGTTATTAAACTGACAAATATCATAATTCTATTACAGGACCGGAGGCTTCGTATTATGCTTCTCTTTCATTTTAATGCCACACACAGCAGCCAATGAAATCTTTGCAAATCAAAACAAAACTACATTTCCCATGATGCAAGCACATCACTTCCTGCGACTGTCCATAAGAACCAGGCAATACCGGATATCCTCCTCTTTCTTTGCTGCTCACGCAGCCAGTTAAGTGCCTTTTGTTTAATTGTTATAATGGGGATAATGCATTTCATGTGTCACACTTGAGCGCTAATTCGCACATTGCCGCGCTGTTTATTTCATGTGCTTGCACTGTGTTTCTTATTGTTGTCACTGTTTCTACTCGCAAGTTTGTTGGCACTTTTGGCCAACTGCGCCACCCTGCTGTCATCGGGGGTGTGCACGCGTCTTGCCGGTGCATCCCTGTGCAGCCCGAGGTGTGTATACAGCGCGAGCCTCGCGCAGAGATTCCTGGCGCGTCTTCCTCGTTAGACGGGAGGAGAGCGTCTTGCTCAATAGGCGTCAGGGGCGTTGTTTTACCCGCTCGGCGGGCTCCTTAGTTGCATCAAGTGCTGCTGGGCTGATTTGGGCAATATTCCTCACCGGTACCGACCCGCCTACGGCAGGGAAATATATAATTGAATTTTAGAGCGCAGAGGCCCCCCTCATTGGCCGGAAGACGCTCGGAGCTTGCACTTTCGCTTTCTAGTAAGTTTCGATGTGCGTAGTCCAATTGGGCTTGTTTTTGGTAGGATTGGGCTACGCACATCGCTACTGCCCGTTTTTCATAGGGTTTTCTGCCATTTCACTCCGGATTCCTTGCTGAGCAGATCCCTTACGCTTGGCAAGCTGCAAAAATGCTGGGCCTGGAGGGTGCACACCTCCTGTGTATTCTTTTACTGCTCTTTGCTCCATTTTACGCCCTGAGGGCTGCAAGAACCTGACTACAGCCTTTGGCTGAGGAGCTAGGTACCTGGTCGCTTTTTGTACTGTGGGTTAGCTCCCCCCCGACTCCTCTCAAGCTTTACTATACTTACCTTTATGAGCAAGTCCATGTATAAATTTGGCACCACCATGGATGATTGGGTTACCTATGAGGAGGATGATGTTTATGTAGAGGAAGGGACTAATCCTTCCATTGAAGAGAATATTGTTGAGGCCCTGGACGCCTCGTATCAGGATTCGGTCAACAAGGCCCTGGAGAAGGCAGTTCCCGGAACTGTTCAACAAGCCTTGGCAACTGCGTTAAAGCCTATCACTAAGCAGTTGGAGAAATTCGCCAATGGCCATGGGTTTACTTCCCCTACAAATCCCAAGAAAGACGGTGCGTCTTCTGGTTCGCAAACTGATTCTTGGCCACATTCCTATTCCTTGCCCTCACTGCCTGTCCCTGATCCCAGTCGGTCCAAGGTTCCGGACACGGATACTGACACTGACACTACAGCCACTGACACCCCTGACGAGTCTCCTCCCAGGAAAAAATCTAAAAAGTCCAAGAATGTGGAACCCGCTCAGCCTGTGTCCACCCCCTTTACCTTCAATCCTGCAGACATTGTTCATCCCAAGTCATCCGATTGGCTTCCGGCGCCGGAGGTCGGTGTCTATATTTATGACAATCTACGAAAGAGTTTTGACAAAGTGGTCAGGAATAGACTCAGGTCTGAGTACCCTAGGCCGGACATTGCCGAGAAAGTCGTGGAAACTCCAAACATAGATTCTAGCATATTAACCTTTTTGAAAAAGTTTGCGAAGGACCCTAAGAAAGGCATTGATCGCGCATGGAGGGGATGCCAGGATAAGCTCCTGATGTTGTGGGGCCCCTGGCCAAAATATTGGAGATGGCCTTGGAGGCACAATAATCAGGTACAGCAATAGTCCCGCACGTTCTGGCCGACTGGACCCAGAAGGCGATATGCCTCTTGGGCAACGCTAATTGCGCTATATCAACGGAGCGCCATATGTCCCTCCTCATAAGGATGGACTCCAACCTCACCGAGCTTGCAGCGGCAGAACCTGGGCCCCTGGCGGATGGCAATTTATTCGGTGAGCGTTTTGTGAAGGATGTGGCTAAATATATGGGAACCTTCACGACTCTCGATAAAGCACAGTCGGGAATCAAGAGAGCCATTCAGGCTGGTGTTTTTAACAGAGCCGGACAAGGCCGGGGACGCTCGTTTGGCCGCCAGTCTTTCCAAGGCCCCCAGAGAGGCGACTTTGGCCGAGGTATAGGCGATTGGGATTCCACCCGTGTAGGAGCGTTCTACCCTACCAGGAGGCACTTCAATAAGCATCGGTTCAACAGGAGAGCCTACCGTGGTGGCTTCCAGGCCACAGAATCTTCAGGTGAGTGCTCCAGATACTTCCCCACTCCCTCTGAGCGGTCGTATTCGTTATTTCTTTCAAAATTGGGTTCAATTGTCTCAGGATGCTTGGATTTTAGAAACTGTTCAGGGTTTTCATCTAGATTTCTTTCAGGTCCCCATTCAGGACAGGCGTCCCAGGCAGCTGTCTTTTTCCCAAACAGAATGCGTTTTCATAGATTCAGAAATAGGAGAATTGCTGCAGAAACATGTGATAACATGCTGCTATGAGGGCTCTCATGGTTTCTGCAGCAATATTATTCTGGTTCAGAAGAAAGGTGGCGGTTACAGGTTGGTACTCAATTTGAAGGATTTCAATCGTTACATGGTTTACAAACATTTCAAGATGGAGGGTATCCATCTCTTGGCAGATCTTCTGAAGCAAGGGGACTGGATGGTCCGTCTGGATCTGAAGGACGCCTATCTATCTGTGCCGATTTTCCCTCCACATTGAAGGTTCTTGCAATTCCAGTGGAGACCAGTGGTACAAATATTTGTTCCTTCCTTTCGGTCCTTCATCAGCTCCATGGTGCTTCACCAAGGTGTTGAAACCGGTGGTAGCCTATCTCAGAGAGCAAGGGCTTAGCATGATTGTGTATCTAGACGATATACTGATCATGGCTCAGATGCAGGACACGGCGATGCATCATCTGCGTATGACCATTGCTATGCTGCAAAATCTCGGGTTTGTGGTCAACGAGACCAAATCAGTTCTGTGTCAACCCAAAGGATAGATTTTCTGGGTTTTGTGATAGACTCTCACACGGCTCAGTTGAGTCTTCCCCGATCAAAATTGCGCTACATACAGAAGGAACTACGCGCCCTGTTGTCCAAACAGACAGTCTCATTGAGGGCTGTTATCAGGATAGTGGGTCTCCTGGCGTCATCTATTCAGGCGATCTTCCCGGGCCGCCTTCATTATCGGGCCCTTCAGAGATTGAAGATTCAGCACCTACAGAAGGGTCTCTCGTACACGGACCTGGTTCCTCTGTCCTTGGAGGTTCACCAGGAGCTTCAGTGGTGGCTAGGCCACGTGGAGGCATGGAACGGTCGGGCCATTATTGGCTCCGTTCCAGAGGTTGTCATAGAGTCCGACGCCAGCCGTTGGGGCTGGGGTGCGCGTTGCGGAAATATTTCCACGGGAGTACGGTGGTCCCTACAGGAATTAGATCTCCGTATAAATTGCCTAGAGCTGCTCGCCGGCTCATTCACGATCAAGACTCTGTCACCCAAGAAAGTGTCATGTTGCATCCTATTAAGGATGGACAACGTCTCGGCAGTTCGCTACATCAACAAACTGGGAGGCACAAGATCCTCCATGTTTTTTTTTTAACTTTATTGTGCAAAAGTAGCATTACAAGTATGGGCCTAAAACCACAGGGGGCGGCCGCTAGGACATGTAAGGCAATGTATGTAGTTCACAAAGCAGCGACCGCTCTTCTGTGGTCCAAATTAACACAGGATACCTTTTCGGCAACACAGGATGTAGGCAGGATATAGAAATTTTTAATTTTTTAAGCAAAAGGAAGAAAATAAACAAGGGAAAAAGACTCAAGGCGAAAGACGTTATAGACGCTGTCAAGCTCCGATGGGGGGGACCCACAGTACAAAATAACAGATCAGGAGGGCATGGAAGACAATCGGGAAGGGGGGGAGGCAATGGGGAAGTCAGACAATAGAACAAAAAGGAATAAATCGTTACAGGAACCTCCGGATCAGGGGGAGGATGGAATGTCCAAAATGTCTTCGAGGGGAGGTGTGCAAATGTTCCCTCGGTAGGCGTTCCACTGACCCCAGATCTTGCTCCACGCCCTAGGCTTGCCCCTAGCCACGTACACCGTCTTCTCTCTAAACATACACCAGTCCATATTCTCCTTCCACGCCGACACGGTGGGAGACCGCGGGGAACCCCACAACTGCGCAATATCTCTTTTCGCAATCATGTTCCCCAGTGCCGCCCACCGGGCCTGGGCAATGTTATAATCATTCGGCTCCCACACATTCAACAGACATCTACGGGCTTCAGGCAGCAAAGCAACCCCGGTAACACCCTCCATGACCGCATGCACCCGCTGCCAATACGCCGCCACCTCCCGGCACTCCCAGAGGATGTGGAGAAAGGTAGCACTCATACCACATCCACGCTTACACAACCCATCCAGGGAAAAACCCATTGCGACCAAACGATGACCCGTAACATATACACTGTGGAGATTCTTGAGCTGGACAAGACGGAGACGGGCCGGAATGGCGACTTCTTTCGGGGAGGATAAGGCGGCCTGCCAGTCCTCGTCATCCAACTCCAACCCGTCTCCGGACCAGACCTCTCTGAGACGTACAAGAAGGTCTGCCCGATTGTTAATTAGTTTCTTGTAGATCAAGGAGATTGTACTATCGGGCAGATGACCATCAAGTATACGGTCCTTGAGTGGGGATGACTCAGGAACCGATTCACCAGCTGTGAAGACAGACAGCAAAGCGTGGCGAACCTGTACATACCTGAAGAACTCTCGTTCTCCCAATTCGTACTCACTTTGAAGCATCGCAAAGGTCTTGACCGCTCCCTTCACCCAAAGATCACCCACTCTGCTGATACCAATCATGTCCCAGTTCTCAAAACCTTTCGTTGTCCAGAGGCATCTCAAGTGTTCAGACGCATACAATGGGGTCGTTTCGTCAATCGATCATTCCATCCCATAGCCGCATTCGCATCTTTCTACACACGCACCGCAACCTTAGTGGGTCCTGTGAGGTTCCTCCCCGCGGTCCGAGAGCAGAGTGCTCTATTGAAGTTACCGCCGGGCAACTGATGTTTGTCCATCTCGAATGCGGGAGCCGGACCGGGTTCATACATAGCATGGTTGATGGCGGACAACTGAGAGGCCCAGTAATACCTCCTGATGTCGGGGAGCGCAATGCCCCCGTCATACCAGGGGAGAGTGAGTTTTGCCAGAGCAATGCGAGCACGGCCGTCCCACACGAGCCTCCTCTGCAAACCTTCCACTTCCCGAAAATACGCCGCCGGAATAGCGTCAAAAGAATTTTGAAGCGCATAGAGGAAGCGAGGCAGCGACATCATTTTAAAGAGTGCCGCTCGACCAAGTAGCGACAACGGCAGTTTACGCCACCGAGCCACGTCCACCTTCAGTCGTCGGAGAGGAGGGAGGAGATTGTGCTCGTAGCGGGCAACCGGGTCCAACGATATATAGACTCCCAGGTACTTGAAGCCTGATTGCGAGATTTGAATGGGAAACCTACTCGGCAAGGGGGGAAGGCCGCCCGAGATGACATACACACACGATTTGGACCAATTGATAATCAGGCCGGAATTCTTGCCGAAAGAAGTGAGAATATCAAACAGGACGTTAAGGGATTTACGAGCGGAGGTAAGGTATAAAAGGATATCGTCTGCGTACAACGAAGCACGATCTTCAAAATCGGGGGACCACTGGATGCCCTTTATCGAAGGCTCCCAACGGAGCCAGGCTGCAAGCGGTTCGAGAGCAAGAGCAAAGAGCAAGGGGGACAGCGGGCATCCCTGCCGCGTACCCGTCCCGAGAGCAAAGGACTGGGACACTCTGCCATTGACGACGACCTGAGCTAACGGATCCGAATACAAAAGCTTAACCCAACTAATAAAGTTCGCACCGAAACCGAATTTCGCCAGAGTGGCCCAAAGATATGGCCATTCGATCGTATCAAAGGCCATCGTGGCGTCCAAGGAAGCCAAGATGGCCGGCTCTGATAGAGAGGGGGTGTCTGGAGAGGTAGTCTGCTGGGTTTGTCGCTCCCGGTCTGTACTCTACTTGGTAGTCGTATTCTTGCAGTTGGAGGATCCATTTCTCGATCCTGGGAGGCGGCTTAGACACTGACCCTCTGAATAGTGGGATCAGCAGCTTGTGGTCCGTTGACCCTGTGAATGGGTGCCTGTATACATAGACATGGAAGTGTCTGCATGCCCAGTGAATCTCTATTGCCTCCCGCTCTATTTGGGAGTACCTTTGCTCGGTGTCCGTTAAGGAGCGACTGGCATAGGCAATGGGGACCCACTCGTCTTCGCTTTGGCGTTGGGTCAGCACGGCTCCCAGGCCGTATGGGCTGGCATCAACAGCTATGTTGGTGGGCTTAGCAGGATCGAAGTATGATAGGGTCTTGTCCGCGGACAGCGCCGCTTTTGTGTCTCGGAATGCCATTTCCTGTTCTTCGCCCCACTGCCAAGGGGTAGCAGATTTGGTTAGCTCTCGTAGAGGCCGGGTGAGGTTTGATAGGTCTGGCACGAATCTCCCGCAGAATTTCACCATGCCCAGGAAGCTCCTTACTTCGGATATGTTGGAGGGGGCAGGCGCCTCTTGCACATCTTTAACCTTGTCCGGATCTGGGGCTACCCCTTGGTCGGAAAAGGTATAGCCGAAAAAGCTAATCTTGTTTTGGAGGAACTGGCATTTATCACGGTGTAGTGTCAGGCCTGCATCCTTGATTCTCTGTAGCACCACTCTCAGTCTCTGGTGATGTTCCTCGATGGAATTGGCATAGATCCGTAGGTCGTCACTGACGTTTAAGACCCCTGGGAGTCTACTTAGAACCTCCCTGATAGTGTTCTGAAAAACCTCTGCAGCACTTGAGATGCCGAAGTTGAGACGTCGGTAGCGTCTGAGGCCTACGTGGGTGGAGAATGTAGTTATATAGCAGGAGTCCGGGTGGAGGGGCAGCTGGTGATAGCCCGAGCGAAGATCCATTTTTGAGAACCACCTGGCTCCGTTTAGCTCTCCCAAGATGTTGTCGATTGTGGGGGTCAGATGCCTCTCCCTCTTGACCGCTGTGTTAGGTAAACGCATGTCTACGCATATGCGGACTGGTCCAGGCTGTTTCGGTTTGCGCGCTACCACTATTGGAGATACCCACGGGGTGGGTCCGCTGACCTTCTCGATGATGCCCTGCCGTTCAAGGGCTTCCAGTTCTTCCTCGACTTTCTTCCTGAGGTGGAAGGCTATTATTCTGTGCCTGAGTGCGACAGGTTGGACCGTCTGATCGATGTGGAGGGACACCTCCTTTCCATTCAGGTACCTGATGCCTCGGAACGTATCCTCGAACTCCTCCAGTATGGTGTCTAACTCTTCCGTCAGCACGGCTATGGCGAATGATATTAGTCTGAGCTCCTCCGCTGCCTGCCCGCTGATGAGCATGTCACTGCCCTCTTTGGTGACATAGATGGTCGTCGGGACTTTCAAGTCTTGATGCTGGAGTTCAGTCTGGAAGCATCCTATTAGTGGAATCGGCGTCTTCTGGCCATACGCGAACACTCTAATCTTCGCTGCCCGCAGTGATGGTTTGGTGCTTAGCTGATTGTACACATTCGCCGCCATTAGTTCGATGGAGGCTCCTGTGTCAATTGTGGCCCTCACCTCTTGCTGGTGGATCTTAATGCGACACTTTGGGAGACGCCGCTTCTTCCGCTGTGGTTGGTCAATGGCGAATACGTAATGAACGGGATAGTCATTGGCGTCGTTGTCCATGTCTTCGCTGTCCCGATCTTCTCTTATGGCATGGGCTGCCTCCTTCTTGGACTTGGTCGACCTGCATACGGCTGCGAAATGGTTCATCCATCCGCATGAGCTGCATCTCTTTCCTCGCGCCGGGCAGTCTTGGGCGCGGTGGGGCTTGCCTCCGCAATATCCACATTCTCTGCGCTTGTCTTGCGGCTTCTTCCCGCCATATTGGCGCGCTTTCGGTTTGACGACATTGACTTGTTCTGCCGTATTAACCTGCTCTGTCTTGACGGGCCGGTGGAGAGCAGCCTCCATGTGTGAAGCTCTCGCCTGTGACAGTTCTTTGGAGCGTCCCAATTTTAGGATGTCTGTTAAAGGCTTTCAATCTTCTTGTAGGATTGTTACCCTCAGTTTCGAGGAGTAGCACCCCTGTATTATCTGCCCACATATCTCCTCTTGCTCGTCGCGGAAGCCACACGTGCTGGCTAGTTCTTTCAGCCTGCCGTGGAATGCGTCTAGTGACTCTTCTGCTTCTTGTCTTGCTTGGCGAAAGATGAATCTCTCGTAATCTTTGCTGGCCATTGGCTCGAAGTGTGCATTGAGAGCATTGAGGAGCGTGAGGTAAGTCTTTGGGGTGGCTTCTACGATGGTTTTATAGATCCTGTGAATGTCTTTCCCACCCAGGTGCAATAGCAAAGCTCTTCGCCGTTCTCTGGCGGTACCGGCGCCCTAAAAGTAAATTTGCAGACGGTCCGTCCAGTTCTTCCATCGCGGTGCGAGGGATGCTGGTGCCCCGTCCACCACGAATGGTTCAATTGCTGGTATGGATGCCATGAGGTCACATTGAAAGGCTTGGTTCCTAGCCCGTGGGCTACTTTAGTGGTGTGTTCCGACAGGCGTGGACCAGTTCTGGGTGGTGTTGTGCGCAGGGGCGTGGTCTGGCCCAGGCAACGCTGTGCCTGCTTGTTGGGGCTCCGGCCGTGTTAGCACTAGGCCCAGGTGACGCTATGCCCGCTTGCTGGGGCTCTGGCTGTGTTAGCACTGACCTATTCCTTTTGAGCTGCGTCTTCTGGAACCCTTAATCAGGCTGATGGCGTGTGCACTGTTGCGCCTCCGCGTTCGCTTCGTTGCGCCTCTCTCGCGCCGTCGGGTCTCCTCCCGGGCATGAGGTGGAGCTGGCTCCTGGCCATTACCGCGGTGCCACCGCCGGACTGGCAGTCATTCCCCTAGGCTCAGAGATCATTGGCGATGCGTCCGCGTGAAGCCGCCAACTCGCGGGCCCCTGGCTCAGCATGCGCCCTCAATGTAAAACTCTCCAGCTGGAGTGAAGGGCGACGCTCGATACGCGCAACATGCTCCGGGGATGCAGCATGGGTTCACGACCCCTCGTCGCCAGTGTAGTACTGTGAGGCCGCAGGCGCGTGGTTGCTCTAGCGCTGCGGCATCAATGATACACGGGACACACTACTCAGTTACCGCGTGGTCCGGACTAACTCCGCTGGCCACGCCCTCTTTATTTTATATCCGAGCGCGTTACGTCACGCGCCCATGTGTGCGCACCTTCTGGTGCGCGGTTGACTAGACCGCTGACTTGCGGTCTCGAACATTACAGGCTGGCCTCAGCCTGCTAATTCAACACCGTGTAAAACAGCAGGAAGTGGGATAAGGGAGGGGGTGGCAAATGGTGAGCATTTCACGGCCGCTTTGATGTTCTCAGTGGCCATGCGGCTCACTGAGAACATCAAAGCGGCCGCAAAAATGCTCCCAAAGGCTGCAGGTGGACAAATGGTGCGTATGCCCTGCACATATGCCCTGTGCCTGATCCACCTGCAGACTTTGGGAACATTTTTGAATGCCCCTTACTATACTCTCACAGAACAACGCTTATGCGTTGGTTCAGCGAGACCTAAAAATCTGGAGAATTAAAATTCCCTATTGACTTCTATTATAAACAAGCTGGATGAGATAAAGGAATAACATCTTTCCTCGGTTATCAAAGTGTGTTTTGCTGAGTACTGGTACTGTGAGAAGACACCTTGATGCCACGCAGGCCGTTTTAATACAGTACTGATAGTTCCTGTTAGACTTCTAGTCCTATAAAGAAGAGCCACGTGAATCAAGCAAGACAAGGTTTGTGTGGGAAGGATGGGGGCGAAATACATCTATTTGTGGATGTAAGCCATGGCAGGGGGTGTCTTTGTCCTGCTACCGTGAATTAATGACTATAAAAAACAAGGAACAGCGAAGGCCACCAGTACAGACCAATTACGAAAAAGAAAGAAAACATGGCAAGTCATAAAAGTCACATTTGAAACATGCATAATGAAAATTTAATCTGACTCCAACTGCATGACAGTCCTTAACGTCATGTTGCTGGGTTACCTCCAAATGTGAGGGACAGACTTCCCAAATAAATACACGGACGATAGTCACCATTTAAACAGCCTGCACTATTTATAATCACATTCAAGCGGACTTATAGAGATGTCAAATATACCAAGCCGCATAGTGGGATGAAATTCTAATGAAGAAAAAGAAGAAGTCCTACTTTGTTTTTAAACCCCTCACTCACCGACCTGGTCGGTGACATGCTTCATCATCGGGGCCACCTTGACAGCCGAGTGCCGTCAAGGTGTGCTGCAACACCTGGGATACAGTGGAGCGGGTATGTGAGTGATGAATGTAGAGAAAAAAGGGTCAGTGAGTTAAAAATTGTCCTGGTATGACTTATACAAAAAAAAATTCTTCTAAGACTACTGGACAATAATAAAAACAGTGTGTGTTGATACAGTGAAGGCTTAATTAAGACCGAATGTATCTGTGATATGTGTGAGGTCTACATGTTTCAAACCAAAAAAGGAATTTACCGGTTTTTCTTCAGGACCATAAAATAAAGGAGTTGGGTGGTCAGGGTACACTAACACCCTGCCATACCTACAACCCTTTGTACCCAAATAACAAGTTGTTAAGAGGGCGAAAAAAATGTAACCCAGAAGTCTTTACATTAAAATGCAGAAAACCTGTAAAGAAAGAGGGGATAATAAGTCATCAAAACTAGTTACGTGCCTGCAACGTAGTGAAGTGACGTAGTCTGCTCTTTCTGTGAATCATCCCACATTCATTTAATGCGAACTATCCAAAGTGCGGTGAATGAGCATAGCTTCTCAGTGGAAGTTAGGATTGTATTTAAAACACACCTATCATTGTAAGTGTGAAGGTGAACACGCATATATATTTTGTAGCTAGTTCGTTATAGGCTGGATAGTGCGTGCCTAAATAGTATCCATATCTTAATGGTGCCAGGGATTACCGACGTGTTAATAGTTCAACTTGATCCAAAGTTACGCACAAGACAGACAAACGACACATATAACACATAATGCCAAAGTTAAAAATGCTCACTCCTCATTAGGGGTTTAATGGCTGCACAGGGATTGAGGGGAGAGGTCACAGTGCAGGAAACGTATTCTGTAGAATGGAAAAATGGGACAAATCAGCAAGGAGTCTGGCGGAATATTAGGCAGTGCCATCCTTCTGCTCGAGTGAGGAAAAAGGAAACAGGCGCATTTCCTATTTGTGCAATCACAGACTACTTACAGTTTCCGATGCTCAACATCAGCCGTATACCTATTCCGCCCCTCCGCACACCCGTAAGGAAGCAAAAGCGGCGCCGAAGCCGTCAGTTTCTTACTGACTAGAGGTCAACATTTTGCCGGACAAACACCCCCAAGAAGTCCATTCTTCTGTTGTCTCCTTTCTACACATCCATTCTTCTGTTGTCTCCTTTCTACACATTTTAGTACTTTCCACAAGGTGGCGTTACTTCCACGTTGTAAATGCAAGATTTAAAGGCATGAAAGAAAGTTGCTACCCCTCGTGATCGGTTTATTCCTATTTGTATCTGATGTGTTGTACTTGCTGATTCAAACTTCATACATAGCTAAGAATTTTGCTAAGTAGGAAGTCTGCAGTGGCTTGCAGACAGCTTCTTCTTTATATGATTTACGAATATACTGAAGCGTCATGTTTTTCTGGTCACAATAATAGAACATGATTCTATTTTATTAGCTTATTCATTTTGTGTAGCGTGAATATACCCTAAGGGACTTTCGAGTGCTGCATCATGAAAGCAGGATAGAGACAAAAGGAAACTAACGTACAGCGAGAAAAACGAGTTAAGAAATATACTGCCTGGCACTTTACCTTTGTATCACAAAATATTTGGAAAGGAAAGCAATATTGTTCCAGGCCGCGGTGGCCCAGCTCTAAAGGGGCCGCGACTCACCGGGACTTGGGGCCGAGGAGCAGCTCTCGGAACCGGAAAGCCGGAGCTCAGCCTGCGGGGGAGGTAAGCAACCATGGTCTGAAAGCGAAGGGGCAGAGCCGGCGGGACTTATCCTACTGCCTGATTGTCAGGTGGCAAAAGTATGAGGGGGTCCGAGGAAATAAGGACTGGGGGTGCACAGTGAGGCGAAGGAGGTAGCAGTAGGCTGGGAGGCGTTAATAATAATGGGCGAGGGAGAAATAACGGGTTGGGGGAACATGAGTCGGTAACCACGGGGAAGAATGCCCAAATACAGAAGAGGGTCTTTGAAGTACGTCTGGAGCAACATCAGCTATTACTAAAACGATGTGGTTGATGTGGACCAGGGGCAGAGTGTTTTAACAACTACGGGTGAGGGAAAGGACATAACCGAAAGCGCTCGCACACATTCACAGCAAACAGCTAGCAGCAAAAGCGCGCTCACAAGGACAAATCTGACACTGAAAAAGAGCACGTCCGACTGGTATCCACATTCAAGTAAGTATATACTAAAGTATATACAAGAGTGTTGTGTTGCTTACTTATTATTACTGTCCCTTTAATCCTTCACATTCTAGTTATGTCACTACTGAATGTGGAATGTTACACATGTCATGTACTTGCACTTGCTTTGTAAGAGTCAGTTATTCTTTGATACTGAACTTGCTGGATTACTTCTCCTATGCTCTTCGATTGATTAAAGCATCTATCATAATCTACTTGGATTCTTCTTCATTTCACTGGCGACGGGATTCGAAGAGCAGAACCTACGTGGAATACCTGATTTTTATTTTTTTTTATTATTGGTTTACCTCATTTTTATTGGAAGGACGTTAAAGAACTTTTTGGACTTCTATCTACATTGGTGATTATTCCTGATAAGTATTATCACTTTTGGATTTATCTTTGCGTGTTTGAGCATAATTTATTTCATATAAATTTGAAATGACAAGCTAATGGTGTTTTAAACGACAAGATTGGCATTAACTTCATCGTTTCTAGTTAAATTAAACTCTACAATATTGACAATATAATTGTGGCATTGGAAATCGAAGAAGGAAGCGCTTTACCGTTTTTTTTTTTTTTGCCACAATAGCGTCGTTTCCAAGAACTGTTTTGTTTCAAGTAGCGTTTGCCGTTACTGCCAGCGCGCATTACAACTTGCACCACAGCTCGCTCAAAAGCTCGCACCATATCCAAAAGAAAACAACTTCTCTTCGTTCCATTCTAATCTTCTTCAGTGACGTTCAACCGGACGCTGTGAGGACGCCGACGTCGTTCCGCTTTGAATCCTGGGTAATTACGTCTGACGTCACACGTTGCAGCGGCCATTTTTGTAAAACTTGAAGTCAGATTGCGGACTTCTCCGTTTCTCACGAAGGGGACAATTAACTATTTATATAACAGACTAAAGATTTCTACGGCGGGTTACCATTAACGGTGATTCGCACACCTTCTTTGAAGCATCGTTAAGAAGATTTCAACGGCGAGTTATCATAACGGTGATTCGCACACCTTCTCAGGACCTTATCAGCTTATTATCAACGGTGACTCGCACACCTTTATTATTCTCGATATAATTATTTACATTATAGTATTGGTGTATAATGAGTGTGAATGATTCTTAGTGATATTATTTAACAACTTTAGCATTTTTATTCTACACTTTTGTGAAATTAATTGAAGTATTATCCAGCATTTTCTCATTTTAAATTTTTGATTATTGTAGCTTTAGGTTAAATTCAGAATGACTCAACCCAACTACAATATTAGCCCTCCTCAAGCATTTTGGGTTTCTGGTAATGAACCACCACTTAAGTGGTTGGAATGGAAACCTTATTTTTGTAATTACATTGATGCATTAGATGAGGATGGAAAAATGTCTCATGCTCAGAAAAAGAGACTTCTTCTTCATTCCTTAGGTCCTGTTGGACTAAAGGTTTATGAAACTATGACTAAACCCTCTTTTCCTGGTGATTTAAATGTTTATATGTTAGCGCTTTTACATTTAGACACTTATTTTGCTCCTAAAGTGTGTATTGGCGTAACGAGGTATAAATTTTTCTCTAGGAAACAGACTAAAGAAGAAAACATTGATCATTTTTTAGCTGATCTTAAGAAATTGTCTTTAGATTGCAAATTTGGTGCTCTACAAGAAGAGTTAATTAGAGACCAAATTGTTATGCATTCTTACAATACTTCCATACAGGATAGGTTATGGATAAATGGGGACTCTCCTCTTGATGATATTCTTGCCATTGCACGCAAAGCAGAAATGTCTGGCAGATGCGCTAATGTGATAAAGAATGATAATAGTGCAATGACTAATGAAGTAGTTTGCAAAGTTAATGCTACCGATAAAAAAAGGTTTAACTATAGTTCTAGGCAATCTTTTGGTTCTAACTACAAATCTTCTTCAACTAAACATCCTCAGTCCTCCTCAAATTTTAAACTTAAATGTTACAGATGCAACAGTTTAGACCATTTGGCTGATTTCAAAGGATGTCCTGGTTTGAAAGCCAAATGTTCTAGTTGTGGTTTGAAAGGTCATTTAACGAAAGCATGCAATAGGAAAAAGAAAAGTAAAGTAAATTTTGTGAATGACATTGATGAGGAAGAGAACTTTGAAAACGATGTTGAGGATAATCTAGTGATGAATGTTCATGATAAGCTAGTTTTAAGAATAAGAGACGAAGATATGGTTAACAAACCTATTTGTACAATGAGTATTGGTGGTGTAGTTGTCAAAATTTATGCCGATTCGGGCTCACCTTATACCATTGTTAATGAAGAAATGTGGAAATCTTCTTTTATCCAACATGTTGGGGAGAAATTATTACCATCAGATATCCACCCTGAAGGTTATTTGGGAGACCCTATTTCCATCTTGGGTTTTCGTTGGTTTGTTTTCAGGTTCAAGGACAGGGAGTGTAGAGGGAAACTTTATATTTCAAAGAAAGGACCACCTGTTTTAGGGTGGTTCGACCAAAAACAACTCCACATTATCTTAGATCCAAATAGTAAAGAACAAGTCCTAGTAGTTGATGATTGTTCTATTGTTACGGATAACATTTTAAAGAAATTTCCAAAAGTTTTTAGTAAAACTTTGGGGAATTTAATTGGTTTTGAACATAAAATCATATTAAAGGATGATGCTTGTCCTAAGGTACACAAGTGTAGAAATGTGCCTATCTTAGTGAGAGATGAAGTCAGTAAAGAACTGGATAAACTTGTGTCTACTGACATCATAGAACCTATTGAGGCGAGTGAATGGGTTTCGCCAATTGTCGTCGCAAGACGTAGCAATGGTAAAATCAGATTGTGTGTAGACCTAAGATATTTGAACAACAACATTGTGGTTGACAAATTCCCACTGCCTAAAATCAATGAGATGGTCTCTAGTATTGGTAACGCCCAATGGTTTTCTACCATAGACCTGTCGTCTGCATACCACCAGATTTCTTTATGCCCTGATTCAATGAAGTTCACGTCATTTGTGACACCTTTTGGTTGCTTCCGTTATAAACGCATGCCGTTTGGCTTAGCCTCAGCGGCTGCTGTTTTTCAACGGCTTATGTACCAATTATTCAAGGGAGAAAAAGGTGTCAGATTTTTTCAGGACGATATTCTTGTTTTCGGAGATGATGAAAATGAGCATTTATCAAGGCTACATAAAGTTTTGAATATTCTTGGAAGCAAAGGCCTTACTGTTGAACATTCCAAATGTAAATTTGCTCAGAAAAGTGTAACTTATCTAGGCCATATCATTGACGCAGAGGGGGTTAAACCCAAACCCTCTTTGGTTTCAGCTATCTCCGAGGCTCCTGTTCCTGCAAGTAAAGATGACATCAAGTCATTCTTAGGAATGGCTGAGTTTTGCTCTAAGTATGTTCCTAATTTTGCGAGTGTCTCATACAATATTCGGCAACTTTTAAAAAAGGGTGTGAAGTTTGAATGGTCAAAGTCTTGTGATGAAGATTTCATGAATATTAAGAACGCTATTGCCCAGACCACTGCTTTGCACAGTTTTGATCCATCTTTAGAGAATGTAATTACTACTGATGCAAGTAACAAGGGTTTGGGAGCTGTTTTGGTGCAGATTGATGAGAAGGGGAAGGAAAATGTTATAGCCTATGCCTCAAGATCTCTTTCTCCTTGTGAAGAAAAGTACCCTATTATAGAAAGGGAGGCCTTGGCCTGCGCTTGGGCACTTGATCATTTTAAATCTTTCGTGTGGGGAAAAATGTGTTTGTTACGCAGTGACCATAAGCCATTGGTAAAGATTTTGACTACTGAAGGGGTTATTAATGCTTCTGCTCGTTTAGCTAGGATTTCTATGAGATTACAGAATTTCATTTACAAGATTGTTTATGTTCCTGGCAAAAGCAACGTTCTTGCGGATTTTCTGTCAAGGATGCCCGTAATGTTAGAAGAAGTTGATAATAATGATTGGAATGAATTACAAATAGCATATGTTCATGATGAAGGCTTTTCAGCATTCAGCAAAGAAGAGTGGAATAATGAGTATTTATCTGATGAATGTTTACAAAAGGTGATTTCCTACACAGTTGAGGGTTGGCCAGATAAAAAAGATGTCTTGGATGATATTTTTAGACCTTTTTGGGAAGTCAGGTCTGAACTTTCGGTTTCCCACGAGACTTTATTAAGGGGTGAAAGAATCGTTCCTCCTGGTGGTTTGCGTGAGGGAATCATTGAACTTTGCCATGAAGGTCATCCTGGGATTGTGAGATCCAAATCTTTGGTAAAAAATTTATTCTGGTGGCCTGGTTGTGATTCTCAAATAGAAAAGATTGTTAGGGATTGTGTCATTTGTGCCTCTGCAGATAAAACCTTACGTACCCTGCGTCCTCCTATGTTGGAGTGTTCTCCCCCTGAATCAACTTGGGAATCTGTTGCTGTGGATATTATGGGTCCTATTCAAGACCAAGATGGTTCTCATCGCTACCTAATAGTCATCATTGATTTGTTTTCTAAATGGCCGGTTGTTAAGGTGGTAGAGAGAGCAGATACTGATTCTGTTTTAAGTTTCTTGGATGAAACTTTTGTTACTGAGGGTATTCCTTCTTGCATTCTCACCGATAATGGTGTTCAGTTCTTATCTGTTAAAGCGAAAAGATATTTTAGTAAACTTGGTATTAGACATAGAACTACTTCTCTTTATAATCCAGGTGGCAATGGAGTTGTAGAACGCTTTAACAGGGTTTTGAAAAATACTATTCAACTTTCTTGTAGTACTAATTTGGATTGGCTAACTCAGGTTGGGAAAGTTGTTTGGAATTATCGTATTACTGTAAATGATTCTACTGGTGTTTCCCCATTTGTCCTAATGAAAGGTAGGAACCCACGTTCTAAAAGTATTCCTACTTGGTTATTCTCTGGAGAAATTGAGCCTTACTCTAAGGATCTTGTTAAGGCACGGTTGGTACAGGTCCACGACAAAAGTAAAAAATATCATGATTGGAAGCATGGATCTAAAGAAGTTAGGATAAATGTTGGTGATTGGGTTAGAATAAAAAAACCTTATAAGGTACAGAAAGGTGAATCTACCTTTTCTGAACCTTTCCAAGTAATGGAAATTTTAAAGAATTCTGTTAAACTTAGCAATGGAAAGGTTTGGAATTTAGGTAGAGTTGCCAGATGTAGTCCGCGTTGTCCTTCTAGTCCTAACACTTCTTGGAAACCAGAAGATTTAGATGTTGATGTTTCTAATGGCAATGATAATTTATTTGACAATTCTAGTGTGAATCCTGGTACAAGCTGTATTCCTGATTCAAATGTAAATGTTTCTGAAAATAGTGATCTAGGGTCTTCTAACAACATCTCTGAAGATTCCGTTATCACTCCTGTGGACAAGGTTCCAGCTACTGGTGAAGATTCTTCCCTCCGCCATTCCTCAAGGAAGAGGGTGGTTCCTTTGTGGCTTAAAGATTATATCACTAACAATAGTTAACAACAGTTATTATTTCGCAACTATTAGTAGTAGTTCCTTCTAATCCTTTTTATGTTTCCTTTTTTTTCCTTTTTATTTTTTATTATTAGATAGGGGGATGTGTTGTGTTGCTTACTTATTATTACTGTCCCTTTAATCCTTCACATTCTAGTTATGTCACTACTGAATGTGGAATGTTACACATGTCATGTACTTGCACTTGCTTTGTAAGAGTCAGTTATTCTTTGATACTGAATTTGCTGGATTACTTCTCCTATGCTCTTCGATTGATTAAAGCATCTATCATAATCTACTTGGATTCTTCTTCATTTCAAAGAGGTCTCGAATGCTCGACCTAAAAATGCATTTCAGGCTGGAGACAGCTAAAATAAAGCCATTTCTGGCTTGACTAATCGGTAGTCTCCCGCCTGAATCGGGTCTATTGGCATGCATGTTAGTAGTTGCATATAATAAATCCGTCCACTGACAACAGAGAACACCCTACACAAACATCAATGCAGCCTTAAACGTGCCAAATATTTTCGTTCATTATAAGTAAAACGTTCCTAGAAAAAAATCAATAGAAGCTTAAAGATAAAAATAATGAAACTTCTATGAAAAACTGGTTCAAACATGAAGGCGAAGAAACTGTTAAATAAAACATACTTAGTAACTGCACAGATCTGTGCCAAAGCCGCTAACCATGGAAGCGGAGGTGCCCCTTTCAAGATGGCGCCGGCCGCCCCTGCCTAGTCCAGCCGTGGATTGGTCGGACCTGACGTGCGACACGTGATGACTGAGCTCTCTGATTGGCTGAGAGGCAGCGCGCGCCGCCCCCTTTCCCTGACATTGAAATCCAGTTCCTTCCAAGTGGCGCTTCGCAGCGCTATAACGGAGCGCCTTACTCACAGCGGCAACAGCTGAAGCCATGTGGAGCCTGGTCCCTGCGCGCAGAGCCCTAGGTAGGCAGCGGTGGTGTGGAGCCCACCTTTGCCTCGTCTTCGTTGAGGGCAGTGGTGGATGTTCACTGTTACTGTTCTCGCAGGGAAGAGGGGCGGCACGGCGGGGGTGAGGCTGCTTTGTTCTTGAAGCAGGGTGGGGTCAGTTGTGGGCTATGAGGCGCCCCACAGGTTGCTGGGTCTGGAGGGCCACTGCCCGAGGCGCCCCACAGGTTGCTGGGTCTGTGGGGCCACTGCCAGCGGCTGCCCTGTTCCTGGCTGAGTGCCACTGCTGGGCGCTGTTGCTGGGTGGTAGTGGTTCAGCTGCCAAGGTTCCCAGGTCCATGCCTGACTAGTTAGGCCAAGCCCCTTTTTTTCTTGGCATTCAGGGACTTGTAGCCCTGGTTTTATACCGGGTTAAATAAAACTGCAAGTGCCAGAATTCTAAGGGGGAAAAAAGCAGGACTAGTCACGCATGGACCTGGGACCTTTGGCAGCTGCTAAAGAAGTTGCCCTGAAAGTTTGGGTATTCTTTTTGCAGGCAGTGGGCGGTGGGTGTTACTGATTGCCAGCGAACTTTGTTGTTCTTTCTATTAGGCGAATGAGATGCTTCTGGTCTCATGTGCGCCCTAGGTGCTCTTGTTTAATCCCACATGGTGTAATAGGGGTGCTGCTGCTGTTTGATGGGGTACTTATAGGATGCTCTTCCCTGTTAGGTTTAAGTAGTAAGGTGTGCAGCTGCTGTGTTCTTGGACTGAACGATGGGTTATTTATATATTCTTGTAGCCAACAGCTGCTCTGTTCTATTGGACGCAGAGGTGTGGTCTGCTTTGATCCTGTGTCCTTGGAAGTGCAATGAAAGTGGTGCTGCTCTATCCGTGTGAGTTGCCCACAGATTCTCATCCACGTTGAACACACCATGTTCAACTACAGGATAGCTAAAGTTTTATGGCCCATGCCCTAATTACATATAAGCCTCGTGTTCACAGAAGATACTAATGGGACAGTTGTTAACATGTTTTAGCAATACTGATAAGGCACAATTGGAGACTTGTGATATCTTTGTGTTTAAGAAGGGGAACTGGTGTCTTGGTCTCACGGTTGTTTAATTAAGTGCTGCGGGTGTTTTAATACATGAAGAGGCATTGCAGTATTATTCTATTGTTTTGTAAGGATGGTGCATGCTGCAGACGTCTCTTGGGGATGAGGGCAACCAATGCTCTCAAAGTTGCAGGTGCACTATTATCTTAATGATTAGGGATCTTGAGTTGTATTGTAATTGTATTTATATAGCGCTTTCCACCTCGACGAGGTGCTGAACGCTTTATGGCGGCTATTACGCTACTCTGTAACTCATAGTTAATGATAAAGCCAGTGGCTAATAGTTATTGTTGTAGATTTGGAGTGTATTTCGTTTAGTTTTGTGGTTTTGGGAAACGGGCATTTCCTCCAGCTTCCAGTGACAGATTAAGTTAAAAGGAGTTGGGTGTGCTCATTAAATTGAGTTCATGTAAGTGGGAACAAAAGGATAAGTAAATGGGTGGGGGGGGTTAGATATTGTGAGATTACAAAAGGAGGTCATATAAAAAGGGAATTTGAGGTTTATGAGTGAAATGCTTAGATGTGCTAGAGAAGTTAGGTATTGCATGAATGTTTACTCGGAAGGAGTTTTATTTGTAATGGAGAGTATAGTTATTTTTACTGAAGTATAGCAGAGAAAACCAGGTTGTGTGTAATGGAGTAGGTTAGAAGGTGCAGCACTGGTGTATACTTTTCTGTTGGCAGGTGACCACTTGTCCCTTTATGTAGTAAGGGGGTTAGTCATCCGCTGAAGTTGGTTCTTTTGGCATGCTGCTTTCTCTTCTCGGGACTTGCTTATTATAACTCCTTTCTTCTGTATTTGATTTCTACCCAGTTTATTCCTTGATAGTTTAATTTGCATGTACAAAGAGGACACTTCTTTGGCTATGAAATGTGAGCTCTGGTGTGTCCATGTATTCTGATACCTTCTATTGAATACCGAAGAGTCGCAAGCCTTTTCCCCTCCCTTCTTTCAGCCCTCGCTCTTTCCCACATGACTTTTAATAAAGTTAAGCTTCCACTTTCCAGGAGGATGGGCAGCAGAGTCTTCATGATAGTTATGGAAAAAATTAAATATGGAAAGTGTATTTAAATTATGGCAGGCAAGTTCTTGCGCAATGAGACAATGCAGCCACTTCCCTGGTCCTCCATTTTCTATTGCGAGTGGCCTCTAAACAGTTGTGTGCGATTGTAGTCTTGGATAGCGCACTAACGTGGCATGAGCTGACCCTGGGATGAGCTAGCATTCTACCCTTGAGTGCTGTACAACAGGTGCATAACTGGTAGATAGTTGTGAAGGGTTACCCTTCACAAAGGACAGATAACGACTCTTTTAACATGTAACAATATCAAAGAGTATCCCTAAAGGAGTCATTCATACAATAACTTTAGTATTTGATCGTGTCATATCCATGAACACTTAATTAATGATGGTCACAGGAGCTTGAATGATAACACCAGTTTATCAAAAGATCAAGTTCTTTAATAATACATGAATTTTATGTCAAATCGGATTACAAGGTTTGACCAAAAACGGTGTCGCCAGAACTTTGCAGCCAGGCGGTCCGGGACAAGTTTTGTACCCCCCCGTATGTTAGATCACTTTTGAGACGAACACGCGTTACAACTCATTTACCCAGCACTCATGGCTGATTGGTTGGTCTATCTTACATAGTGTGATTCAGTTGACATTTGAAATTTATGTTATTGTGCAACTATTTGTCCTGAAGATGGTCCCAAGGATCCATGTGACCACCGGGGACCAAAACGTCGTCGTGTGAACACCGTTTTTGCTTTAATCTTGTAATCCTTTGAAGATGTGCAATGCCCATTTTTGAACATGGCTATTTGTAAAACCCATGTATAATGCGAAAGGTGTTCCCCCCCTACCACTCTATATTGTTTGAAATGATTGGTAGTTTTTGTTGCCAACAATAAATTGACATAAAATTCATGTATTATTAAAGAACTTGATCTTTTGCTAAACTGGTGTTATCATTCAAGCTCCTGTGACCATCATTAATTAAGTGTTCATAGATATGACCCGATCAAATACTAAAGTTATTGTATGAATGACTCTTTAGGGATACTCTTTGATATTGTTATTGACGATACCCATTCCCTAGGGGATTATTGGGTGGCTCTATTGTTTTTGATCTTTTAACATGTGGCAGAGGATCTCCTATGACGTGTTCTTCCCTCATGGCCTTAGTTCTTGCCAGTGGGCACACAACCCTTCTGTAACTCAGGGCAGGGGTAGTTGACCAACAGAATGCCTTTATTGCCTAATGCCCTTCCCCAGAAATTAGGGATCATTCCTTATCAGCCTTGTAGCCTACTTTAAATCATTTATTTGACGAATTCACTCCACGGTCGATTTAATGGTGAGGTTGTGCATGAACGGTGTTTTTTGGTCGGTTTTCATTTGCTTATGTATTGATTTTAGATCGTAAATTAACATTGCTTCCTTTTAGCCTCAGGCTTTTGGATAATACTTTGGCAAGTAGGTCTTAAGTGTCAGTAGGGACTGAGAATAACTTTTAAATATTTCTTTAGCGAGGCTAGACACAGTCTTTGCCTTTCCCGGCCAAAACTGGCATAACCTAGAATTCTGTTATGAGCTCTTTGGTGGAAACCTCTTTTGATAAATACACTGCGTGGTTTTCCCTAGCTGGCTCATGCTGTTCATTTCCTTTGTTGCAGAAGTTGGTTGGCATAGTCCAGTTGTGAGTTTACTGTTGCTCCCATTGTTAAGAGCTTCCTGAGGGAGTAGTGAGTTGTTAGCCTAGCATGCGTTACTGTCAGTGGTTCAAATGTTTGCAAAATTAAACAATTTGACCTTTTCAAAATGCTCAGACTGCTCCTTTTATACAATAATCTATACAGAAAAACGGAAGCACACATTGTGACCGAATATTGAAAGTAAACAATGTACCAAAGTAATATTTGCAAGGACAGAGGCTGAATGTTTTGTTGCTAAACTACAGTGCAGTTTGTTTGCTTTAAAAATTAAATGTACCAAATACAAATTGAACAGACAAAGGTTACAGACAGTGTTGCTAAATTATCATAAACATTTTTAAGGACAAGTTTATAATTTCTCTGTCATTTTAAATAACACCTTGTTAGGTGTATGGCACTATTTAAAGGAAAAGTAATGGAAAAGCAGCGTAAATCCGTTATGCGGGAAACAATGACGACCCCATTTCAAAGTCACAAAATTGCATGCTAAGGCCTGTGCAGATGTCTGACTTTACGCAAGTCAAGTGATTCTGCACAAGCAGAGCTGGAAATATGTGGTAATGGCTGGTTTCTAGTCATATTCCTAGCACATTTTTGGGAATTCCATTTTCGAAACGGCAATTATATGAATATATTTTTTCTCATGGTAATCCAAAACGCAAGTTCATTTGTTAAATCTTATTTCTTTTAGCTTGGATCGAAAAATATTACATCCCTGGAGAAACTCTTTTTCCTCCACCCACACATCTTTATGGCCCTGTAGTCCATTTGTAACCCTTAAAAAAGTGTTTATTCTTGCACTTGTCAGGAGTATCTTTCTGACTCTTTCCAGTGTGGGAGTGGGTTGGAGAGAAGTTGGTGAGTGCTCTTAAAGATGCAAGTTTGTTCCTGCTGTTAAACAACCACTCCTGGATGACTTCCAGCACACGCTCACACACGTATTCATGCAAGTAACGCCGCTCACACACGTATTCATGCAAGTAACGCCTTTTAGAGTGTAAAACCAACTTTTGCACATGTAAGCCAAACTTTCATGCATAAATAGGTCCTAGGATTTCGACTCAGTAAAGACTTTCTACAGTTTAACCAATTGTAAAATGCAAACAGCCAGTCCTTGATCTAGCACTTGGCACATGTTCATATTTATGACAAGCAAGACCACTGCAGCAAAATGAGATGAAGTATTTGCCCAAGGATTGCGCAATGTAGAGTGGAGAATGTCAATCTGGGGGTTTAGCAATGGTACAATTGGATGAATGATTTATTCTGGACTCTGTTGTAAGAACTCCAGTATAATGAAGGCGTTGGCGTATTCAGATCAGAATGCCACCCCAAATGGAGCCCATTCATCAACTGAGCCCTTGCCTGCTCATGGCTGATGGATATGTAAATATTGAACTTGAAGGTGTCCTTTTGTTCAGAGTCTGGTGTAATAAGAAAGGTGGCATAATGACCGCATTGCTAGAATCTAGAGCCTGACACTTTCTGAGCCGTGGCATAATCAGCGAGGCGATCAGAGCTTTGATATAAGAAAAGCGCTGCCATCATTTGCCACTGCACTGCAAGACACCAATTGCGACTAGTTGTTTTTATGTGGATTTCTGAAGCATCTTGTCACTTGGAGAAGTAGATATTTTCTACAATTTCACAGCCCTACGATGCTTCATTGAGGTTGCTACAGGCAGCTTGCCATGCCAGTGCCATCCGTTTGGTATGTATGGGATCGATTAATCTTCAGCTGATCTGGATAACTGTGTTTTTTTTTTATCTATTTAGGAAAACTTCCCAACGTGCTTAGTTCCTTCTCACCACTCTACTTACCCAAGTGCCCCTTGCTAGACCCGGGGACCTCACCTCTCATTTACACCCCCCTTCTTCATGACGAAGGCCTACTCTTTCCCTTCACGTCGATGACTCATTTGACGAGGTTTTGAGTGTCTTTAATCACTTTTTTAGCAGCAGGGTGACAGCTGTGGCCATCTTTTTGCCATTCTTTGCATTGAACAGCTAAAAGTCCCTCGACTCCCAAGATGAGCGCATTACTTATTTTTGGGGCTCGCTTTGTCTGTAGTGTCAAGAATGTTCCGGGTGAATGTTGTGCTTGGATGAGATGAACCCCAAAAATGGGAACATGCTGAGGTGCTGGGCCTCAAGGAACTGGAGTTCAGAATAGTCTTGCTCAAGTGACACGACAGATTGGAGGTTTAGTCCTGGGAGTGGGTAGATACATGTACTTCCGTCGGCACCTTTTGATGGCACGTGGCATCTCCGTAACTTGGCTAATGGGGTGCGCGGTCCCCTGCTCATGGAAACCTTGTTGGGTTTGCTCGGGTTTGAGTGACTGCATTTTGATGAGCACAAACGAAACGCGACGATAATCCGGTCAGTACAACCGCTGATGTTTATTAGTAAGTAACGTACCAAATGTGTTGCCTTTTTAACCGTTCTGCATTCTTGCTCACTAGTTAATTAACATATTCTTGCCTTAACCTTTACAAATGCAGCCGGGCACTGCCTGGTGCCTCCCCGTGATATCTGCAGCTGCCCTGTGCTGCCCCCTGGCGGCCACTACCGTGTACTGCTTTGCCAGGTGCCATCCTCGGTGCCCACTGCCTACGTGCCAGGCCTGGGGATGAGGGGCTGACGAGAGGACGTGCGAAGCTGCATGTCTCCGCCTGGGTGGGCTCCCTGGCTCCCGGGGAAGAGGGGGAGGCTGGGAGAAGGATTTCTGACCACAGACACTAGAGGAGGCAGCCTGCTTCTCACTAAAATGACCACCCTTTGTTTTATTACAATACCGCACATCTTATTTTTAACATTAAAGCCGTTTGACATTCTTTGCGTTGTCTTGCAGTATCGTCTAAATCAGTGAAGTGTTTTGTTTTATTTTAATCATTTTATTGTTGAGTTTCAAGAAAACATACAGGCGCATATAAGAATTGGCATTGCATAGTCATTGCATCTTGGCAACCCCTCGCTATCCCACATGCACTGTGTTCACCCCACTATCCGCACAATATTATCTGCAGCAGAAACCTATTCCAGTCCTGCACATAGCGTCCTGTGTGCAGCGTTAGGCATATGTGACAGTGTTATTTTCATTTATTGGAGCTGGAACAATATTGAGTGAAATCTGCAAAGTATGTAGTAAATTATAAGGCAAAGATGGTAAATCCATAATTATGCTGTAATCTTTGCAGCCACAGAATCGCTTAAACCCTCTGATCCCCCTACACTGGCCACTATTTTATCAATACTTTATTCATGAAAAGATGAATAAAAATACGTAAATATTCTAATTCCAATCAGTGCACGTTGGTAGCTGCACTTTGATGAAAACAGCTTTTTCAACTAACTGTAGAGAGCCACTTGGGCTCTCCCATACATTGAATGCGCACGCACGCATACCCCGGGGCGGGCTCGCACCGGGGTATAAATAAACAATGCGGAAGGCCGCTCGGGGTCTTTCCGGCTAACCTACAAACTGTGTCTGTGTCCATCATTGCCAGTAATTCACCCACGTGTTGGGCCTAGCCCCCACACGCTACATTGGCGACGAGGCCGGCCTACCTGCACGCGTGCCGGGCTGCCTCTGTCGGTGGCGCCGCTGCATGCCCGCTCCCTGCTGCGGAGCCCACCCGTGTCTGCTGCCGTCCTGTCCCGGCTCACGAGACCCGCCCACGCGCCTCCCAGTAGGGAGCGCCTTCAGCCGGCGGGGCTCGTTCGAGCCCGGGGTGCATCCTGCGAGGAACTGCGGGTGAGTGTGCCTGTGCCCGCCAGCTCGACACCCCTCGTGTCCCTCCCTCCTCCTCCCTCGAGCAGCGTGGAGTCGGAGTGCCTCCCGGCAGGAGAAGAAGCAAGCGCGACTCGCGCAGCTGCACCACGTGGCCTCGGCGAAGCCCAGGACCAGCCCCCAACCTTCGCCGCAGCCGCGAGTGGAGCGAACTCGCTTAGGAAAGCCCGCGCCACACCCCCAGCAGTGCGGTCGGCGCTCACGGCCCAGCGCAGGACACTCCAGAAAAAAAAAAAAGAACAACAAGCACAGCCAATTGGCTCCAACCATTCTGCAGTGGGACAGACAGACTGCGCCAGAGCCCCATCCTTTGCACACGGCCCAGGAGAAGAACGTGAACATTCACACCTGCTGCTGAAAAGGGGTTGAGGAAATTAAAAATATAATAAGAGTTAGCAAACAAGCACGAGCCACATCAAGCTATAGGGCGGTCACCAGGGACACACTGGAAAGCACCCGAAGAACGGAAAAGAGGACTGAACAATGTCAGTAGTGGCGCCCGGGGCGGGCCAAGATGGGGCAGGCCAGAACCCCCCCTCCAGTGGTCGTGCCCCCGCCAGCAATTGTTGCGCCGCAGCAATAGGCCCAAATCCAAGCTGGTGTTCCCCAACAGGTGACACCCACCCACTTACACTCTGGCGTAGCGCCCTTCCCCCATTTAGTGAGGCGACAGACCCTGCAACGGCGGCGCTGAGATGGAAATCGTGGGTTGGGAGGCTTAACCTATACTTTAAAGGCACAAGGGAGACGGATGGAACTGTGAAGAGGTCGCTCCTCATCCTGTACGGTGGGCCAGAGATTTACGAACTATTCGAGTCACTCCCCAACACAGGACCCGAGCATGACTATGACGCCGCTGTCGCAGCATTGAATGCGCACTTTGATCCCCAACTCAATAATGACTTTGAAAAATTTAAATTCAAACGAGCCTGGCAAACGGAGTCGGGGTCTGTCGATATGTACTACGCTAGGCTCCGCCGACTTGCGAGCACCTGCCCATTCACAAACCCACGAGAGGAAATCAGGGATCAAATCATAGTGGGCTGCAAGTCAAAACTGCTGAGAGAGCTCATTCTCCGCCAACCGGGCATATCGCTAGATGAAATACTGATCCTAGCCAGGTCACATGAGCTATCTGATGCGAGGGCGGAAGAGATGGAAGCAGCGCTACGCACACCGGTGATCGCCCCGGCTGCCGCGAGGACGACGCCGATCAAGGAAGAGAGAGTTGACGCAATCTAGAGAAGATTCCCGGCTACTCGCCCACGAAGTGCCCCGTCCAGAGGAAATCAGTGCGGGTATTGTGGTGAAGACCATCCAGCAACTGCCACGTGTGGCGCAAAAGGGAAGACGTGCCTGAAATGCGGGCGCCTGAACCACTTTGCCGCCGTCTGCAGGGGAGGAAAATTCAAGCCAGTTGGTCCGAGAGCCAGGGCAGTGATGCAGCGCATCCGACAGCTGTCGCTCGACCACGAGCCACCCCCCCCCTGACCATCAGGCTGAAGAAAGACGACCGAGATATGAAGACGATGAGGTGTACGTCGTCTCCTACGTAAGCAGAGCATCCACCAGGAGAAGGCCGCCGCCCATGTGCTCCATAGCGGTAGAAGGCACCGAGATTAAAGCCCTGATAGACACGGGGGCGTCCGTGAATGTCATGGATTTGGATCAATATGAGAAGATGTCTCCCAAGCCCCCCGCTGGCACATTCCACTGCGAGAATATACACCTATGGAGGCACGAAACCACTACCACTAAGAGGAGTGATCCAAACGACCGTCGTCAATGGCGAGTACTCCACAGAGACCCGGTTTCACATCATCGAGGGGAAGAAAGGCACCCTTCTGAGCTGCCACACGGCGGAGGACCTTGGCCTGGTGTTTTTCGCCAATCAGGTGCATCAGGCGCATGCAGACTTCATGCTGAAGGACTTCCCAGAGTTGTTTCAGGGTCTAGGAAAAGTCAAAGGACGGAAATTCAAGCTGCACATAGACACGTCCGTACGGCCAGTTGCACTCCGGCACAGGAGAGTGCCCTTTAACCTAAGGCCACAAGTCGAAGAAGAACTCCGGAAACTGGAAGACCTTGGCATCATCGACAAGGTGTCGGGCCAGACACCCTGGGTTTCCCCATTAGTAGTCGCACCAAAGCCGAAGCAACCTGGGGCGATCCGGTTATGCGTGGACATGAGGTTATGCGTGGACATGAGGTTACCCAACGCAGCCGTTAAACGTGAACGGCACATCACTCCTACCATGGATGATATAGTGGCCGATCTAAATGGGGCGAAATGGTTCTCAAAACTAGACTTCAATTCGGGATACCACCAGCTCGAGTTGGAACCAGCCAGCAGGTATATCAACACCTTCTCGACCCATGTAGGACTTAGACGCTACAAACGGCTAAGCTTTGGCGTCTCCTCCGCTGCGGAGGTGTTCCAAAACGCCATACGAGAAGTACTATCCGGACTGAGTGGAGTCATCAACCTCAGCGATGATATCTTAGTGTATTCAGCAACCCTCGAAGAGCACCATGCCCACCTGAGGGCCACCCTCCAAAGACTCGTGGACAGCGGACTGACCCTACACCGGTCGAAGTGCGCTTTTTATCAAGAGTCGATAGACTTCTTTGGCTACACCTTCACGCGGGAAGGTCTGAAAGTGGATCCCAAGAAGGCAGAGGCGATCAAGGCAGCAAGCACCCCACGAAACCCCACAGAGGTGCGCAGCTTCCTAGGCATGGCCACCTACTGCGGGCGGTTTATACTTAACTTGGCCGCACTTGCAGAACCTCTCAGAGCCCTCACGAATCGACCATAAGTGGGAATGGACACTAGCCGCCAACAAGGCATTTCAAAACATCAAAGCCAGCCTCCTCGACGACACCGTGATGGCATACTTCCAACCCCGACGCAAGACGGAACTGATCGTCGATGCCAGCCCAGTGGGCCTGGGAGCGGTGCTCCTGCAGGAATACAGACCAGAAGAGTTGCAACCAGTCGCATACGCCAGCAAGGCGCGGTCGGACACTAAAACCAGGTATGCACAGATCGAAAGAGAAGCCCTGGCCATAAAATGGGCCTGTCAGCATTTCCATCTTTATCTGTGCGGGCAGGAATTCACCGTGGTGACGGACCACAAGCTGCTGCTGCCACTGTTCGCAGGGTCGTCCAGACTCGCGCCCCCACGCATCGAACGCTGGGCTGTCCAGCTACAAGGTTACAATTTCAGGATTGTGTCCAGACCTGGGGCGCACAACCCGGTGGACTATCTGTCCCGCCACCCCGATGTCGTCAGCCAATATCCACCAAGGGAAGAAGGCGTGGAAGCTGAAGAGTTTGTCCACATGATCTTGCAGGCCGCGTGCCCAGAAAATATGTCGCTGGAGGAAATTGGGGAAGCAACCGCCACAGACGAGACGCTCGTGAGGGTCCGCCAAGCCCTGGAGGGAAACCGCTGGGCCCATTTTCCCAAGCGAGGCAACAACTGTGGCAAATCCGTAGTGAGCTGAGCGTGGGCGATGAAGGAGTCATCCTCAGAGGACACCTCATTGTTTTGCCTCAGAGTCTCCAACAGAGAGCGCTAGTCCTGGCGCATGTAGGCCATCAAGGCATGGCCAAGACAAAAGCACGTCTAAGGAGCAAAGTGTGGTTCCCCGCCATGGACAGCCAAGTGGACGCGATGGTACGCTCATGCTATGCCTGCACAATCACAGGTAGTGATCCGACCCCGGCACCAGTGATCACGGAAGACGCACCTCAGACACCCTGGACGCACCTCAGCATAGACTTTGGGAGCTTCCCCGATGGCAGACACATGTTGGTCCTTGTCGACTCGTTTTCAAAGTTTCCGATAGTGAAGGTCATATCTTCAACTGCATTTCCACAAGTCAAAAGAGTGCTGAGTCGCGTCTTTGCAACCATGGGGCTCCCGGATGAAATAAAGTCCGACAATGGGCCTCCCTTTCAAGGGAGGGAATTCCAGGCTTACCTTGAGAGCCTCCGAATCAAGCATAGGAAAATCACCCCGCTGTGGCCCCAGGCAAACAGGGAAGTCGAAAGACTAATGAGGACACTTAACCGAGCACTGAGGATCGCTGTGGGCAGTGGGGAAGATACGGAAACAGCCCTCGACCAATTTCTAGGAGCCTACCGACAGACGCCTCACAGTACTACCAAATGCGTTCCAGCCCACGTGTTATTCAAAAGAGCACCCAGCGACAGCATCCCGACAGACAGCACCTGGGTGCCGGAAGAAAGAGATGCTGTAACCATTCAAACCCGGATGCGAAATACCAACCAGAAAGCGAGTGAACATCGCCACGCAAGAGAGCCCACTATGAAGGAAGGTGACATGGTCGTAGTGCGAGATCGCCACCCAGGATGGAAATTCCGCACGCCCTACGAGTCGGAGGTGTTGATCGTAGACAAGGTCCTAGGAACAATGGTGACGGCAAAGCGAAATGGACAAGTGGTGACCCGTAATGTGTCCTGCTTCAAGAAGATAAGTGAGGCAGCTGGAGCCCACCACACCGAGGAAGGTCCAGAAGCAGTAGAGGATGGAGGTCTAGATCTAGGAGGGTCAGCGCAAGGGTCACCCACAACCAGACAAAGAGGAGAGAGTCCATCAAGAGTGACACAGCAGAATCTCACCGATGAGAACAACCAACCCTGGGCGGCTCTCAGCGGCGCGAATACAAGGGGGTTGCGGGAACGCCGTGCGCCCGGAACCAGCGGTACCATCTGAGGCCCAACCCGAGGCCCAATCAACATCTGAGGGATTTTGCCTGGACATCTCCGTGAGTCAAAAGAAACGCGTGAGTGTTGCAAGAAAAGAACTAAATTGAAGGAGGGATGTAGAGAGCCACTCGGGCTCTCCCATACATTGTATCTCTACAACACACGCACGCACGCATACCCCGGGGCGGGCTCGCACCGGGGTATAAATAAACAATGCGGAAGGCCGCTCGGGGTCTTTCTGGCTAACCTACAAACTGTGTCTGTGTCCATCATTGCCAGTAATTCACCCACGTGTTGGGCCTAGCCCCCACACGCTACACTAGCTACTGCAAAAATAAACACGTATGGTACTTGTAGTTTTGCATTTGGAACGGACAGGGCTGAAACTGCCTGCACCTAACTTTGAACTTCATAGAACTTCTTAGACTGGTAACGGCGGCTCTCCCGTGGCCCACAGCCGCCTCCCATGCGATTTGTGCATCAAAAATACAAAGTATGAGCTGTGACCGAGCGAGCCTTTGTCTTTGGGTGGTGGCAGTATTTCTGATTGGTTCCTCCCCCGCTGCTGTCTGTGTGCTTCTGAGTTGGGCTTTTGTCCCTATGGCTGAGGGCTATCAGCACTGCAGAGTTCTCTGCCAGCTAGAGCGTGTGGTTTGTATGATGGGCATAATGCCCGCACAGCTGCGATAAGAACGGACTTGTACTTTGATGCCTTCCACGGGGCTGCCAGAATCCCTCCAGCATACAGGGGCTTGGGCAAGATAATGTTTCGTAACTTCTGTTTCGCTGTCCAACGAGGAAGATCTGGACCTAATCCATTAAAGGATCATATGGGATTGACCTGCTTCCTCCCAACACGCTGCACGAGAACCAGGTTCACGAAATGAAATGATTAGCGGGGCCCACATCCTGCTTGTAGGACCCATCTCACCCTTGTGGGTGGAGGGGATGCCTCGCTGATGAAGAATCCCCGGTAAAGCCCACACAAGGGATACAGAGGGGTAAATAACTCCTTTTATTTACAGTGCCAACCAAACTGTCCCAGATGCACAAGTTTCCCTTCACAAAACACTAAAATAAAGGCCAAGTCCCTTATCTGCTGACGGGTGGCTTGAAAAAGGCAAATCACTTGCCCGTTGGTCACAGAAAATGTTCACAACCCTCTCCTACTCTTTACTTCAACGGAAGCGAATCTGTTTTTCCGTCAAAGCCGTAGTACACACGTTGCTAGTTCTGGTGCATGCGCTTTGCATATAAAGATGTGTACAACATGCATGGTATACCCCACTCATGTTCACTGTTAGTCACTCCCAATCAATAATGTTTGACAGTCGATTCATATTGCCGTGCAGCAAACCACAGATTAAGGAATTTAATTTTTAGAAACCATGCAGGCTTGTACGATTCCTGTTTTGTTTGAAGCTAACCAAATTCACATCAGCGATGACCTATCAGGTCAGATGCATCTCTTTGGCACCCTTTATGTAAAGCTTAGCATTCAGGGATGGGGGAGGTATTTTTTTTCTATTCTATTTTTACTGGCACTATGCAGCTGCACTCCTGCCTGTAAGCGCGTTATACAGAAAACATTAAGTACATATTAATGCACGCTCAAATGAGAGTTTAATTCATTATTTTTTATACATCAGTGGAGTGTTTGCTCGACAGTAGATTGACGGAATGGATGGAGGAAAGGCGTCGAGATGGTGCCTCATGTGGCGGGAGGTTACCAGTAATTGGGGGGGGGGGGGGGGGGAAGAGGGGCACTGGAGTCTAAATTCACTGCTGAGTTACACCCCGAAAGCATGTCTGACTAGGTAAGTCTTATGAACCCTGGAAAAGTCATCTTTAGTGTGAAATAAAGGACGTGCTTCGTTAGGTTGGAACCTCCAGCGTGTAGTTTCTGGCTTATAAAAGTTGGTTTCTCCACTGAGAGAGACCGAGTTTAATTTTGTTGCCTGAGCACCAGCTGCATGTTTAGGTGGAATAAAGTGCCACTTAATTGTAGTTCCCTTATTGTAAATCACAGGTATCTTTCCCACAGATTTGACAGCTGAGGTTACAAACAGCTCACATTGACTTTTTTTTTTAAGAAAGATAAAGTACCCTTGGTTGGTGAGGGAGAACTTCCCCATGAGTGAAGAAAATCTTTTGAGTACATCGTGAAGAGCTTATGCTCTGGTGATGTCGCTCGGATAAGAGTGACCAGTGAATTTAGACTGCATCTTTGTCTCCTATGTAGCCTTTAACTGCTAATTGCTCAGATTAACACATTTCTAAACGTTTAGAAGAAAGATTAAGCAATAGAGTTCCTTGTTTATTCTCAAACTGTTCCAACTCTGCAAATAATACCAATATAGAAGAGGCTTCAAAGCCAGACCCGAAATAATGTGATCGCGTCCATTTTGAGTTTTTGTGCTATCTCTTCTCGTGATCACATCTTTTAGTTTTTTTATGTTTGTATTTTCCGTTGATGCGCAGTAGTGATTTAAAAAAAGTTTTATTTTATATTTTCCACAGAAAAGAAAAATAGTACATTATCGGTTCATATACATACATAACTAATATGTGGCAGCACAACTTCCTGGACTGTAAAAAAAAGGAGTACACTTCAAGCGCCATCCCCCTTCAACATCACGCCTCAACAATTTTCTTCTCCTCCCTCTGTGGGGTCTTCCACTAATGGATCCCGATCTGTCTGTGAGCCCACTGATGTTTGCGCTAATAGATTGGATTTATATGGCTGCCGTATGTCCAGGGGCATTGACCTGGGGGCTGCAATTGGGAATACAACTCACTATTGGCATTACAGTAGGACATGCTAAATAGCCAATCCTTCAAAGTTGGCGAGTACTTACTCCCCCAGTGTAACGCCACTTCTCTCTTTGCCAACAACAATGCTATTGCACAAAAGCGCCTGTAGGATTTGGGGAGGGCCTTAATATAGCCTAGTAGTGCCATCAAGGGGGCAGGGGAAATGGGTATTTCTACCATCCATGATAGTTCGTCGAACACCCCCACCCAAAATTGGGCAACCCCTCCGTAGGTCCACGTCATGTGTGCGAAGTCCGCCATCGGGGTGTTGCATCGAGGGCAATTATGTGGGCATGCTGGGTCTATGCAATGTATTCTGGCAGGGGTGATATATGCCCGCCGAAGGGATTTAAAATGTAATATTTTGTGTTTATGATTGAATGAGACCTTGCGTGTTTGTTCACAGCAGTAATGCCATTGTTCGTCTGTTATGGTTTGCCCTAGATCTTGTTCCCATGCCTGTTGCGTCTTTCCACCTCTAGACGGGACTAGCGCAACTGCTGACTTGTAAATTCTAGACATGAAATGTTCCCCTCCTATATCAGTGATGAGTAAAGTCAGGGAGGGGGGGGATCAGGAGGCTCTATAGGATAACTAGGGATCTGTGATCTAAGTGCCCGCTGCAGCCTACAAAGCGTGAACTGGTCCATGAAAGTGGCTTCACTAAAGTGAATATCTTCAGTCCTGGAGTAAATGTAGCCATCCGGGAACAAATCTCCAAATGTGGCCAGATTATACTTCGATAATGTGCATTGCACCCCCCTTTCCTGAGTAATAGGCGCCCAGAGGTTCCCCGGTAACGGGAATAATGGGGAGTAAAGGAGCTGAACCCCGTTTGCCAGAGTCAGCTGTTTCCAGGCCTAGCTAGTTTTAGATAACGTCTGGAGATCATGTGGCTCTCTGTCTAGGCCCATCGGTAGCAGGGCCGACAATGAAGCAGGGTGAGAAAGGTCTGCCTCGGGACGAAGGTAAGGCACTCGAGAGTCTGAGTGGAACCAATGTCTTCAAAAGCTGCATTGGGCGACCAAGTAGTAGATTCAAAAATTGGGGATCTCAAACTCCCCCTCTCTCATAAGGTAGTGTCAGGATGTCCCAACTAACCCTGGCCTTCCTCTCCACCCCCCATACTAACCGTATCAGGTGTGTACACAGTGTAGTGAAAACATTTTTAGTCAAGGGTAACAGTATATTCTGAAACAGGTATAAAAACTGTGGGGGAACCACCATTTTGATCAGGGCGATTCTCCCAGCCATAGTCAAAGGTAATTTCAACAATCGCTCTACCTTGTCTCGCAACTTCTCCATTGTGGGGCTGTAATTCAGCGGAAGAATTTGCGCCTAATCCATGTGGATATGTATACCCAAGTATTTAACCGAGTCATCACACCATTTTAAGGGATACTCCGTGAGCCGGTCACTGTGAGCATCAGTCAGAGGGAAAACCTCTGATTTGTTCCAGTTAATGTGCAGGCTTGACAACGCGCCATAACTGGTAATCTCTTGAGGAATCAGGTTCAAGTTCTCATCCGGATGCCTCATGTATAGTATGATGTTGTCAGCATACAACGTAATCAATAACGGACCAGTTTTAAATTGTAGCCCCCTATGTGAATGATAATCTTGTAAGTGGTACACAAGTGGATCCATCAATAATATAAATAGGAGCGGGGACAGAGGACACCCTTGTCAGGTCCCTCTCGATGGTGTAAAGGCGTCTGTCAGTGACCCATTCACTCTCACACCCTGATGGTCGCATATAAAGCAGTTATATCACCGATATGAACCGGGGGGGCATTCCCAGCCGAATCAATTTCGCATGCAGAAATGGCTACTCCAACGAATCGAAAGCCTTCTCGACGTCCAGTAGGGCTGCTGCGGCTGGAACCGAAAGGTTCATTCTATGCAATGTTGTGAACAGGGTCCACAGATTCAATGAAGTGGTTCTACGGGGGATGAAACCGACCTGGCAGGGGACACCATTTGCTCGACTATTAAGGACAGCCTGGTTGCCATAATTTTGGCTAAAATCTTCTAGTCAAAGTTCAACAAGGAAAGGGGCCTGTATGAACTGCAGAAGAGCATTTCCTTCCCTGTCTTGGGGAGGAGAGTGATCACTGCTTCCCGCATTGTTAACAGGAGTAAGCCCGCCTCAATCACTTCCTGGTAGACGTCTGAGGTGCAGGGCTAACTCTTTCTTGAATACCTTGTAAAAACACCCCGTGGACCCATCTAAACCCGGTGCCTTTGAGCCATCCATGGCCTCTATAGCTTAGACCACATCGAGCACAGTGAACAGCTCAGCCAGAAACTCCGTGTGAATCCTCTAGCCATACCATGGCCACTTCATCCGAATGGGGATTACTGGCTGTTGCTTCTGGGGAGACGCTTTTGATTCTGGGGAGACGTTGGTGGTGTAGAGGTCCTTCTAAAACGACAACACTCTATCCTTAATGACTTCGCAATCTGAGATGGGCACCCCGTCATCCCCCATGAGACTCGTAATGTATGTCTGCCCCCTGTTGGGTTGCATGAGCCTTGACAATGTGCGCCCCAGACGCTCACCCTCTCCATACCTCCTGGCTGTGCATATTTCCCCCAAAAGTGGGCTTTCCTCTCTTCTGCCTCATGGTATTAGTGTTGCCCTTCTTCGCAGACCCGTAGTGCTTCGTGCTGTCACTTGATCAGCATCCACTGCCCTCAACTGTGTTTCTAGCCTGGACATTGTGCGCCGTAAATCCCAGAGGATCCCTGCACCTTTCGAGATGCACCCCCGTATGTATGTTTGAAAGCCTCCCACAGCGTGGCTTTGGTCTTCACTGTGCCTGTGTTGGTCTCAAAGTATTCCTCTATCGCTAAACTCGGCTCTGCTTCGAAGACTGGTCTGGAAGGGCCATATCGCGAAACCTCCACTGACGTGCCATCCCAGGCGCTCTTGGGACCTGGAGCCCGATCACTACCGGGGCGTGATCTGATAATGTGTGTGGTAAATGCATGGATTCCCTCTGCCATGTGATTACACTAGGGGACATTAACCAATAGTCTTATTCTGGTCCAAGTGTTGTGGGGAGCCGAGTAGTGAGTATATGCAGGAGTATTTTGGTGGAGGTGGTGCCAAGCGTCTGATAGTTTATATGAGTCTATCATGCTGGTTAGTGTTCGTCTGGCTCTTGGTTTTGTATCTACAGTTATGGATGTACTATCCACTCTCGGGTTGAACAGGATATTTAAGTCCCCCCTCCCCCACCCCACCCCCTAAACAGATATGTTCTGCCCTCAACCTATCTAATCGGGAGTGTAGCTCTACAAAAAAATCCAGGTTGTCAACGTTAGGCGCATTGACATTATCCAACAGCACTGTGTGCCCAAAGAGCCAGCCATTTACCAACACATATCTACCTGAAGGGTCAGTGGATACTTCCACTGTTTTGAATGGTACACATTTATTTATAAGGATCGAGACTCCCCTCGAATGGGAGCTATAACCTGCAAAGTAGCGAGCAGAACCCCAACTGGAGGCAAAGTTCAGGGAGGCATGCAAGGCAAGGTGCATCTCTTGTAAAAACGCTATGTCCTTGTGGTGACGTTGTAGATAATGAGGTACATGTTTGCGTGTATCATTAAGTCCTCGCACATTCCAGGACATAAGTTGAACATTCACATTACTTATGGTATCAGGTGTCATATAAAAACCGCTGATTGTCTACCTTGTGAATCGATATTCACAATGTACCATAGGAGCTTGTGTCTGTGAAAGAGCAAAAACAATAAACAAAACCTATCTCTGCACCCACCCTCCTCCCATCCCCTTACCCGTACTATAGGGGAAACTCCCACCCTCTTCTAACCTCATGAACATCTGTCGTTGGCAATACTAAAACTTAGTTATCGAGTAGAGGTGCCTAAGCACTGGGGGAGGGGGGGGAGGTGGGGTGGCAACACTACGCCTGGTCCCCAGGTTGTGTTTATAGAATAACATTCCCTTATGGCTTTGTCCACGGCGGCCATTCAAGATCCGCCCAGCCTAAGTAATCGCATACCTTTTTATTGACGAATGCAAAGCAGTTCAGTCCTCAACTGGCGGAAAACACTTCCATGTTGGTGCCATAGTCCGGCATCCCGGGGGATCTGCCCGGAGATGGAGATTTCCGGTTGGGCCCCGCTCCCGCTCGCACCATGAGGAAATCTTGGACTGCCGCTGGAGTATCAAAAATCCTGGACCTGCTGTCTACAGCCACCTTTAACCTACCAGGGTACATCATCCTGTATTTCAGCCTTTCCTTACGCAATGCAGCCTTCACCAAGACTGATTTCCTCCTGGCATCTTGCACCATGACTGTGAAGTATGGATACAAGGAGATTAAGTCCCTTGCCAGTTCTGAGGCCCTTTTTCATGGGCTAATCTCAACGCCGTATTTCTGTCCTTGAAATTCAAGAGCCTGGCCATGATCCCAAGAGGAGGGCATCCAGAGTTCGGTCATGGTACGATGAGCCCTTTTGATCACGAACATGGCAGTGAAAGATTCGTGCCCAAAAAGATCTAGCATGAGTCTCTCCACAAACTTGTCAAGACGGCCTGTGTTTGTAGACTCTGGGACCCCAAGGATGCGGACATTGTTGCATCTCCCCCTTGCTTCCAAATCTTCATTCTTCTTTTTTTTTTTTTTTGTAAATCTTTTTATTAGTTTCAAAACAAGAAAGTAAAAGACATATCAGGTGCCATACATTCAGACATAATAATAAGGCGAACAGATGTAGATACAGGATAGATACTAAGCAGTGAAGAAATGGCTGAGACGCCAACGCCAATGTATGAGAAACAGGATGTGCGACAGTACAATATACGATTCACATTAAGCGCAAGCTCTGTCTGTCCACCCATAAAATCAGGATAAAAGAAGAAGCATGAGCACCAGATACTGGAATGCCAACAAAGTCAGGATGTTCCACCAACTATACTTATAAAAAGGAAAGTAAAGAGTGTGAAGAAAAAGAAACCATAAAAACAAAAAAGACAAAACAATAAACCCATCCCCCCACCCTGCACCCCTTCATATGGCTGTCGCCTAACCCCAACTAGCAGTGTGCCTGTCGCCCCTACTAATTAAATACTAAAAGTAGAAAATGAAGGAGGGCATCTTGATACATGCCCCAGGTCTCCGCTTCCCCCCGCAAAGCCAAGAATCTCCAGACTAAGGTCTCGAAATCTATTAGGCAAATACGTAGCCCAACAGGGGGAAACTCCAAACACCGCCCAACCTCCCGAACGCATCATGGTTGCAAGCCCCGTGCCCTGTAATACCCGATGGCAAACTCAATCACACAGTCTCATCCTTGACCCTTCCAATCGAACATGTGAGCCCCTTCCGGACAAACTGTCGCTTCCGCAGGATAGCCAATGCACGAAAAAGCTGTAGCAAAGTTCAAACCGAGACGAAGCAGAGAGATGAAAGTTATGTTATGTTATGTTATGTTAAAAATGCTCTTTTATAGCGCATGGCTACTCCAAGGAGTGTCCCGGCGCTTTGGCAAAGAGCCTAAGGGACAGAAAGAACATAGCACAACGGGCATGAAGAGAAAGGAAACGAAAAACCATTACTGAGTGAAAAGCCAGGTTTGAAGTCCTTTTCTAAAGGAAAGCAAGTCATCAGCTTTCCTGAGCAAAACAGGCAGGTCGTTCCAGCCCTGAGGCGCTTGAAATCGAAAGGAGCGTCCTCCCATTCTAGTCAGGCGGATAGGGGGATCAGGGCTTTGAATAGAGACGCAGATCGTAATGTCCTGCGAGGCACATAAAAAGCCAAGCGTTTCTGAAGATATTTGGGGCCTATCCGATGCAGGGATTTGAAGGCAAAAATAAGCGCCTTGAAAGTAATCCTTTTAGCGACTGGTAGCCAGTGCAATTTCTTTAGCAACTCTGTGGCACCAGCTCTATGCTGGAGGTCAAAAATGGCTCTAGCCGCAGAGTTCTGCACAATCTGCAGTCAGGCCAAAAGATATTTCGGCAGGCCAAGATGGAGAACGTTCGCGTAATCCAGACGCGAGCCTATCAAGGCCTGCACGATAATCTTTCTATGTTTCAGCGAAAGCAACGGAAGAAATTTCCGCAGCATCTTCAAAAGGCCGAAGCATTTGCCAGTCAGTCCAATGATCTGGGGGCCAAAGGTAAGGCCATCATCTACCACAATGCCTATATTTTTGGCTTTAGAAGAGGCAACATCTGGTGGAAACATGTCTGAAGGCCACCAGGCCTTCCAGCCAGGATCAGGAGGACATCCAAAGAAAAGCAATTCCGATTTATCGGAATTGCATTTTAAGCTGTGACGCTGGAACCAGGCAAAGACAGCTCCCAAACAGTATCTAATCCGCGGGCTGTCGAAGTCCTTGCCCTTATCAAATGTGAAGAGCAGCTGGGTGTCGTCCGCATAGGTTATGATCTGGGCACCAAAAGAAAGAAAGTGTTGAGAACTCTACTAAGTCCAAAGACTCCCCACATCGTCATGGATTCCGAAGGTTGTTTTGTCCGCCATCTTAGCGGTGCCGATGTATAGTGGAGTGACGCAGTTTGAAACTAACAACAGTTCCCATCAAAAGTCTCCGGAGTGGGAGCATCAAGTAGTCCTACCATAGTCTGCAACAATCGTAGGCCTGACAATCCAATTACGGCATCAGGCTTGCTCTCAGCACCCATAACACTGGTCAGAGGCTCCAACGCCTCCCATAGTACGGGGTCTGCTTCCTCCATCGAAGTGGCCATTTTGGGTATCTCGAGTCATTTTGTTTCTTGCAGTGGACCAGGGTCCGGTCCCATTCGCCCAGTTCCAGACAAAGACACTATCATTTTATGGATGTGGGCTTCAACGCAAACCTGAAGTGACCTTATGGCTGCCAACACAGATCGTAGTGACGGGTCACTCTCAGTCCGCTCCACAACATCTCTCTCAGTTTCTGTCATATTTGTGTCCCCAGAGAGCCCGGTCTCCCCGGGGAGAATAGATGGATGTGGAACGGACGACTTCAGAGGGGGACTTATCGTTGGGGACAATAACAATCTGAACTCAGCCACCGAAGGCGGAGATCCCAACCTAGCGAACACCGGCGGGGCTCTAACCGGGCCAGGGACTCCTGTCCACTGCTCCAATTGTGTGTCGTCACCCCTCCTTCGATATTCACCAAATCAGCCAATCATCGTCGACTTCGGTCCAAAAAGTTTTTCGACCTCGGTAGACCGGACCCTGTCACACAACTACAGCTGATGTTGTTCAACTGAAACCCGGCTGAGCCAGTACTCGAGACCCCGGCTACCAGGCTGGTCTTGGCCGCAAACTGCCACTCGACGTATCTTTGTCTACCAAACTGGTAGAAATATCGGGATCGCACCGTTAAGCTCCAGTCCGGTTCATACACACGGAGGCAGGGCGCAAAAACAGAATAAATAACAGGATCTTCTGGCAGGAGTCTGAGGTCGGCGGAGCCGGGAGCTTACGCGGCCATCTTGTTTGCTGGCTTAGCTCCTCCCTCCCAAATCTTCATTCTTCATGGCTAAAGTTTTGAGTATCCGCTCCATCCTTTCTATCTTCTTGTTTGCCTGTGCAGAATCATCCACTAGGTCTGAGATTCTACCCACTACCATTTTTCAACAACCACCTTTGTTTGCCTATTCCAGGAGTAAGAACATCCAGGAAATTCTTTCAAAACCCACCATTCAACCTACTCAGTATAAAGGCACCCAACCATGTCTAAATTGCAGCCACTGCAATAGCATCATCAAAGGTAATATCATCAGACACCCAATGAAAGGCAATCCCATCAAGCTTCAAGTCAACGCTTCATGTGACACCTCAAATCTGATCTATGCATTAAAATGTCCTTGCGGCAAGCTATACGTCGGCAAGACCGAGCGTAAAATCAAAACGCGTTTGAACGAGCATAAGTCGAACATACGCTTGAAACACGACAAGTCTAACGTTGCCATGCACTTTGCTGAAGCCAGACATACCATTGCTCAACTCCAATACATCGTCCTAGAGACAGTTTCCAAGAAAGAAGGCATCAACACGAGTAAATTCCTTCTCCAAAAAGAACTGGAATGGATTTATCGTCTTCAAACACTTAAACCTCACGGTCTTAATGATCGTATTGAGTTCAGTTGTTATCTCTAACCATTTCTTTTTATGTATACCATGTATTGCATTTTTTCCTGAAATGCATTGTTCTCATTTGCTCTCCTATCCCTGTACACCCTTCCAAGATGGCCCCCACAGTCACTCTCATCTTTCCCTCCTTCCTTCCTTAGTCCGTCATCGACTCCTATGCTCACCCATTCATTCTTAACGATCCTGTGTCCACGCACAGTTTAGGCATCCAGCTTTTCCCGAAGTAGTGAGCCTCACTACATATGTAACGAAGTAAGTCTCCGCCGGCACCGCTTGTGCAGGCGGCACCCTGACCCGATTCCTTCACTCTTTCCCACCCTCGTCACGCGCTGACGCTACCCCGCCACATTCACTATCCTCACTACCTCTGGCATCATACAGTCCCCACCATTGATCGGCACTTTAACATTTACTGTCCGCACCCTCCCCACATTCCTCATTCTCACGGCAGCTTGTCTCCTTTACAGCGCTCCTTGACAAAGGGCTACCCGCCCGAAATGCATCGGAGGCGTTCCCCTCGCATTACCGTAATTTGACCTTTTCCATGCCAAGATTATTGATATGACAAAAATATCAATGGATTAAGCTTTACGAAATGTGATTAAATACCTTTAATTGGATACTAACCTCCTTTGAATCCTTGTTTTGAACTCTATCATTGTGCCTCCACTGGGGATGTATCTGCATTACGATGCATACACCATTCTTCATGTAACCATCGCGGTTTGACGGAACCACGACCCTCGAGTGCACACGACCCTGCAAAACCTTCCTTCAACCTTTCTTCAAGTCTATGATTCCAAAACCGCTGTGCCCCTCCCTACCTTTTTCATGATCTAGATGGGCTCCCATTTTGTCCAACCTGCTATCCAATGCGTCTAATCTTGAATCCAGCGCCTGGAAGCCTGCCCTCAGTTCGGCCAGAAGCATGTCACTTCCCTGTGTGGTCACATGAGGTGGTACAGTGGCATGTCCTCCTTCTGCCATTGTGGTGCCCGTTGTTTCCGCGCCTCCTTCAAGCTTTTCAAACTGCAGCTTTTTCTGTTTGGGATCACTCTTGCCCACGGTTTTTTGGGTAGCTGTAGTGGTGTTTACTGTTGGGTGTGTCTTGTTGTGGTTATTCAGTTGCTGTAGTCCTCCACCAGTACCTTGTTTGGTACCTCTTACAATAGCGCACCACTAAGCAGGCCATGGCTCGTGGCTGTCTTCGCTGTCTGCTGTGGTCTGCACGTTCCTTGGGTCCAGGAACTGTTCTCTGCCTCCACCTCCTTATTAATTAATGCTGCTTAAGTGATAGTGCTAGCAGCGCTATATTTGGTATCAAACCAGGGCTCGTACCAGTCAGTGCCTTCCACAAAGGCCCATTATTGTAGATGAAAGACATGGAAGGATCAATCTGCCAAGCTTGTCCCTTTATTGCTGTGCGGGCCCTGGGAAGCTTCAGTGTACTATGCTCCCTTCTTTCCTCCAGCCCTCCTGATGCACAGAGGGCCATGGTAGCTCTCTCGTGCAGATACTGCTGGGGCCTGGGTGCCTTTATCATGTTGTGGTAAATGAATTTAGAAGAATTCTGAATATAAATTAGGAAGTTTATTCCATAAGATAAACTCCACCCGATCATGGAGCGTCCGGTCCCAGGCAAGCCAACGGTTACAATGGCAAACCGTAGACCAGGCGTCCATGCACGGGTGACAGGACATTCATATAACAACATGTTTATAAAGTTACTCACAAGAAGTGGCTCGCGGAGATCTCGAGCTGAAGCCGGTCATACGCCGCGTGAAACATCACGCGGTGTATGACACGTAAGTATACATTACACCACCTTCCCCCTTACAACGGCGAACAATAAATGAAATAAAAATAACATTCAGAATCTTACAAATTCATTGTACCTCTCAGGAGCTTTGATACGTCTGCCAAAAGAAGAAAAAGTTTGGTTAACGACAGTATTCTGAGGGTTTACAAAATTCCTGATGGAAAGCTGGTCACAGTTATGATCAGAAGAAGAGCCACGAGACACATGAGGAACACTTAGCCAAAAACTCCAGTCCAGATTATCAGAACTATCTCCACCGACTTTACTTTTGATAATTTCAACTTGATGATCTGTTACTTTCACCAATTGGCGTTTATTCCACCAACCCTTCTTACCAAGGAAAGCCGCCCCCTTGCTGACTCTTAGTACTTGAATGGGTGCAAAAAATTTTGAGAGACCTTTAGGTACTCTTCCAGGATTCTTAATCAACACCCAGTCACCTACCAGAATATCCACAAAATTACCACCCGAACTACCATCGAAATGTAACTTCATTTGTTTTTGCTTCTCTTGGACGTTCTTCTTAACAGAATGAAAATCATTAGTTTTCCTAACAGCTCCCTGCTGTAACCATGAAGGAAACAAAACAGAACGATTCTCTCTCCCTCTCAAAAGAGAAAAAGGAGATACTCCTGTTACGCAATGAGGTGACCTATTATAGTGCCAGACCTTTTGTTTAACAAACTCCCCTACCTTGTAACCACAAGACACAGCAGTCTGTATATCTTCTTTAATCACCTTATTCCCTCTCTCAACAAGACCATTCGAAGATGGGGAATATAACGCCATCTTCAGTTGTTTGATGTCTAATTCCTTCAAAAACGTACACATTTTATCAGACACAAAATGTGTCCCATTATCCGTGACGATAGACTTTGGTGACCCTTCTAAATCAAAAACTTTCTTGAGGAAAGTTATGGTAGAATCTGAGTCAGGTGATTTAACAAAATCAAAATACATCCATTTAGAGAAATAATCAATTAAAAGAATTACATACTTATTTTCCTGTTGAAGAATGGAGTATGGGCCCGAGAAATCTACCCCAACTTTTTCCCAAGGAGAGTCAGGGAGCTCCGTGGGATGTAAAGGTACCTTTAAGGTACGCCAATGCTTGTCAGACAACAAACATTCAGGGCAAGAATCAATCAGATTCTTGACCTGAATATCCATAGACGGCCACCAATAATGTTGTTTAATTCGCATAGATGTTTTAGTTACTCCTAAATGACCTTGATGAGCCTTATTATTAATGGATTCTCTCAGTTTAAAAGGAGGAACAAATTTCTCTCCCCTCCGGACTATGCCGTTTTCGACAGACAGTTCTTCTGCAACCTGAGCAAAACTACGCAATCCCCACTCAAACCCCTAGGTTCAGGCCAACAATGAGTAGTAAATTCTATAACTTTCAACAAGACGTCAAGAGCGGTGGTTTCCTTCCAATCGTTTTCAGAAATAACGTCTCTAATCTCATTTACAGCATCCACTAAAGTAACACACTCCACATCTTCTACTAGGAAATCCTCTTCATCATCCTTAATCATAGCCATCCTGGACAAACAATCAGCCCGAAATTTTTTGCCTCCCACAATATGTTTAACTGTAAAGTTAAACTCCTGTAACTTTGAAACTAGTCTCATAAGTCGTGCTGACATGGAAGCAGAATTGGATTTGTTAAAAATATAAATTAGGGGTTTGTGGTCGGTAACCAACTCGAACCTCCTTCCCCAAATATACATTTTGAATTTGTGGACCGCCCAGGCACAAGCTAGAGCTTCTCTCTCAATTGTACTATACCTTTGCTCAAAATCTTTCAGGGCTCTAGAAGCAAACGCAACTGTTTGTTCCTGACCATTGACTTTTGAGTGAGAACCGCCCCTAGACCAGACATACTCGTGTCGACTGTGATAACAGAGACAGCGTCTTCTCTAAAAGCATGTATGGCCTTTGCTGAAATAATCATTTTCTTGACTTCACAAAAAACTTTATCTAACTCATCAGTCCAAATAAAATTTGCCCCTTTTCTTAAAAGAAGTCTTAAGGGTTCAACTAGTTGTGAATATGATTGCACAAATCTAGCATAATATTCCGCTAAGCCGAGAAAGGATCGCAAAGCGTCCTTATCCGAAGGAGGTTTCGCGTCCTCAATGGCCCTGATAACAGAGAATTTGGGAGTAATAACTTGATCTGAGACAGTATGACTCAAGTAATCAATTTTGTTCACTGCAAATTTGAATTTATCGCTTCGAAATGTCATGTTTCTGGACATCAAAATTGACAGAACATTTCTAAGAATTTTATTGTGTTCATCTAAAGTTTTTGCAAAGATCAGGATATCATCAAGATATGCTTGAAAACCTGCTATACCCTGAAATAACACATCCATCAACTTCTGGAAAACACTACCTGCAGACGCTAAACCACAAGGAAGGCGTAGGAATTTGAAGGCCCCAAAGGGAGTGATAAAGGATGTAAGTTCTTGGGATTCTTTGGACAATGAAACTTGATGGTACCCTGACCTAAGATCGATCAGCGAAAACCATTTAGCTTCCCCAATGTTTGCCAGAAGTTCATGGATTCTCCGGAGGGGATGACAGTCAACGATAATATTTTTATTCAAGGAGCGTAAGTCCGCACATAGCCTAATCTCAACTGTTTTTTTTCGAGCAACTACAATTGGTGCGATCCATTGAGAGGAATTGACAGGTGTAATAATCCCTTGTTTGCATAAATCATTTAACATATCCTTTAATTCAGATCTAACACTTAATGGAACCGCTCTAACTTTATGTGCTACAGGCTGAGCTCCCGATATTAATCTTATTTTGTGTTCAAATCCTTTCACGCTTCCAACCATCTCCTTAAAAACAGGTTTAAATTCTGACACAATGTCCTGAACCACTACATTAGAACTATCTACCATAGCAATAGGAAGATCATTTGACACAGTTTTGAACTTGGGTAAATCCCCTACTTTGATGGGATTATCGTCCCCTGGAACTAAATAAAGTCCCATCCTGGCTAGATCTTTCCAACCCACAATGTTTTTGCCTTTTTCGGCTACATAGATCTTAGTAACTGTTTCCCTCCCAAGGCACTGAACCAAACCTTCAAAATAACCCAGCATGTTAATATCTTTCTCACCAAATGCTCTTGGGTTAACATCAGACTCCAATAATTCAACTTTTCTGTCCCATTTCTCATAAAAAGTTGGATCTCTGAGTATGGTAAATGGCGAACCTGAATCTGCCATGACCTGTAAATGTACATTATCAATAATAGCGGCACATAAAGGCCCTTTAATAGAGTCCACATCACCATTGAAATCTAAAGTAACTACAATGTTTTTGAAAGAGTTGGAACAAGAATCCACATCAATATAACTTACATTAGGAGGTTTCTTTGCAAATCTACAAACGCCTTAAAAGTGGCCAATTTTCTTACAGATAGAGCAACGTTTTTTGAGTGCTGGACAGTTTGGTGCATTTCCTATGTGATCCTTTGAACCACATCTGTAACAGAAAAAATTCTTTTTCTTTTGGAAAGGTTTATAATTAGATTGAATTTTGTTTTTAGGGTTAATTGAACAAACAGCCCCTTCTTGATCAGAATCGGAGAAATCCAGGGCATTAATACCTTGTTTGCTTGGTTCCATAACAACCTTACTAGTCAAAGTAGAGTGCTCAGTACTTAAAGCAAGATCAATGACTTCAGTCAAAGATGGATTCTTACATCCAAGGATCCTTTGTTTGATTTTCCTAGAGGCGCAGTTGAACACAAATTGGTCTCTTATAAAATTGTCAGGTGATGGTTCAAAATTACATGTGATGGCAAGTACTCTAAGAGCAGCAATGTATTCTTCTACCTTTTCTTCTTCCTTCGGTTTTCTTGAGTAAAAATTGTGACGCTCAAGCATGATATTAGGTTCATCACAAAATTGTTTTTTAAGTCTAGCAATGGCTTCAATATATACGTTCCAAGGATTCTCTCCACTTTAGTCTTGAGAAATAGGCAGAGCTATAGGAACAATACTTTTAAAAATCCGCTGACCTGCCTGACCTAAACAACCAAAAAGAATAGCAAACTTTCTTTGAGAAGAATAGTCAGCAGCATCAATAGCAATCAAATGGTTCTCAAATAAACTAAACCACTCCGACCATATAATGTCAGGAGTACCAGGTTTACTCAAGAAAGGTGGTGGTTGAGTGATTTGATGCCATTGATTATTAACCATAGTAATTAAAGGAACCAGAAAAATAAAAATCAATGAAAATGCATTAGTCAGAAAATATAATATAAACATATAATACAGCATATGCATATATATTAAGACTTGTATTCACTCAAAGAGACAATGGCTAATTTTGATCTAGACCAAAAAGTCCATTCAGAAACACATGTAGCAGGACATACACTTGATGGTATCTTTACATCCTGCCAAAAACTAACAAAGGTAGAAGTCCATCCGATCGCTTGGACAGATCATAAATTAGTATCATTCCAGCTAGAGACTATAGAGGACCTGGGAAAACCAACTGAAACTTCCAAGGGAGTCACCTATCCGGATTGGTCAAAAATAGACACTCAAATGTTAGTAGAGGTAATGAATTCCTCATCTCCAACGCTAGAAAGTGACAGCAATATAGCATGCACGCAACTCAACGACTGGCTAAAAACACCAACTCAGAGTTCCGTACCACAAAAAAGAACGATCTTCAAAAGGAAGTCACCTTCACAACCCTGGTATTCGGAAGCTTTAAAAGCACAAAAACAGACCTGCAGAAAAGCTGAGAAAAAGTGGAGATCGCAATATGACCCCAAATTGAAGATAGACTATAAAAACGAACTGGCCACATATAAAAATCTGATAATCGCAGAAAAAAGCAAATTCTTTGTACACAAAATAAACGAATCCAAGAACTCGAGTAAAGATCTGTTCACAGTAGTCAAAAAACTTGCCAAAATTGAAAACAATAATCCAGAAGATATATCATCTGACTTCTGTAACACTTTAGGCCACTTCTTCGTAAGTAAAGTATCATCAGTGTATGAACTATTTAAAAACAATCAGAGTGACCATACAATTCAAAACCCCACAAATAATACAAAACTAGACAACCAATCCAGCGGCACCCCATCCTTTAACTGGTCCTTACCCACAGTGGAACAAATTACTAAGGAAGTAATGACAACCAACTCAGGCAGTCCCTTAGACCCATGTCCTCCGAAAATATTTCAAATATGTCCTGAAAAATAGGACAAGCACTTCAAAAATTGTTTGAAGTAATTCTGAACACCAGCATATTTCCAAACGACTGGAAAACCATTTCAATCAGGCCACTACTGAAAAAACCCCATCTAGACAGTGAAGTCCCCAGCAATTACAGGCCCATAGCCAGGATTCCTTTTGCCGCAAAAGTGCTGGAGAAACTACTAAACAAACAGTTCTCACGGTACCTACTGGACAACAATTGGCTTGATCACTCTCAATTTGGATTCCGGGAAGGACACGGAACGGAATCAGCCCTCCTCACGGCCACCGAGGAACTTAGAAGTATACTGGACAGAGGAGAAAAGGCCGCCTTGGTGTTATTGGATCTCTCGGCGGCCTTCGACACGGTCAGCCACGAGATACTAATAAAACGCATTAGGGAAACCGGATCCAGTGACCACGTGTGCAACCTCATCGCATCCTACCTCAATGAGAGAAAATTCACAGTTGAACTAGGAGAAGCAAAGTCAGACTCCTTTAAAGTACCATGCGGCGTCCCACAGGGCTCGTCATTAAGCCCAACACTTTTTAATTTATATGTGGCCCCCCTTGCCGAATTAATAAGAGAAAATGGCTTTACACCAATATCCTACGCTGACGATACACAAATCGTCATTTCTATAGGCAAAGACAGTAAAGTAACAGCCAAGAATTTCCAACTATGCATGCTAAAAGTTAGTCAATGGATGCAACAAAATTGCCTCAAACTCAACGGAGAAAAGAGTGAGGTAATGATTCTAGGAGGTAACGCGGATATCTGGTCCCCAGACTGGTGGTCTCCTGAACTGGGAACAAGACCAGAACCCTCAGAGAAAGCTAAAAACTTGGGAGTCATGATAGACACCAAACTAACATACGAAGCCCAAGTAAACAAACTGGCATCGTCTTTCTGGCTGATACTAAAAATGATAAGAAAAATACTCCCATACCTGCCTCAAGACACATGTAGAACGGTAGTGACAGCCCTGGCACTGTCTCGACTGGACTACGGTAACGCATTGTATGCGGGAGCCAGAGTAAAAATCATGGAAAAAATGCAGCGACTCCAGAATGCAGCGGCACGACTGATACTGGAAATCCCAAAGTTTCAGCCTATCAGTCATAAACTAGAGACACTCCACTGGCTACCTGTAGCCAAAAGAATCAAGTTTAAATCACTATGCTTGACCTACAAGGCACTGCAGGGCAAAGGCCCTCACTTCCTGAAAACTCACCTGAAGCACTACGAACCATCAAGGCTTCTCAGATCAGGTAAAAAAAAACTGATAGCGATACCCAAGTTCAAACGATCAAACTGGGGAGGAAGAAGCTTCCTCGTGCATGCAGCACGGACATGGAACTCACTACCACTTGACGTAAAAAACAGCCCAACTCTGGAGATTTTCAGAAAGAGAATCAAGACTTGGCTTTTCACCGCATAAATTTCACTAATTCCAGACCTGCACCGGAAACTGGACAATTCATAGCGCCAAGACACCTCCGGGCATTCGTGCGCTTTAGAAATGGACAAATCAAATCAATCAAATCAAAATATAAAGCAATTACTGTTGAATATAAAATTAAGCCCCAACCGTTTTAGAATAAAAGACTATTAATGTGTTATTTCTAATAAATGAGTAATAACCTCTAAAATGCCATTTAATTATAAAGACTGCGTATCGTTGAAACAACAAATATACATCAAAGCCTAAATGTAAAGAGCGTGCGTATCGCAGAAGTGACACGCAGTAGTAAGAACACAGTTGAAATGACACGCAGTAAAGCGTGCGTATCGCTGAAGCAACACACAAAAATAATTAAACAATTTAACCAAAGCGTGTGTATCGCTGGAGCCAAGAGCGTGCGTATCGCTGTGTCGATACGCGGTAATAAATGGAAAAATGTCAAGGCGTGTATATTCAAGTCTTTAGGAAAAACGTGGCATCGTTGAATATACGTTACACGAAGGACAAACACATTTAGTCAACAGTACCTTGATTTTAAGCTGGGGACACGTCAAGTTTTTCGTTTTTCTTCGTATTTATCATTGAAGAGTGAATGAAGAAACGAAATCCAATGGTAATGAGTGTTTCACCTAGATGATTGCAACCATTCAATAGGAGAGGCTCGTTCCAGAAAGAGGAAGATTAACCAATAAAATGGAAAAATGCCTCATAAAATCTTCAATAACCAATTGGGGTTGATGTCTTGCTGAAGGACTTGTTCCGAGGAAACAGGAAATACTTCACGAAGAAACGAAGCTGGAATCGAAGGAAGCCGGAATGGAAAAAGTAAGGTGAAATTCAAATATTTTGCGTGGGAAATGGTGGAGTTTGTTCCCCGATCGTCGCCAAATGTGGTAAATGAATTTAGAAGAATTCTGAATATAAATTAGGAAGTTTATTCCACCCGATCACGGAGCGTCCGGTCCCAGGCAAGCCAACGGTTACAATGGCAAACCGTAGACCAGGCGTCCATGCACGGGTGACAGGACATTCATATAACAACATGTTTATACAGTTAATCACAAGAAGTGGCTCGCGGAGATCTCGAGCTGAAGCCGGTCATACGCCGCGTGAAACATCACGCGGTGTATGACACGTAAGTATACATTACACATGTGCTGCTGCCGCTCTACTTGCATGCGTATGCCTAACGGCTGAGGCAGGTTGCAATTGCCTCACCTTCCAACCGTGTAGCCGTCTCCGTGCTCGCGGTAGCCTCCGAGGGCCTCTGTCTGGGCCACACTGTGTTCTCAGTCTCAAATTGGGGGCGTGCCACCACTCTGGCTCCCGGCTGCGTTTCACGTTCTGGGCCTCAAACTTCCTCGCTCATCAGCTCATGCCGGGAGCTTTGAACCAATCCCAGAACATACCGCCGGCTGGGCAGTTACAGCGGAGATGCATCCGCTGTGATTCTGCTGGTCCTGGCGAGCTGTGGTAGCTCGTGGAGCCTGCTTTCCCCAGGTGCTCGGCGGAGCTCCAAAACGCACCCCCCCCCCCCCCCCTCAGTAGTAAGATTGATTGATAGCTCAATGCCTGCATTATTTATTTTGCATAAAGTCCTTGACCAGCTTAAGAGACAGTGAGTTTGAACCTGGCAGGATGTAAAGTAGGGACACAGCTTGCGAAATGAGGAGTAGCCTAATGCCACATGCCACATGCCACTATGTAGGAATGAGGAAGTCTGCACTGCTAAAATGATGCCAACTGCTGCTCCACTTAAAGTAGGCAGTCTCATACGAGATAGACGTATTTTCTGGGTAGAGAAGATTCCTTAGTAACTGAATGGCAGATCACAGATCCCTTTTATGATAGGCATACATAGTGGCTAGAATACTTCGGGCATGGCACTACAAAAGTGAGCTATGTAACACATAGCTTTATAATTGCCATATAAATTACATTGCATGCAAAAAATGGCATCTTAGGCTCATTTCACCATACTTATTTTGTAAAGGATGATCCATTTGTTTATAGCACCCAAACATCCCAATGGTTTGCTGGTACTGGGGGAAAAAAGCGCTATACACTGCCATATGATTTTCCTCTATAACAGGAAAAAAAGCAATGTTTACTTTTTCTGGCAATGAAGAGGATTCTCTGTAAGGTGGATTCCAGCTGGTAATGTATACCACTGTTTGGAAGCTGAACAGGGAAATTTGCAAGCGCCTATGCGGTCCTTATGTTTTTGGGAAACAATCAATCAAGAGTCACACTGATGTCATGTTATTGTCCTTGAATGAGTGGATGACTTGAATTGTACTTGATGGAAGGCCCAATGAACCAGACTGGTTTTAAAAATGATTATTCACTATTGAGAGCCAAAGCATTGTTGTTCTAGACACTGTTGGAAGGTTTTTTAATAACCGGCCATAGGTAACAAGGACTACCTCATTTTGCACACTCTATAGTCTAGCCAATAAATCGGAAGATAGACCTTTATTAAAAGAAGTTGCAATATTCCAGGTGGGAAATAATAATGGCCTGCCTTACTGCATGCATTGAAGAGATAGGAAGGCGAGGAATAATCTTTTTAGGTCTCGCCTGGCGTTAGCAGCGCACATGCATAGCTCTTGCCATGCGAGGGCCTTTTGTAATCAATACAGTTATGGAATTGAATAAAGATCGCCCTTGTTTTCGATTGGCACGCGTCATCGTCTATGTTAAACGCTGGCGCGTGATTGAAAATCAGGCTTTTGGGTTACTGCCTTGTCCACTTTTGTCCCCGCCCACCCGGACTGGCGACCGCCATCTTGTTTTGTTTGCAGGCAGAGAGGCAGCTTTCTCCTTATTGCTGTTGTGCGTCTTTAATTTCATTGCAACTTGCTCCTCTCAAGCTTTATGTATATATTTATTTTTTAAGAGGTACGGCACGCTTTAATTTTAGCGGCTGTGCCACTTCAGTGTATTTTTTTTTTTGCCATCATTACAGCTTGCTCCTCATTGCCGTCCCGATGACCCCCTCCTCGGCGAGGGCTGAACCTTCAACAGTAGCAGCAACACGGGCGTCATGCTTAATATTTCAGCAGGCGCCCGTGTGACTTGCTCACCTTGCTATTACTTGCTTTTGAGGTTTTGAAGAGAAGAACACACAGCAGTTTTGCCTGCTGTCTTCACCTGTCCAGCCAGCCTGATAGCAATTGTGTCCGACAAGGGATCAGCGGGGGTGCCGGTCATTACTGTTTGACATGAGCTGTGTCAGGTAGGCGCTGGATAGTGCACATCCATGTTTTGTACACAGGAGGGCAGAGTTCTGCAAGTTGTAGTCCTCCCTCCTCATATGCCTGTTTAAGATTTTGTCCTAGTAAAACAAAAAACTTTCAGGGTCATCCTCCTTTCCTAGGTTTCCTTTCTCTTGAAACCCCTCTCAACCCAATGGTCACTCTTTCCTCTCTCAAATATCTTTTTACTTACCCTCTTTCGGTCTTCTCAGCCCTATCTCTTCTCCCTTCCATATATTTCCAAATTTCATACTACATCTCTCTGCCTTGCCTGATAACTTCTCCCCTCCCCGTCAGTTTCCATTGTGCCCTCCTTTCATCCACACTGTCTTCACTCCTGTCTTTATCCAGCACACTGCGCAGAAGAGAATCTGCTCTCCGAGATTCCCAAGAGCGTATAGAGGCTAAGAAATTGGTGAACTCTGGAAAACATGTAAAAAACTGAATCTCTCCTCCCTCTAATTCGCTATCTAAAATCTTTTCCAGTTCCTTTTATAAATGTTCCTCTTTTATACCACCGACCCTTTCTCTTCATGTTCACTTCTTCTTCCCCGTTTCTTCCTTCTCGGTCTTCGCTCGTTTGACATGATTCATAGTGTCACTGAGAAAAATTGCTCCCTTCATCCGCTTATTGCTGATAGGGTCACTGCTTGCCAGCTATGTTTGCTCCACGGAAATACGCCTGGACGTGCCCTTCTCAAACATTTGTAATATGTTTTCGGTCTTTGCGATTCAGCTGATGCGCTCAAGTACTACTGAGGATGTAGCTATCATTAATACTACAGGAATAGTCATGACTCTGCTCTAAAGAACAGAGTTAAAGTGGCCACCTCACTCTGTGCCATCATATTGTTTACAGTCCTGGACTCTGATATGACAACCTAGTGCCTTCTGGGTATTGTAGTTTAATTTTGATAACATTGCACTAATTGGAATAAAACCTGTGATAGTAGTGATTTGTAAATCAAAAGTCCAATAGTTTAAACGCTGTAGCGTACTGCACCTCATAAATGCCTTGTACTATTCAAACAGGAGTCTATTTTTCCAAGGACCCAAAGCACTCTATTTGGCTACCTATAGTCCTCTCGAACATCCCTGTCCCTCACTTATCAAGCAGTCTACAAAAAGGGAAGCAAGCGTTTTTTCTAACACATTTTTGTGGACTGTTGTTGTTATTTTACTTCTTTATCCCATCTGCCTCTCTAGAAACAGTTTATTTTATCATCTTTCAATCCCTTTCTTTGGTTATCAACTTTCTTTCCAATACACTTCCATCTCACTTTCTACAAATTTGAACAAGTGATTTTCATCAATCCTGAGGCTATTATTTTACTCTCCTCCCTTGGCGTCCTCTATTTTGCAGTCTCTGGTTTTTAAGTCTCCTTTCTTCATCTGATTACTGCTTGATGCAGCCTTTATGTCCTCTTTGATTACTTGCATCCGTTTTTGTCCACCTCTCTCTCCTGATTTTTCATATATCACCAACTTTTCCTAATATACCTTTTCCTCCATAACCTCTTTCATCCTTCACAATCCTATTTTGCCATCTGTTTTCTTATTTCCTCTTACCAGCATCTTCAATCCATTTTCCTTTATAGCTCTCTTGCAGAATCAGACTGGCAGCACACAGTTCACAGTTTACATTCTTGTAAAAAATGTTGTGCTGCAGAGTAATAATGCTCGTAGATGGTGTGCTATGCTCTGAAGTATTGTGGTATTTCATTAGTTTCTTGTCGGAACTGCCAGTAAAGTCTATAGCTTTACTGGCAGTAAATAATGCAAAGCTAGAATACAATACCATTAGCAAAGCGAATGGCTTTAACTTAATCAAAGGCGAGACCTATTCCATTTTCAATGCTGGTTTAAAATGCAAATAAAGAAGCATGAAGAGCAGACTGTAGCTAATGGAGTGCTGATGCATAAACATCCTTAGATTTCTGATGGACTGAACTGGAATGGGTGGAAGACCCACATTTACTGGCTCCCAATATGGCAATCCTAATGAAGAATCTCTGTCTACTAAGAAAAGCTCAGTTTTATTTGTATTCAGTTTAGGCGAAGTGTTAACCATTCAGTTGGCAATGTCAATTAGACCGTTTTGAAAGTTTGCTTGAGACGCACTGAGTTGTCATAAAGTCTAATAATTTGGATGTTATCAGCTGATAAAAGTAACAGGTGCAAATAAGAGCAGCTACTGGAGTAAATTAGATCTTGAACAAGGTTGAGTTAAAGAAAGACTGCCTGGAGGAAATCATGATACACATTTTTTGTATTTATTTAAAGTTAAGGAGGCACATGCAGTCCTGTGTCCAACAGTCCTGAGAAGAAATTAACTAAGCCAAGGCCTGGTCATGAATCCCACAGTGAAAAAGCTTTTTGACAAGATGTCGTTGAAGACCATGTCGAATCCTGCAGAGAAGTTCAATATGATTGTGGCTGATCCGCCACAGTCTACAATGATCTTTAGATCATCGATGGTGCAGACCAAGACACGTTCTGTGCTATGGAATGGTGACAAAGACTACTTGAAAATCTTAGAAAGTTGGGTCTTCACCTCTTTTCCAGAATCCTTCTCGCCCACCTTTTTTTTAGTAACCTCTTTGTATTGATTTTAAAGAGTAATAAGAACCAGACAAATACACAGTTGAACTTGCAGCACAGCAGTTGTTCGGTTGACTTAGCCTTTGACCTAAACAATTCAGTCTGTCAATAATGAACATACCCCTCTTTCCCCACCAACATGACCAGCACCTCATTGCGCTTCTGCTGCCTTTGGTTCCCATGCCCCGGGCCTCGTTTCAGGCTTTGGTGATGTGTGACTGGATTTCTTCATCCAAGGAATGCCAGGTGTTTTAGGGTTTCTGGAGAGTGATGCCCCAGTAGGGACACCACACCTCCCATATTTTATTATAGTGTTTGAGAGGACAGCCCCTCTCTTTTTAGGTGGGGATTTCCAGGGTCGTGCAGGGGTCCAGCAGCCCCAAGGTCAGAGGGTGCTTTCTCTCCAGGCCTTGGCAATGTCCCTCTTGGGAAACAGCATTAACAAGGACGTTTTTTCCTCGCTGTGCCTTTACCACTTCTTTTTTAGCACGAATATTATTACCACATGCATGCCTTTTACATTGCATGCCTTTATCACACATTTAAGTTAAGTTAGGGTGTGTGGCGGTCTCCCGCCACAAATACATTGATTTATATATTAAACAATGCGTGGTAATGGCATGCGTTGTAAAAGCATGTTCGTGGTAAAGGCATGGAATGTCTTAACCTGCGTGTACAACCTCCCTCTTATCCCCCACTAGACCCAGCCACTGCAGTGCAGTGCAGTATTTGTCTCCTTTGTGAGCTGGATAATAACCAGCTTATTATTCCTGGCAAAGCCCACCCCAACATCTGATCTAGGCTTGACAATAGCCCTCCCTGGACAGACAGGACCAGGTAGTGTGGATCAGGTCCCCCAGTTGTGTCAAGCAACTCCACCACCTTATCCTCCACAGCCTCACCCGCGACTGGTGGACCCTATGCAAATATTTCGACTGTAGGAGGATTAAACTGCAAATTAAACGGGCCTTAATGTATTCCGAACGGATCTAATCCCAAAGGTTCATTTAATACTTACACTAGTTTTAATAGTCGACTCTTCCTAACATCTTATTTCTCAACAATGACAAGCTGTTATTTTTCACAATGTTGATAAAACCGTCAAGGCATCAACAGATAAGATAAGCGCCTTCTTATATTCGAAGGAAATGTCGCTTGTCACGAGTGAACGTCTTTTTTTTTTTAATTTCTAAATAATTTAAATATCTTGAATAAGTACATATGAAAGGCCCACAAAGTCGAAAGGTATACATCAAAGGCCTACACAGTCAATGTAAACTCCATATTCTTTTTGAAAATAATTGTCCAATATATTCAGACGACAAAAAGTATCTTCTGCAGTCTATAGCGCCACTTAAACGGGTCTATGGATCCAAAGTGATAAACATTATTAGAATAATAGCTCAAGACTATGTAGCCAGAACATAATGTGCGCCTAAATAACCACACATATATCTTGCATATAGAATTAAGATCTAATGAAGGTTAGCGAAAAAGAATCTACTTTCAGATTATGTCAGCAAGGTTACCTTTTCTATTTAAACGGCAATAACGGCCTTCCGATATATAAGAAATTATCAGGACACGAGGCTGCAAATCAAAGCGGAGAATTGGATTAGGAATGGATTACACAGCAGCCCTCATATCAATACCTATATCCTAGGGCGGAAAAACATAGTTACCTAATGTGTAGAAAGTAAAAAAGTTATAGCCTTCTGATATTCCAATAATTTTCAGAGCAACGAGGCTGCAAAAAATAGGCAGAAAATCAATATAAACAATTATACTTAATCTTAAAGAGAACCTATCACAAATGTACATCGTAGCATTGAAGGATGATGGAAAAAGCCAACTACTAGCTGTTCAGAAGTAGCATTTTCGATCGAATAGACCATGCCCAAATCAAAAACTTTGCCATGGCTATAGCTATTGGGGATATCCGAACATAAATTTCTCATAGCCTCCGCGTGTCTTTTAATGCCCATTGAATTACAAATGGGCTTTATCCACTTGCAGCGTGGTGAGGCATATGACGGGCAGAAAAACAGTATATGACTTACTGATTCCTGCTGATCCAAACACCTGGGGCATTTATCAGTAATAGCTCCAGCCCATTTACCAGTAAACAACCTTGTTGGTAAGGTGCCCACCCTGAGCTGATAATACAATTTTCGGTCATAGGGTTTTTCAATAAGATCCCAAAACTTCTCTAGCGCGGGCCAGGGGGGGGGGCAGGGAGAGGGGGGAGTTGGGGGGGGGGGACAGGGGGGGGACGGGGGAGGGGACAGAGGGGGACGGTGGGGGGGACGGTGGGGGGACAGGGGGGGGACGGGGGGGGCAGCAGCTCTGTGTGCAATTGCAGTAGCCAGATGAGCAATATACAAACGTCAGGTTTGCTTATCATTTAAAAAAACATCGGCTGGTTTGCAGTCCATGCCCGGAGCTCTTCCCTCTGTTACTGCATCTAGCGCCTTATCAACCTCTTCAAGTGTAAAAACCACCCCTTCATAAAATGTAACTGGATATATTCCATTATTCCCTTCACTACCACATCTTGCGTACTGTGGCTTAAAGTAGTCAATCCACAGATGTTGAGCTACATTATTCTGGGACGATCTGGACATCCTCCCCTATCCCATTTAAATGTATCCCAGACAGTTTTGGGTTCTTTGCCTCCCATGCTTGTTTTATTCCTGCCATTTACACCCATCCCATAGCTTTTTTGCCTCCCTCTGTGTTTTCCTATAACAGCCCGTGCTGCTCTTACGTTACTTAAGTCCCTCTCTCTTAGTGCTAAGGCCAGCTTAGCCCGTGCTTGTCGACATGTGTCATTATACCAGCCTTCGGGTTTCTTATTCTTTTTGCTCTTGCCTGAGCCTGACATACAAAAATGTTTTTTTAATCGAGCAAAAAGTTTGCTTTGAGTGTCTATCATAAGAGAATGGAAGTTCGCATTAGTAGTACAGGGCCCCAACTCTGCTAAACCATTATTTACATCTTTGTTTATGATTACCAGGGTTTCAGGGTGTTCAATAACTTTGCTCCATTTGAGGTGGTGCATATCATTGGTTAAGATAGGGTCTGGTGCTATTGCACCATGTTTTGCTAGTACCACCTTACCCATGTACACATTAAATGATTAAGTAAGGGGATTGTGATCACGTTCTACACGTCCCATTACAGCCATATCCTTGAGACAGTGCCACAATTCTATATGAACTAGCAGATAATCTATACGACTAGACCTAAGGCCATTATCATATGTTCTGGCACCCTACCTATCTGATGGCGTTCGGCCGTTAGCAGCCCTCAGTCGCTTCCCCATACATAACCCCTTCAATTGAATTGCCACCTCTGTCAATTTTTTTTATAAGTGACATCTCAAGATGGGGAATACCCCACCTCGTATCTTCCTCCTCTGTGAGGCACTGATCTTCTTGTCCTAATGGCTCAAAAGTCGTGTTGAAGTCCCTCGCTACAAGTGGCAATGTATTATTAGGCATGTCGTCTAAGGCTGAGATTACCTCTGATTTGTGCCCCCCTGGTTGTCCTCTTGCATAAGTGTTATAAATGCCTATGTATTGGCCTGATGGTAAACTAAGTCTCACTGCTAGGATATCATTGTTGGATACAAGGAGTTTTTAAACTTTGCAGCTCAGAGCCTGCCTGACCCAAATTACCAGTCCTCCAATCGGACGACCTTTATCCTTTTTAACCCCTTCGCTGCTCATGACGAGCTCAGCTCGTCATGCAGTACACTGGTCGTGTGCTCATGACGAGCTGAGCTCGTCATGAAACAATGCAATCCTGCATTCTTCAGCACACAGCGGGAAAGTGCACTCCATGCATGGGGTTACCAGCTGGGACCTGGAAATTGAGATAGCCCAGCCAAAAAACAGGATCCACCAACCAAGTCTCCTGGAAGAGACAAATGTCGTATTTTTCAATAAAATCAGACCAGTCAGGCGAAACTAGTTTGGATCCCAAACCCGCTATTTTCCAGGATAACATCGATGTAAAACCATTATTATGGGGCAAGCCATCTACATTATCAGTCCAACAAGATGAGTAAGGCCGTCTATTTTCATTACTTGGCTCTAGTGCTAAGATTGGGTTTATTTCTCCCAGCAATTGAATCTGTTGTAATTCACACCCCCGTGAATCTGGATCTGATCTATCTATATTAACCAACAAATCGATTCATACTCCTTGCTACCTTGCCATCCCTTGGCACTACTCCATTTGTCCACATGCTGTGTTTAGGTAGTCGTCAATCACAATCTTCCAAACCGGACAACACATCATATCTATTGGTCAACCTAAGTTACTCCAAGTCTGTCTCCCTCCGTCTAGTGTCATATTTCTGGGACAATACATGTAGGGGGATAGAAATGGGTCAGGGATAGAGTTTGAATTAGTGTAGCTAAGAATCCTGGGACCCATTCGCAGATGTGCTCAGCGGCCCTTCTATCCCTAAAATTAATTATTACACCGTCTCCCTCGATAGACTTTTTCCGTGGCCCAATCCAATCCACGCACCTAGCGAACAAAAGTTCAGCAGATACCATGGGGGGGGAAGAGGACTGTTGTAATTAAGCCGAATGGATACATTTGTTCTTAAGCTCCATATACTCCTCCCTTTTACCCTTGCTCAAAGGTGGAACCCCCGCAAGAACCACCACATACGGTATGGATTCCGGGGGAAGATCTATACACGGTAACCCTTTTGTTGATGGAACATGAATGTTATTATTCACTTGGAGTTGTTGAGTTGCAGTCCTGCTCCCTTCCCCTATATCCGCCCTTCCACTCAACACAATGTGATTAGTCGCTGCAATGTCACTAGGATGAGATAAAGAAAGATTAGGTGTTATTACAGCAGGAGCACTGATATCAACTGTATTATTTGTAAGCAATGGGGCAGAGGGAAAGTCAGATTCATTAGTTTGCTTAGGCAATCTCTTTTGCTTTTCAATTGCCCCTTCATCCCGGTTTCCACCCAGTGCCTGAGCCGAAGCAAACGATAGTTCAAGACATGCAAGTCTATTTTCTATCAAGTTAAGTCTGTCATAAATGGGGAGACATGTCTTTTTAAAAATGTGTTCCACTTTGGTCCAAAAGTCCAATCCCAACTCAGCAGGGAGCACAGCAACAGGGCTCGATATCGATGTAGACTCTTCTGTGATGGGCTGGCATGTAGCAGAACTATGCAAAGTTGTTGGCATTGTGCTTTCCCCTGCTTTATCAGGTTTCTGGATTTTAGCTTTTCTTCCTTTCAGGGGGCCCCCCACGCTTCCTTTTAGAAATTAAACCTACCGCCGGGTCAGATGTCCCCAGATTGAAACTACACGCAGATCTTGTTTTGACACTTAATGTTGGCGATCCAGAATGTACATTGTGAAGGTTTGGGGCATTTCTGGTACCCAACATAGCGTCTCCACTTACTGGGTTACAAGGCAAACCTCCAGCAATTTGCAATGGTTGGTTCCCCTCACGCTCGCCATTGCCATCTGGCCTTGTGAGATCAATATTTTGTTGGGGGGGGGGGGGGGGGGGTTGGCGAAGGTGCCTGAGCCAATCTTCCCATAGATGACCGTTTGTTAAAGGCAGGGTCAAGTGATAATCTTCTTTCTGTCAGCTCTATTTCGTGGGCCAGAACAGAAGATGCTCTCGTAAGAAACTGGTCCAAAGTGCCCACTATTGACCCACCGTTAATGGATTTCCTGCCCCTCCCAGCCTTAGGAGTGGTCATTTCCGAAGAAGAGTAAAAACACCTACTCCTTTAAATGCTTAATAATGGCTAGTGATTAGGTGATCTACAGCAAATTGCAGGATATAGATCATACACTAACCTGAAGGTGTAAATGTTAGGGGGGCCCCGTCCTCTGCCGTTCTCGAACGGGCTCAAACGGGCCCGCCCTTGGCCCCAGCTTTGCCTGGCGCGCGTCCCGCGTAGAGCTGGGCGTGACCAAAGATATAGACTGTCAATGATAGGGGGAGTAGCGCGATGGTGTTGGCTGCGGGGGCTCCTGGGTATCGAAGTCCCGCTGGCTCCCACTCTACCGTGAATCCCAAATGGTAAAATCAGCAAAGTTCAGCCGTTACGAGCGGCCCCCGTGGAGCGGAGGCCGCAAGCAGTTATGAGTCAGCTGGGGGAGAAGCGCAATGGTATTGGCTGCGGGGGCTCCTGGGTATTGAAGTCCCGCTGGCTCCCACGATCCCGTGAATCCCAAATGGCAAAATCAGTAAAGATCAGCCACTACGAGCGGCTCCCGCGGAGCAGGGGCCGTGAGCGGTTATGAGGCAGCTGGGGGAGGAGCGCGATGGTGTTGGCTGCGGGGGCTCCTGGGTTTCAAAGTCCCGGGGGCGCGAGCGGTTATGAGGCAGCTGGGGGAGGAACGCGATGGTGTTACCTGCGGGAGCTCCTGGGTATCGAAGTCCCGCTGACTCCCACTCTCCCATGAATCCCAAATGGCAAAATCAGCAAAGATCAGCCGCTACGATTCTACCAAAGCACTAGATTTTGGACTTTTCCATGTTCAGAACTAATTGTTTAATTTGGCAGTATTCTTTAAACATGTTTAATTTTCTTTGGAGACCAATCTCCGTCTGATCCATAATGACCAGATCATCAGCATATAAGAAGCAGGGTATATGGTTTCCTCCTATTTTCGGGCTAGCCCCTCTAACCTTTCTTAACTCTAAGGGCAGGTCCGCTATAAACGGGGAAAAAAGCAGGGGGGCAAGCACGCACCCCTGTCTTAGCCCATTACCAATCTGAATCCTCCTGAATAATCCTCCATTCACATCCAGGATTATCTGGGCCCAATTTTTAGTATGAAGGGCTTGAATCGGGGCCAGTAAATAGTTTTGAATTTTGTACCCTAACAAGGTTGACCACAGCTGCCCCCTGTTCACCAGATCGAAAGTCCACAAAGCAGCAGAGCAAATTGCCCCTCTGCTCAATCGACTTCTGCGCAATGGACCAGAAAGCAAAACAGTGATCAACCGTCGAATGACAATCCAACTGTACTAATTTTCGTATTTTTTTGACTGTGTTAAATTATTTCACATACCTTGTATGTTTCTAAGAAAGTTTACGTTGCTGCTCCAGGTAGGCAACGGTGAGCAAGTATAGGTTACTTTATGGGATTGTGGTACATTTCTAGTGATGTGCTCTCTGTTTTTGAGCATAGTTAGATAGTCCTACCTGAGAGCTATTCGTTTAGGTCTGGCGCTAGCTAATATAACTAGTTATATGTATAGTATACTTAGTTATAATACTTAGTTATAATGGCTTTCAGGTAGCCACCATCACCCGTTGGTAGGTTATTGTGTCATTTACATTTAATTTCCAGTGATAGCATTCTGCTCTTTCACAATCCACACATCGCAGGCCAGCAGTTCCCTGAAATGGGAGGGACTACTGAAGTAACAAGTGTGCTTTTTAAACCCCCAAATATTCTTGCTTTAAGCCAGCCCCGCCCTCTTTCTTTTAATAAAGTTTGGAGTTCCGACCAGTTAAGTAATTGAGCACTAGATAAACAGGGGCAAAACCTTGTTCAATGTAAACTTCCTCTGATACGGTGAGTGATCACCTTGGGTCCATCCCTGCAACTACCGCTCTTTCTGCTTCACCTGTGTCTCAATGTGAGGTGGATCACAAAGGAGTTGATATATGTGCCAATCTCTTAGATCTAAACTCTAAAACTTCTGGAAATAATGTATTGTAGCTTGACTGTAATGCAAATTATAAACCCTAAATTATCTTTGTTAGAGCCCTGGCTGCTCGCCATCATATGCAGTCTAACCTCTGCCTTTTTGTTTTCCAGGGCGAGCTGTGGGGCTATTTCAGTCAAATGCTACCCCCTCACCAAGAATTGTTACAGGCATGCAACTGAATGCAAGGGCAGGACTGTGCACTAAACCTACTGAGGACAAAACTACGCCTGAATCTAAAGGATCTGGTAAGTGCTGATGCTCGCTCACAGCTGGGTGACCCTCCAGCCTGGGAAAGGAGACGGAATGTTCTGGAGGAAGGAGTCCCCATTGACCAAAATTCTGCTTTCTCTCCTGCTCTGTTATTTACTCTTTGGGGGAGAGACGACATCATGTTTGCAGTATGGCTAGCCTGCCGCAAAGCAGCCTAGCCTTACTCGCGGGAAGAAATAATTTATGTGCACACTCTTAAAAAAATAAAACACACTGATTTATTTAGGATTTTATGATTGCGTTTTTTTTAACCTTTGGGCAAAATGTTTTTCCCCAAGCAGACCATACCAGGTTGAGTGGCAGGGGACGGAATGTGTGGCAGGAGAAGTCATGAAGAGCAATAACAGGCACCGCAGAAAAAAATTGCCTTTGAAGGGATTCCTTTTGCCATTCTGCTTTTAATTTGACTTAAAGGTACCTGAAGCAGATGAGGCATAAAACAGTAACTGCTGTTTTTACTACATTGAGGTGAAACACAGCTGCTTCCTGACTTCACAACCAATGCTGGACCCAGAGTCGTCCACCATTCAATATGACATCAAATCACACCTACCCACATAGCAGGGAATTGGAGCACCCCGAAAACGTATACAAGTTTAATCTCATTACATCACAGCATGGAAAATATAAGCCATTTTTTGACAATGGAGAACTTGTTAGATAACCGAGAAATAAAATAATAAGTACTAAACAAATGAAAGATTTACTGGCTATTGTAATATCATAAGAATCTGATTTGCACACATATTTCCTCTATCTTTCTGGCCTATTTGTCAATCTCTGTGTTGCTCATCCTTTCTTCCAAGGGAAAAAAGAAAGCTTTCTTATTCAGGATATTCTGTCTATTTTTCTCTTAACGCTGTATATTGCTTCCCTTTCAGGCATGCTACCTAGGACCCTTTTTCCTAACCTGTTTGTCAACCTCGCATGCATCGTCCATGTGCACCTGAGAACTACATTCAGACACACTCTACACTGTACAGTTTTATTGATAACGTCATCTTGGTTCAGTAACCCAGTGATTTATTTGTAAGTTTTGTTAAGCTCGATTTGTTACCTTTTAATATACGTAAGAGCATTAGACAGTGTTGCAGCAAACAGTTTAAAGAGACAGCGGTGCGGTTTAGTGTAAAGTCCTTTTCTGTAGGTATTTTGGCTCTCTTATCCAGTGGAGTTCATGGGCGATGCAGAGAACCTAAAATCTTATTGTGGATTCTACTGGGAGCCAGTTGACCGCTTTCAGCACTGATTGCTCTGGTCATTTGCTGAAGTTTAGGCCCAGCCTGGCCACCTGGTTTTGTAACCTCACTAAGTTTCTTCTGGGAGTCAGTTTAGGTGCATTAGTCCAACCATACCATGACTAGAGGTCTTTCAATTTCACCTGATGGTCGATTTTGAGTAAGAGCAATTCAAGATTGATACTTTTGACTGCGGTGACTTGGAATCGAAAAGAAAGAAGAAATCATGCCCAGGTTCCTAGCTTTTTGGACTGTGAAAGCAGGGTACCAAGGTCAGGAGGCAGTAGAAGGGTAATGAGACAGGCTCAGTTTCCCCCATTACACGTGTGTGTGTGTGTGTGTGTGTGTGTGTGTGTGTGTGTGTGTGTGTGTGTGTGTGTGTGTGTGTGTGTGTGTGTGTGTGTGTGTGTGTGTGTGTGTGTTCTCTGCCATTTTGTTTGTTGTGCCTCGTAGCCAGCCTCTCCATCCCGCCTCCCAGCTGCTCCTCCCTCGCTCCATCCCGCCTCCCAGCTGCTCCTCCCTCGCTCCGCCCCCCTCCACTATCCACTTATGACAGATGCTTTTGTGCGCAGCGGACGCGCCCTATGCTCGCCGAAGGTGCGCCAAAGGTAAGCCCGTCCGCGCCTGGACAGCGTCTGTCCCCCGCAAAATCCACTCCGCCCGCATAACGTACGATGCCGCAACCATCTCAGCCCTTAACCCCTGTCGACCACCAAACTGCTACCTAGCTGTCCCAGGACTCACTCATGGACCCTTCACCTGCCACTCCTGCAAGTTCGACTGCACCAAATCCACAAACTACAAACAGAGCCCCGACACTAACCACCTGAAATGCATCCTGCTCAACACCTGCTCAGTCCACAGACACGCCATCGACCTCGACCTTTGGAACCTACTCGACACCACTTCGCCGGACGTCGCCTTCCTTACAGAAACCTGGATGAACGCCTCATTAGCTCCCGACATAGTCATAGCCATCCCGGACGGCTACAAGATCATCCGAAAGGACCGCACCAACCAAACAGGAGGTGGCATCGCCATCGTCCATAAGAACACCATCCGCATCACGACCAGTTCCGACGATAATCTCGCTACCGCCGAACACTTCCAGATCCACACCAACCCCAAGACCACACTCAGAGGCACCCTCATCTACAGGCCATCAGGACCCCGCACACAATTCAGCGAAGACATCGCTGACTTCATTAGCCCACACGCCCTCCCCTCCGAGGACTACATTCTACTGGGAGACCTCCACTTCCACCTGGAAAAGAAAAACGACAGCAACACCACCACCCTTCTGGACAACATGGCCAACCTCGGACTCTAACAACTTGTTGATACCCCCACCCACTATGCCGGACCCAATCTTCACCTCCAGCAAGCACATCTCCTTCAACCACACCACAGCTGTCCATTGGACGGACCACAGTTGCGTTCACTTCAACTACGATAAGACCACAACCCACAACCTCCCACAACCAATCCCCCGAAGAAACTGGAACAAAATTACCACCGACCAGCTCTTCACATCGCTTTACCAAAACCCTCCTACCAAATCATCGGACCCAAACCAAGCAGCCACCAACCTCACACAATGGATCTCCCACAGCTCCGACGAACTAGCACCCTTGAAAAACCATCGAATCAAGCAAGGTAGCAAAAAAGCCCCCTGGTTCAACGATGACCTTAAGAAATCCAAGAAGTTCTGTCGCACCCTCGAGAAAGCCTGGAGAAAAAACCCAACCCCTGACAACCTGGTCACCTTCAAGAACGCCACCCGCAAACACCACCAACTGATCCGATCCACCAAGAAATCAGCATTCAAGGATCGACTTGACCACAACGCCCACAACAGCAAGGAACTATTCAACATCGTCAAAGAATTTACCAACCCCACAGCCGGCACCAACGACATTGTTGCGTGTTTATCTAGGTTCCTGATCGATACTGTGACCTTATGCCCCTATTCGGCTATAAATCCCTTTATTCCCTATAGTGGCATAACCGTTCAAGTGCGATTTTCTGAAAAGTCATCTCTGGCCTCACACGAACAGAGCCACATTCCAGCATAGTTCCCTCTGCCACTTCCTTTGCGACCAATTAGTGCAATGACAGAGCAGCAGTCACTATCTGATATTCCTAGGTAACACTCAGAGTTCTTCTTCAACAAGATAAAAACTTAGCAAACCTGGAAATCCCCGCTTGCTATGTTTTGATTAGTAATGGAACTCTAATGAGCAACTGATAACTATCACTTCCTAGTGACATCTTTAATTGACGTCTTATGTCCAGCAAACTTGCGTCAAACCCGGCACCTGTCAGGTATAAATATTACCAACGTTGCCTTAAGCAATGCGAGCCTGTTGCCCGGTTAGGAGCTGTTGTGAGCTGCGAGCTACTGATGCTGGCTGCCTGCATGACCCTGTGTTGGTAAATCTAGCACTCTGTCGCTGCAGCCTGCTATCCTGTGGTGGTGAAGCTGCTGATTACCATTATCGCCGCTACAGCGCGAACTATGGTGCAGTACGCTTAAGGAGCTGAACAGACGTCCCTCTGCGAAGACATCAAGCAGATTCCAGCTGCCCGCGGACGCTGTCCCCCCTCCTTCCTCGACGCGCTGAAGAGACCCGCTGCCTTTCTCGTGCAGAGAAATCCAGCCACGGCGTTTCCGGTTTACCCTCGCGGGTGACTTGGATATCGAGAGAGACCCCTGAAGGAGATACCAATCCTCCATCATTCTATTCAGAGGTATGGTGTTGACTAAACCCTTAGATGAGAATTCTTGAAACAAACCTTGGCAAAACCAACTTAACTTAAAGCTACTTACTTACTCCCCTTTCACATGTTAGGCTTAGGTCAGGCACACTGGGGTAGGCTTAGTTAGAAGCACCAGTTGAGTATGTTAGCCTAATGTATATATGACTGTATATATGTTTTATTACTTTTAAACCATTGTATGGCTAAGAAACCATATCAATGCTTTTACAGTTCTATTTCGCAATACTTATCTTACTGTACGTACTTTTTATAATAACAATTATTGCAATTGTGGCAATACATTTCTCTTGTACGAGAAGAAAGACTGTTCAATAAATGTAAACCCTTTATTGACAAACGCCCGTCTCTCTATTCTCTACATACCGTGAAAGTAAACTGCACTAGACTGACTGAGTGAAATACATGTCTATTGTTTCACACGACCCTAGAGATTGACTCTTGATCTGAGGAGCAAAGTTGTCATGTTGCACGGTTGTTGGAAAACTGAATCCCTTCTTGTCTGTGCCAAGGAAGCTGATCACTCCCTATGCAGAGAAGAAAGTTTCCAGTGACCTCTGAGCTAGTTGGTAACACAACCCAATTAAGTTTAGCATAGTCAGTGGAGGCCTGGAATATCCGCAGTTCCATGTCGATACTACTGTTTGTTATTCCAATGCGCAGGGCCTAGTGGGAAACTAGGAACTACACTACATGGCGCCCTAACGTTTGGTAAGGCGATAAACGAACGCAAGACGGTTAGAGTAACTCAGTCGTGCATATTTCACACCCCTTTCTCCCGTAAATACTCCAATAGACGTCTGGAGTGGGTGAAAGGTTAAAATCCGCCCGACCTTAGTAGGAAGAGATTCCTATGTAAAGCTCTGGTTTATTCAACGTTGAAGGATACAGTGTTCCAAAATATTGTGCATCTAATCTTTGTCTCCTTGGAGACCTACTCTGCAAACCTCGCATTTTTACAATGCCAGAAAACGGAACCTCTGGGGCCGCAGTAGATGCGACTCAGCAAGGTCCCGAATACACAGACCCGGATGCTATAATCATCCGGGCACATTTAAGAAGATCTATAACTTTAAAACTTATAGAAAACGGACTGACACCTCAAGGTGGTACAGTAATTTTCGTGATAGAGGCTCACGAGTATCGGCAGACAGAGGTATTCTATTCATGGATAAACTTTCCAGCGGTAAACGCTAGAACAAAAGAGTTTCACTATTACAAAATAGAGAAACCTCCGGAAGAGTACGCTCCTTTCGAGGAGATTGAAATTCCACTTAAATTTCAAGAGCACCTGCTCTGGTTTAATGGCGCCCTAAAACACAATGATCACATTACCAGGCTCGGTCCACTAGGTAGACCAGGAGCCACGTGGCCGGTTCTAGCCAGCTACACACCACATCCTGACATTGCAAAAATGTCTAAGGAAGAGCTGTTAGTACAGCTAAACACATTAATAAAAATACATAGGCAATTAGTCCAATATGTAATGCGGACTGCAACAGTCCAGCCAGCTGTTAATACACCACAGCTGACCCCTCATCAGGGGAACACACATAAAATTACACCACAGAACATAGTCATGTCTTGGTAAAACACCCGTAAAACGGGAACAAATTCCTTTCTGGTTAGCCCAGAAAATCACTCAAATAGAGGCAGTATTTCCTGATACTACCCCTATTGAGAAACACAGAATCTTGACCATCTGCCTTCCTATGGGAATCGCACCACACGTGGAGGACTGCGACACTTGGGGTACAGTCTTTGCTTCCATTTACACAAAAACACACGGTGTTCCGTCTATGGCGGTAATACCAGAAGTGCTAAAACAGATTCAAAATGAATTCGGTCCAGAGCCCGCTTTAAATCTAGGTATGAAATTACTGAAAGACTTCAAGCAGGTCACGGCTATATTATTAGCCAACATTAGAGGAGAAGCAGCATCTGTGGCGATCCGCCAGAAGTTGAAGGAAACAGATATAAAAGATCCTGTTGAGCTAGCAAAAATCATAGAAAAATGCTATGAAGAATTAGGTAGAGACAGCTTGGGTGGGAAACCGGTAAAGCCCCAACTGCTCGAAAATCCTGAAAAATTATTTATTAAAAATAATTTAAACACTCCTAAAAAGAGCTGGGATGGAAATAAACAATCCACTCCCAAGGAAAAAGTTTTCCAGTCCAGAGGAAGGTCTCCTCGACGGAGAGAAAGAACTCCGACTCGAGAACGCCAGTCTCCCCAGCGGGAGCCCTCTGAGAAAAGATATAACCTTAGAAATGGGGATAATCTAAAAAAACCTGATAGATATCAAAGTATTGATACACGTCCCTCTCGATCTCTTCCACAGAATTCGGAAAGAAGAGGAGGGTCAGACCCAGGAGAGCACACCAAGTCCAAAGACAAGGAACCTGCTCAAAATAAGAAATCTCAATTTCAGAAAAAGAAGGTAGCCAGTATTAGAGTAATCAACCATGCCGAGAATACTGAGGACACAGTTGAAAAACGGGGAGTGGGCATTGACAATGTTGGACAGTGCAGCAGAAATCAGTATAGCGCGCAAGATCTTGATGAGTCATCTGGAGACAGTGGACACGAATGAATACATTCAAGTCGAAACTGCCGACGCCAGACTTGGCGAGCCCCATAAAATATACGAAATAACATTGCGTATAGAGGGTGATAAGACTAGGAAAATTAAGGGTCTATTTTGGGATAAGCTCTCAAAAGGCTATGATATTCTGTTAGCTGAAAAAGATTGGCCCCCAGAGTTTGTCAGGGAGTGCCCTCGTGGCGAAGAAGTGATTATGCCTGCCTTCTCGAATCACATTCCGATTCACAAAAAATACACATATGCAAGGAAATGGGCAGTGGCCCAGGCACCTGCATTGTATAAAAATCATGTAGGATGGGATGAGGATTCCCCTCCTCACAAAATCCAACTTAAAAGTGAACCAACTGCCCAACGGCAGTATCCCATAAAGCAAGAAGCTAAAAAACAAGTCAGGGAGATCTTAGATCAACTTGAATACCAGGGGGTGATTGAAACATGCACCTCTCAAATGAACAATCCTTTGTCTCCTGTCTCCAAGCCAGACAATTCATATCGTCTAGTTTTGGACTACAGACACCTTAATACATGTTGCAAAACCTTTGCAGTACAAAACTCGCATAGTGCAGCCCTAATGAATAACCTAGTTAGGAAAAAATATATAAAACGACATTAGACATATCTAATGGTTTCTTTTGTCAAAACATTGCACCAGAAAGCAGATATTTGACCGCTTTCTCTGCATTTGGGTCGCAGAAAAAATTCTGTCGACTCCCACAGGGGTTCAAGAACAGCCCAGGACTATTCTCAGCTAGGGTAACAGTTACTACAAATCTATGATGATGAAGCATTGTCTTACGTAGATGATATTTATCTCACAGACGACGACTTGGATACTCACTTGAAAAGAGTGAACACCATTATACTTGGGTTCACAGCAGAGGGTTACAAATTCAACTTTAAAAAGTCTCGAATTGCCCATCTGACAGTACTGTTCTTAGGGTACGAATTATCAAGTGAAGGGAAAAGCCTAGCGGACAACTTCTTAGAGAAGTGCGCTGTACTCCAAGCTCCAAAAACGCTGAAGAATTTACAATCCATTCTAGGTTTTCTGAATTTAGGAAGAACTTACATACTAAATTACGCAGAGAGAGTTAAACCTCTCTACGAACTAATAAAACCTGATTTTAAACAAATCAATTGGACTCAAAAACACACAGAAATTTTGAGATCACTGCAAACAGACATGTTAGCAAAAACAAAATTAGATACACGTGACAACACACGTGATCTTGTAATCCGAGTCATCCCAGGAAGATGCGGATTCACGTACCTAACATCTAATGAGGGAGAAAAGGTACCCATTTCAATTAAATCTCACTTGTACACACAAGCAGAAAAAAAATTCAGTCACACAGAAAGAACTGTGAAAGCAGTGCAAATCGCATTAGCAAATGAACGAGAACTAGCACACGGCAAACGGATTAATATCCTTACAGCGGAATCCGCCTTCGAGGCGCTATTCAGCCCAGTAAACCTGCCTACAGTGTCACTGGATCCGAAGTGGATACAGTGCATAGATTCTCTAGGAGCGGAAGACGTGAAATACTATTTCGTCCCGCAGTTCGAAGATCTGAATGATTTAGAATATGAAGAAGAATATCCTCTGCCAATCGAAATTCTGCCTCTCCCACAATACGCCTGTATAATCTATACAGATAGCTTTGTACAGCATTTCAACGTAGAAAGAAAATCCTACGATGCAGCATGTGCGATCATTAAAGGTCGTTGGCTGTGCGGTAAATTCAGACCGAAAATAACAAAAACTGAATCTGTAAGAAACTGTTCGGTTCAGAGAACTGAAATCAGATCTTTAAAGATGGCGCTCGAAAATGCAGAACGTGAATTCCCGACACTTATAGTGTGCGATTCTCATTTTTGCGTCAACTCTTACAACAATAAACTGCAGAATTGGATCGAAAACGACTACAAAGATGACACAGGTGGCACAATAAAGCATAAAATGCTTTGGGAACAGGTAGTTCTTTTACAAAAAGAACTACAAAAGACTCACGTGATATATACACTGAGTCATCAACGTGATGGCGTTCACGTTGCAGGGAATTTATTGGCTGATGAAGCCGCAAAGGCAGCTGTGCAAACGGCTTCCGTAGCTGCGATAACTCGGTCACAAACAAAAATAGACAGCGATATTCTACAAGCTGTCAGTACGTCAGTAAAAAATAAGAAAACACTCCCAAAAGGCTTTCCTGAAAAGTACTTGTACTTAACGGATAAAAATAATGTTCCTTTTGCTCGAATCCCTGGAGTGGGGGATAGAGTAATTCCAAACAGGGAACACAGACTAGGACTAATCAAAGCGGCACACGAAGGGCTTGCTTCTGCACACGCTGGCGTTTCCGCAACAATATCACTATTAAAACAGAGATATTGGTGGCCTCGCTTGAGAATACAAACTAAAAAGTATGTATTAGAATGCGACATATGCCAAAGGATAAAAGTATCAACAGTGAAACGACCAGCGCAGACACCCCTTCTTATCTCGGATAAACCATTTGCATGCGTTTACCTGGACCACTGTGGTCCCCTACAAAGGGACGGCAACTATAGATATATCATGGTAGCAGTGGATTCCTGTACGAGGTTCATATGGATGTGGCCCCAGCGCTCGGCTGACGCTAGAACGGTTATAAAAGATTTGCGAGTCTTTATCGGCACATACGCAATTACCACGTTCCATTCTGACCAGGGTCCTGCTTTCAGCTCTTGAGCTTATAGGGAGGCCATGGCCAGCATGGGAATTGGGTTGCGGTATTCTTGTCCGTCGCACCCCGAAGGGAATAGTGTGATAGAAAGAAAAAACCGTGACATAAAGCAATCTATAACAGCGAAGGTATTAGGTTCAGGCGCTGGGTGGGTCAAACATTTAATAAGTGTCCAGACTAGTCTTAACAACATGCCAAGAAATTCTCTAAAAGGTTTCAGCCCATACGAACTATTGTTCGGAATTAGAATGCGCGTTCAGGACCTCGATAGTCAGATGTCAGTGGTACAAGAAGAAACAACGCACTTTGATGTAAAAGACCGTTTGGCTGTTTTACAGGAACTGAATGAAACAAGAAAATCATTAAGCAACATAAAGTTAAAGCCACAGCCAAGTATCACTGACGAGGCACCACCCGCAACAGCTCCAGCAAGGCCTGTCTGGATTCCAAAGATTGGGGATCTAGTCAGAGAAAAGATCGCGGTTAAGAAGGAATTTGGGCCTTCTTACAGAAAAGCAGTACCTGTCTTGGCAGTCACCGGAACAAGATCAGTTGTGCTACCGCCCCTTGCTGGTAAAAAGGAGAACAGAATCGTGTCCATCGATCTGGTAAAACCACAAGCATGTGGCCTATAATCAACAGTAGGCCCAGTGGACTCCCAAGAAACAACAGAATACCCAAACTTGCAACAATCCAAGAGGTTCAAACTGAAAGACTAATCACATTCGATCAGCCTGCAGTGCACAATGAAGGACTATGCAATAATGCCATGGAACTCGTGCCTCTTGAAACACAGATTGAAACAGTTCGTCAAGAAACAACACCAGTCTACAATGATGTGGCATCAGAAAATGCTACCGAGAGACAGATTGAAAGAACAATCCCATCAATGGACAGAACTGCCTCTGGTTATTTCATCAACTTCGACAACTTCTCTGAAGATTTAAATGACCCCGAAGTGATGCCAGAAACAAAAAAGTATTCTAAAGAAAATACAACAGGACTCCTTCAACAAATCAAAGAACTATATCTGGATTCACCGTTGATTGAGCATTGGATTATCTCAGGGGTATTCATACTCCTACTCTGCCTAATTTTAGTTTTAATTTTAGGAAAGTTCATTACAATTGAATGGACACAGCAAGTCAGAACATCAACCTAGTCCTGAAACCACACAGATCATCCCACGTAAAGAAAAGAGAACTGTCAACAGTAAATGTCACAGCAATTCCAATACCTGGTGGGGTAGTATGGGAGAAAACAGACTATGAGATCTATGGTCCGGTCGAAATCCTGAAGTATCCTCATCAACTAAAGGTTTCCTTAAGTGACTTTGTGACACCAAGTACATTCTCTGATGATTGGGACTTTAACAGTATTAATGACATGATGTCTGATTTAGTAATGTCAGCTAGATTCACAGATCATGATTATTTACAAGGTTCATCTAGTTATGAGCAGTTATTCTGTTACACCCACTATGGGGATCATTACTTGCATAAATCTGCACAGCCTAGAAATGTTTTTATGTATAATCAATGGGAACATTGTTCTACACCACCTAAAAGCAGTTCTAAAGCATTTTTTGAGAAATTCAAATACTTCTCAGGGTTTAACACCAGTGATGCAGAAACGTTTTATTACAAACTGTTAGATAAAATAGGAATGAAAACAATGCTGACAAATTCTAAATTGATATATTCAGAAGCATTTTATGACAAAATGATGACATTTGGTTTTGATTATTGGAAAAATAATATTGAAACGAAAACAATTTGGGGTACAAAAGATTGGCAGGTGCAAGGCATAGAAGCACTATTTAGAACCTGCATGATACCTGAACAAATGTTGTTTTTAAATGACACAATACACCAAACATCTTGTCTTGGCCTAGCTAAGATCAAAGACCTTAAAACACCGTCTATACCAAAGCCAATACCTGAGAATACAACCACAGATATTGAGTTAGACGTGTCACAAATTTTACATTTCAACAGAACACATCCTGATTGGAAAAAGTGGTTAATCTGGCCTACAGACACAAATAGCTGTCAAGATAGGTTCCTGAATAAAACACAGGGCTTAAAAATGACCAGATTAGACCCTAGATACTCCCAGAGACAACATCCAGGGATTATAACAACATACAGTGTAGGGAAGCTCTGCCTTGAATGGCTAACAACATCCACACTGGCTGAAATGAAGCAACACTTGTCTTTACTAAAAGATGGTGCTGATTTGCGCGATTTCATTCTTGGACCACGCAAACAGCGTCAAAAGCGTTTCATAGCGACCAGTATCTATGCTGCTTACAACGAGGCTTGGAAAGTAAAGCAAATTGAAACTGCTGAAAAAATACGAGAAATTGATCGTATTAATTTGGAGAAATCACTTTCTGTGGTAGACAATGGGTTAACGACTCTGTCTTCCAGAATATATTCGTTGGACAATATTGTATCCTCTGCCTTTGATGTGATAGACAGAGATTTGCTAATGTTACAACATGGCCAATCTCAATTACGCTCTATTATAGAATTAGGCTGGACGCTGCAAAATCTTCGTTCAGGCTATGTGCCTTGGCGTTTAATCAACACAACGTCATTATTTTCCAGTTTTAACCTTACTGATAAACAGATCAGTTTGGCACAGAAAGGAGCAGACTATACAATCCTGAGCATCGAAAAACTTGAGAGATTACCATTGACAATGTCAGAGAGTCCTGTCATTGAATGGATAATACACGGAATTATCACGATTCCGATAACAACTTTCCGATTTAAAAAGTGCCTTGAGTACATACCTGCTGGCCAATATAAACAATTGGGTAAAGGATATGTAAAATCCGAATGGAAATTACCATACACTCATTCTTGCTATAGTGACAGTGACAAAAATGTATTTCTTAGTGGTGAGAACTGTAAACATTCACTAAGCGGTATACTTTTGTGTCAGGGTATTAATTTACACGGAGCATGTGATGGAAATTCAAACAACCTTTCATGCCACCAGCTAGTCACACCTGCAACTCAGATAGAGCCCTTCTTTATGCAACTCGCAAACGGGAGTTACATTCTTAGAACGGAACACAGATGTTGTGGCCTGACGCCAGGGAAAAGTTATCTAGTACAAGTTACGTCCATGGTCAAATGTTGTATGCAAGCATTGTTCCCGAGCGGGCCTCCAGACATAGTGACTCCCATCTGGCCTCGTCTGAATCTCTATTCTGTACGAATTGATACATTAAGCAAAATGAAATCTGTACTTTTACAGACAACCGTGCCTATAACGTCATCTAAAGAGACGTATGATCTTCTAGTCGCAAGGACGGCTACTGAGGTTCATGACCTTTTATCAACAAATTGCCCCGTGCATTTCGTAGAAATGTTCAGCCAACTCCTTAACATGTCTAGTGCTACAAGCATCCCAGGCATATTAAAGACAGTCTTTACGGGGCTGCTAACACCCTTCCAGGCAATTTTGGGAATCTTTCCTAATTTTGTGCACTCCATTTTTGGCGGCATACCATTATTTTTGGGACTCGTCGCAGGGATTCTATTTTTGACCCTCCTGCTTCGTTATGGCAAGCCTCGGCTCAGACATAGCTCCCATGGGAATGGAAGAGACAATCCTAGCAATGCGCTACCGGGACAGGATCACTAACGTCCTTGGATTGGCCAGGCTGAGAGATCTAAACATGACCTGGTTCCTTTCATTCAGACCAATATGGCAAAATTGCATTTTACCTGTGCTACGGTGTATGCTTTGCGGCGATGAATGCGTGTTGGACATCTGTCTTTCACTTCCATCAGCAGTACCAATGGACGTCGATACTTTGCTCAGTCCAATAACGGCTCACGCATTGTGTTGTCCCCAGCGGCTACCAATCCTGATGACGGCATTCGTGGAGACTCCTGTACTACAGCCAAGTGGTAACAGTGGAGCGAGTGACAAAAGCAACATCATCCAGGTACAACGTTCTGTGAGCATTGCTGGTCCTGCCTTCGATGACAGCAATCATTCTCACACCTGCCAAGTTACAGCGCTATCTAATTTGGTTGAACTATCACCTGAATTTGTAGACCAATTCTTTGAGAGCCTGTCTGATACGATGTTCTCACCCGTACAGAAACAATAACTTTTTGAGAAGCTTTCCGACACACAGCGTTCCCATGAACTCTGAATTCGGCCTTCAGTTTTGATCAACAAAAACTGCCAAGAGCTTTGGAAATCTATTTTCTTTGAATTGGACAATTTTTCTAATATTGACCTTTTTTTGGCACGAACAATTCTTTGCTTAACGTAAAAACTATTCTTAGAGAACAGAAGCTTCACACTTCTATTTCTAAACACATCTAGAGACATAACAACATTACACCAGCCTCTAGCACACATGTTATTACAATGCATTTTTATGTGATGATTTATCTCGCCTTTCTTCTGTCAGAGATACTTCATGTGTAATTCTTTTGCATAATCGTTCATTGATTTCAAATGCAATAATTTTTTGAATGATTACTATGCTTTAAAAAACGTACAGTACCTAAATTCCATGTATTACAAGTACGCCTATTTCGAATGCATTTATGTATTTTGGGGTGGGCAATGTTACACATGCATCTAATTGCTTAGTTTTAGTAATTTTGATGGACATTAACCCGTGGAGTGGGTGTTGCGTGTTTATCTAGGTTCCTGATCGATACTGTGACCTTATGCCCCTATTCGGCTATAAATCCCTTTATTCCCTATATTGGCATAACCGTTCAAGTGCGATTTTCTGAAAAGTCATCTCTGGCCTCACACGAACAGAGCCACATTCCAGCATAGTTCCCTCTGCCACTTCCTTTGCGACCAATTAGTGCAATGACAGAGCAGCAGTCACTATCTGATATTCCTAGATAACACTCCGAGTTCTTCTTCAACAAGATAAAAACTTAGCAAACCTGGAAATCCCCGCTTGCTATGTTTTGATTAGTAATGGAACTCTAATGAGCAACTGATAACTATCACTTCCTAGTGACATCTTTAATTGACGTCTTATGTCCAGCAAACTTGCGTCAAACCCGGCACCTGTCAGGTATAAATATTACCAACGTTGCCTTAAGCAATGCGAGCCTGTTGCCCGGTTAGGAGCTGTTGTGAGCTGCGAGCTACTGATGCTGGCTGCCTGCATGACCCTGTGTTGGTAAATCTAGCACTCTGTCGCTGCAGCCTGCTATCCTGTGGTGGTGAAGCTGCTGATTACCATTATCGCCGCTACAGCGCGAACTATGGTGCAGTACGCTTAAGGAGCTGAACAGACGTCCCTCTGCGAAGACATCCAGCAGATTCCAGCTGCCCGCGGACGCTGTCCCCCCTCCTTCCTCGACGCGCTGAAGAGACCCGCTGCCTTTCTCGTGCAGAGAAATCCAGCCACGGCGTTTCCGGTTTACCCTCGCGGGTGACTGGGATATCGAGAGAGACCCCTGAAGGAGATACCAATCCTCCATCATTCTATTCAGAGGTATGGTGTTGACTAAACCCTTAGACGAGAATTCTTGAAACAAATCTTGGCAAAACCAACTTAACTTAAAGCTACTTACTTACTCCCCTTTCACGTGTTAGGCTTAGGTCAGGCACACTGGGGTAGGCTTAGTTAGAAGCATCAGTTGAGTATGTTAGCCTAATGTATATATGACTGTATATATGTTTTATTACTTTTAAACCATTGTATGGCTAAGAAACCATATCAATGCTTTTACAGTTCTATTTCGCAATACTTATCTTACTGTACGTACTTTTTATAATAACAATTATTGCAATTGTGGCAATACATTTCTCTTGTACGAGAAGAAAGACTGTTCAATAAATGTAAACCCTTTATTGACAAACGCCCGTCTCTCTATTCTCTACATACCGTGAAAGTAAACTGCACTAGACTGACTGAGTGAAATACATGTCTATTGTTTCACACGACCCTAGAGATTGACTCTTGATCTGAGGAGCAAAGTTGTCATGTTGCACGGTTGTTGGAAAACTGAATCCCTTCTTGTCTGTGCCAAGGAAGCTGATCACTCCCTATGCAGAGAAGAAAGTTTCCAGTGACCTCTGAGCTAGTTGGTAACACAACCCAATTAAGTTTAGCATAGTCAGTGGAGGCCTGGAATATCCGCAGTTCCACGTCGATACTACTGTTTATGTTATTCCAATGCGCAGGGCCTAGTGGGAAACTAGGAACTACACTACAACATCACTCCCTCCCAAGACCTCTGCGACTCCCTAGCCTCATTCTTCCACAACAAAATCGCTGACATACATAACAGCTTTGAAAACCAGTCCGGAGACCAGTCCACTCCACTCACCTCCGAACCAAAACCCCCCTCTAACAACCTTTGCGCCTGGAACCCAATCACCACTGAAGACACCATCCGCCTGATGAACTCCATCCACTCAGGATCGCCAACCGACCCATGTCCCCACCACATTTTCAACAAAGCAGACTCCATTATCGCACCCCATCTCCGAGACGTCATCAACTGCTCCCTCAACTCCGCTACCTTCCCGGAAAGCTGGAAACATGCCGAACTCGGCGTCCTTCTGAAGAAACCCACTGCAGACCCCACTGAACTTAAGAACTACCGCCCCATCTCGCTCCTCCCATTCCCTGCCAAAGTCATTGAGAAAGCAGTCAACCGTCAGCTCGCCACCTTCCTCGAATACAACAAATCCCTCGACCCCTCACAATCCTGCCCTTTTACATCCCCACCCGCCAACTACGATCAAGCCCTCGCCGCAATTCGAGCATCCATAGATCCAACATGGGGGAAAGATCCTTCTCCTACATAGCGGCCAAAACCTGGAATTCTCTCCCCACCCATCTCCGCCTTACACAGAACCACCTCTCCTTCAGAAAGCAACTAAAAACTTGGATATTCGATAAGTAAAGTACCCCCCCCCCTTCCTCAATCGCCTTGAGACCCTCTGGGTGAGTAGTGCGCTATACAAATTTTGAACTTGAACTTGAACTATTGGGCACGTCACAAGTCTGCAAAAACTTGACAATCCCTTCAACCAATAATCCACTGTGAAATTGATATTGCCACAAATGCACTATATACAGCAACTTACTTGGAACTGGGACCTTAAAGGAAGACCAGCAAAAGGAATGCGAGTCTAAAAGGGGAGCACTGCAAGGAACACTGTGAGAAATGCATACCTTTTAGAGCCATTACCCACAGAAAAGCTGTCAATAATTCACTCCACATTTGCCATATTTACCTAAAGAACAGCACAAAAGAAATAACAATTCATTTGGAGCCAGTATGTAACATTGGTGCCTCATCGTTCGGACTGTAAATTCTGTCACACACTCCATTACCTGGTCAGCATGGATTTTAGCCCACTGGTCAGTTTATTTAAGAGTTCATGGTTTAACGTCACACTCCTTATATAAATATACATATATAACTCTGGATATATAAATATCTGCTTGAATTCTTCCCTAGTGGGCTACTGCACATTCACATTTTCAATACCAAGGTGCATTTGACCCTATATCCTTCCTGCTAGGGTGTGAACATATACCCGGATTGGTCTATAAAGTGCTCTATTTTTCTAGAACATACACATATCGCTGCAACAATTTTTTCAAATGATAACGCTCTATAAAGTGTTTAATTCTAAAGTTTAATTATGTGAAGTACTATAATATTGTTTGTAAAGAGTGAATATTTAAATTATTTAGCTATTATGAAAGTGACAGAAAAATGGAGAAAAAAGACTAGTGTAACACTGTAGCAAACGTATGTCTAGCACGAGGAAGCATATATGCACTTTAAATTGTGGATTTAAAATGGCACCCATGGGGGCGTGGCCAAGATGGCGGGGTGAGCGGACGCTTCCTCCCGTAGCTCCTCCGGCCCGACTCAGCTCGAGCCCCGATTTCTGCGCTTCTCTCCCCCCGCAGCTGCTTAGCGGGTGAGAGGGCTGTGCCGGAGTTCCTGGTGCACCTATTGATACTACTTTGACTCCTATCGCCCCGGGGGAAGTACCCCGAAAGTTTGCTCAAAGTTCGGAGCACGGAGGAGAGCCTGGGAGGCGGAGCGTATTGCAGTGCTGTCCAGGCGCCTCGGCTGGGCCTGGTGCTGAAAGCTGGTGATCCCGAGTGTTCGGCCCCGACGTGCTCCGGAGAATACCAGCGCCCCCCGGCCTAAGCCTACGTGACCGGTGCCACCGACACGCAGCGGACCCTGGACCTTAGCTGGCGCTTTGGCCCCTCGCTACCGATGACAGTGCATGGTGTGGCGTGGACCCCGGACCTGGTGGCGAGGGACGGAGGCATGTGGAGAAGTGTGGCTCAATGCTTAGAGCGGCAGACCTTGATGCAGAACGCTGGCCAGGGACCAGGGTTCGATTCCCGCCTCGGCGGGTTTCGGGCTTAAATTCCTCTGACCGGATATTCTCGCCTCAGTGCCGATTCTAAGCATGGGTCCCACGCTGCAACTCTGGGCAATAGCTTGCTTAGTCTCCACAAAGGCCCCCTGATACACAAGGGATGCCTGGTTTCACCATGGGATGCCCAGGAGTGGACACCCCACAAGGAAAAGCCAGGAGGGGTTCCCTTGTGGTAGGAGTACAAGCGCCGGGATGCCTCCGGGTCACTGTTCGCGCTATACAAATACGCCACATTTACATTTACATTTACATCTACACGGCAGCCGACCTGGGCGGACCCGCTGGCGAAACAGTGAGACACTGGCTGTGGACTTATCTTGCTTATTGTGACCCGGGGGTCGCCGGCGATCTCGCCGGCCCGGGCCGCTCTCCCGGGCCCCGCCCTGCCGCCATCTTCTCCCTGAGGAGCTGGAGCTGGCGACCTCCACCCGTGCCTTTGGAGGGCAGGTGCCCACTTTCGCCTTGGCTCCTGACCTAATTCCCCCAGGGGTGCGCTGCTGAGAGACCCTGACTCTGGCCCCCGATTGCCACCCTGGTCGGTACAACGACTGTCTCGCCCCGGCCTGAGCCGCCATTTTGTCGCTTGTGACGCAGCACCTTTGTCTTCGGCAGGGTCTCACATCTGGTGCCCACGAGCGACTGGACGCACCTACGGCGGCCGGTCCTGAACCTTGCCCACTGCAGCGGCCACGATGACTGGGAGAGGAGGCTCGAAAAGGGGTGACCGCACTCTGCCGGACATGCTCAGCAGGGCCCAGCAGCTGAGGGACAGGACGCAGCCGTCGCCGGGGTCCTCCCGGGCCTCGGCAGAAGCAACTGGAGGCGAACCGCCGGTCACGAGGTCCTTTATGGAGGACTTATTTAGCTCCCTCAAGGACGACTTCCAGACGCTAAAGAAGGAAGTAGCCAGCGAGGTCCGAGAAGTGCGCAGGGAGGTGGAGGGCCTTGGCGAGCGTGTTGACACGGTGGAAACGGCGGCCCAGCGCCGAGATGAGGAGATAGTCCATCTCCGGCAGGACGTTCTCCGTCTCCGAGAGCAGTGTGTCGAGCTCCAGGCCCACTCTGAGGACCTCGAGAACAGGTCCAGACGGAACAACATCCGGGTGCGGGGTGTCCCATCCGCGGACGAGGGGACGGATCTAGTGGCCTATCTACAGGACTTGTTCCGGGAGATTTTGGGAGAAGATGCAGAATTCCCGATCCGCATAGATAGAGCGCATAGAGTGGGCCGTCAGCGCCAGTCATCAGCACCCCCACCGGACATTCTGGCGTTCCTGCCTGATTTCCCCTTGAAGGAGCGCATCATGGCAGAGGCCCGCAGGAAGCAGCCTTTAACTTTTAGAGAGCGGCCTGTGGCACATCCTCCCTTCACAGGACTTACAGGGTTAACCAATCCTGCTATTTCCACGCATTAGAATCAAGATGAAAAACTGTGCTGGGGGAATTTATGGCCTTCAAAATAACGAGGTTTCCTGAAGTTTGTCACGTGACATGACCACTGCGAGCCACCTAAATCCATAGTACTAGTCTATCATCAAGCGCGGAGAGAAACTTGGAGACAGAGAGCTTACTCGGTTGCTGCTGGGATTGTGACCTCCGTCATGACTTCAAACAAAGTAGTTTTAAAGGGACAGCTGAAATTCCAGGAGCCTAGTCCCGACAGGTCGACGATTTCGAAGGGCTGGAAGAGGTCCCCCGCTACACGGTGGAGGAGGGCACTGGACATTCCAGGAGCCTAGTCCCGACAGCTCGACGACTTCGGAGGGCTTGAAGTGGTCCCCCGCTACACGGCGGAGGAGGGCACTGGACATCGAATGCTGTCTTATTTAAAGCGCTTTGATAACCTATTCGGTTCAAGTTACTGAAATGTGCAACGTAACTGATTCTATGTAAATTGATGTGTTAACATGTAACGAAACTTGTGCTATGTAAAGCGCTCTGATAACCTAATCGGTTCAAGTTCGCGCTATAGAAAACTCTAAAAATAAATAAATAAATAAATACCAGGACCTGTCTGCCATCACGCTGCAGAAGCGCAGGTCCTTCCGTATTGCTACAGACTTTCTGCGGGAGCACGAGACGCCCTACTCCTGGGGTCACCCCTTCCGCCTCATCTTTAGATGGAACGGAGTGTTACACCAGCTGCGCTCCCTCCAGAACATCTGCGGGGTGTTGGGACTCACGGCCACGGAGGAGGACGGATCGACTCCCACATGGAGGCGCTTGGAGAGACGGAGCCGGCGGAGATCGACGAGGAGACAATCGTCGGCGACTGCGAGTCGCCCTGATTCCCCTACCATCAGGGCGGATATGGAGGAAGCCCTGAGAACGGCGGCCAGGACCTTGCCTGAATCCAACGGCGTGGCCTTGACGGCCTAACTTCGCTCCGGGGGGAGAGATGCTTAGCCTCTGCGATGCTGGGTTGGGGCTGGGGGTTGGGAGGGAACGGTTGGAGGTGAGTGGCTGAACGTCCACTTGATTGGTTTCTACAGACTTGCCCGTTTGGGCTGGACTGAGACAATGGGGTGTTTTTATTTGTTTGTGGTTTTGGCTAGTTGCCTTGGGTTGGTTCTGGGAGGGCTTAAGAGTTGTTTTGTTGTTGGTGGGGTCCCGTCCGATATTGCCCATGCACGCATGTGGCCGGTCTTGGCCTTCCCTGCGCGCCTGCCCCGCGCGCCCCCTCCGCTGATCCCTCGCTTGCTGCATAGCGCTTCGAGTCCCTGGGGGAGATGCCATCCTTGAAAGTGGTGACCCTTAATGTTAAGGGTCTGAACAATCCCGTGAAGCGCAGAGCGATCCTATCCTTACTAGAAGGGACGCAAGCGGACATATGCCTCTTGCAGGAAACTCATCTGCTACTCAAAGATTGTCATAGGCTGCGCTCTGCCAAGTTCCCCACCCAATTCTTCTCTTCGGCAGCGACCAAGACTGCAGGCGTAGCCATTCTTTTAGCTACCTCTTTCAGGGGCGAGGTATTGTACAAATATGCCGAGCAAAAGGGGAGGCTCCTAGCGTATCGCATGCGGCTTGGGGGTATGCCTTCACGGTTGGCTCCGTTTACAGCCCGAATGATCACCAGGATCGTTTCCTGGAATCAGTGTTGGTGGATGTCACTGCCTCGCCCGATCGCCATGTTGTCTTGGGGGGAGACCTGAACATTGTCTTCGACTCTGCTATGGATAGGTCTGCCCAGCGCTCCGCACAGACTGGGGAGCTTTCCCGCGTGGTGCAAGACCGGATTGCAGAGATGGATCTGCATGACCTCTGGCGCGCTATGCACCCCACCGATAGGGACTATTCCTATTTCTCCCACGCGCACCGCACTTATTCGCGGTTGGACTACCTCCTGGTGAGTGGACCGCTACGCACGGCCGCCACGGCGGCGGACATCGGGGTCCTGTCCCTGTCCGATCATGCACCGGTTTCTGGCGTCTTTGCATGGCCAGCGGCCTCCCCCTCCAGAGGGTTGTGGCGGCTTCGGGATACTCTTCTGCATAAGAAGTCAGTCGTGAAGCGAGTGGAGGAGGTCATTCAGGACTATCTGGTCCACAATGGCAACTCCGACACGTCTCAAGCGACGCAGTGGGCGGCCTTGAAGGCGGTCCTCAGGGGGGAATTTATCTCCATCTCCTCGGCCGAGAACAGGGAGCGGCAATGTAAGAGGGACGAACTGACTGCGCAAGTCAGGGAACTTGAGCAGGTTCACCGCCGAACAGGGGCTCCTCGAGTTTGGAGGCAGTTGAAAGCGGCGAGGAAACTCCTTTCTGCACTGGACCTAGATCGAGCGGAATATGCGGTGTTGCGTCTGAAGCATGCCTTTTACACAGGCGGGGACAGGTGCGGTAAGCTCCTGGCCCATCGGCTCAGGGCTGCGCAGCAACGCAATGTGGTGAAGGCGCTAGTGGGTGCAGACGGGGTTTCTGTTTCCGGTGACGCGGAGGTGGCGGACTCCTTTCGTAGCTTCTACGAGGCGTTATATGCCGCGGAACCCTCCTCGCCGAGGGACGCTGAGGATTATCTGGAGTCTGTGACCCTCCCGGTGCTAGAGCCCGCCCAAGCGGACCACCTAGAGAGGGACATCCATGTGGAGGAAGTCATCTCCTCTATAGCACGATTGAAACACGGTAAAGCCCCGGGCCCGGATGGCTACACGGCCTTGTTCTACAAGACCTTCTGTTCCACAGTGGCGCCTATCCTGGCTCGCCTGTTCAACTCCTTCTCCGAACCGGAGGCTATCCCGCCGGACCTTCTTTCCGCGACTGTCGGTTATTCCGAAACCCGGGAAGGACCGGACCCTGTGTGGTTCTTATAGGCCTATTTCGCTTCTGAATGTTGATCTTAAGCTCTACACGGGGATCCTAGCGGCCAGACTTGGACTGCACCTACCGGGCCTGGTGGAGGTGGACCAGGCTGGCTTTGTACCCGGTAGACAGACAGTTGACAACACCAAGAGGGTGACGCATATACTAGAAAAGGCCTCGCGCGTCCCGGGGGAGCGGATGTTACTGTCGGTCGATGCAGAGAAGGCCTTTGATAGAGTTCATTGGCCGTACCTTGAGCTGGTTCTCGGGAAACTGGGAATCGACGAGAAGTTCCGCACCATGGTCTTCAATTGCTATAAAAGACCATCAGCATCGGTACGGGTCAATGGGCACAGCTCTAGTAGTTTTGTCATTGAGCGCGGTACGAGACAGGGCTGCCCCCTCTCGCCGCTTTTGTTCGCCCTCTATATGGAGCCGTTTGCCCAGAGGATACGCGATAATCCAGACGCTATTGGGGTTAAGATGGGTCAGTATACCCATACTGTTAGCCTTCATGCGGACGATGTCCTGTTGACCCTGGATGACCCCAGGAGGTCACTCCCTGCTTGCGTCCAGGAACTGAACGCCTTTGCACGCGTGGCCGGCTTTAAAATGAATATGGCCAAATCGGCTGCCCTGGACGTGTCGCTCGCCGCGGACACCAAGAGAGACCTTCAGCGTCTCTTCCCCATGCAGTGGTCCTCATCCACGGTGCCATACCTGGGGATCCTGCTGGCGCCTTTGCTGCCTGAAATGGTCAAAGCGAATTACTCTTCCCTTAGCAAGAAGATTAAGGAGGAACTCGGCCGATGGAACAAGGGCCTGCTCTCGTGGCTGGGCCGTATCGCAGCGGTGAAGATGACGGTGCTGCCTCAGATCTTGTACCTTTTTCGCGCTCTACCTCTCCAGCCCCCTGTGGGTTGGATACGGCAAGTGCAGGCTGACATCTCCCGTTTCGTGTGGCAAGGCCGCAGGCCTCGGATGAAGAGAGTTCTCTCCACGCTTGCTCCGGAGGCGGGGGGTCTTGGTATCCCTGATCTCCGGAAGTATTTTCAGGCGGCGCAACTCCGATACTTGGTGGAATGGAGCAGGTGGGAATCTGACAAGCACTGGCTCTTTCAGGATCAGGCGGTAGCGGGACGTACCCTTCAGGAGGTTCCATTCCTGCGGCGCGCGCATCGCCCGGCTAACCTCTACGCCTCCTTTGTCACCCGGGTTCCCCTGCGGGTGTGGGATGCGGTTTGCGAGCTAACTACCTTCCCATCACCGTTTACACCCATAGTTGGTAACCCGGACTTTACTCCGGGCTTAGAGCCGGGAGCTTTTTCCCACTGGGTGAGTGCGGGTTGCAGGGCACTTTTTCAGATTTATGGGCCGGAGGGCGTGCTTTCTTTCCAGCAACTTCGACAGGAATTTGGCCTGACGGAGGTAGACAGATTGCGCTACATGCAGGTCCGCCACTGGGCTCTCCAACCCCAGGTGCGTGACGTCGCAGCCCGTCAAATCACTCCTTACGAGCGGTGGCTAGTGACCCGGACCTCGGATGCCAAGCTTATTTCCGATCTATATAAATTTCTCCATCCCCCGACGTTTCATTTCCATAATCCGGGGAGGGAGCGCTGGCACAGAGAGTTGGGCAGGACCCTGAGCCACAAGGAGTGGGACAGGATCGCATATCGGGCGAGGCACTCTGCATACCACACTGGGCTGACGGAGACCTTTAAGGTGTCCACCTACTGGTATTACACCCCGGAGAGGCTCTATGAGATGCACAAACTCACCGACAAGGGATGTTGGCGGGGCTGCGGACAGGAGGGTACTCTATCGCACATTCTTTGGGATTGCCCGGTACTGACTGCTTACTGGAAAGAGGTTCTGGATGAGGTGGATAGACACTTTGAGATTGAGCTGCCGCGCTTCCCGGCGTATGTCTTGCTAGGCCTTCCCAACGACTTAATGTACCCGCTGAAGTCCCGCAGGGGTAGGCAGATTGCTATTGCGCTAGGCTCAGCGGTCCAAAATATCCTTGTCCACTGGCGCACCTCCACTGCCCCCTCCATCACTGGTTGGCTACATAGACTCTGGCAGGTACTGGGTATGGAGAAGATGTCGCTTACAGTGGCTGGAAATGTAGATCAGTTCGAGGAGCTCTGGCACCCCTTCCTGGCACTGCTGTCCACAGAATTCCGGGAGCTCACATGTCCGAGGTACCTACGCCTTCTTAGGCTGACGCCACCGGCGGCCCCGGCGGATTAGGAGGGATGGAGCTGGGGGGATTTGGGGTTGGGGGTAGGCTGTCTGGGGCGGATGCTTCTATTGCGGGCTATTGGACGGGGATGTTGGGGTATTGTTTTCTTCTCTTTTCTTTTTTTGGGGGCGGGGGGCTTGGAGGGACTGCGTTGTGTTTTGCTGTGTTGCAGGAAGCTACTCGCTCTTAGCTTTGGTTGGGAGGTCGGGGAATATATGAGGGTTGTGTGCACTACTTTACTGCCTTACAGCTGATGCCTTCCCTTCCCCTCCTGGACCACCGACCTTCCCCCTTTCGACCAGAACTGCTGCAACATGTCTCTTTTTCTTTTCATTGTACTGTATGTGACCTTGACTCCTACCCCCCTTCCCCATGTTTTTTTCATATTAATAAAATGCTTTAAACCTAAAATGGCACCCATTGTTGTGAACTTGGCTGGAAGTTATCTGTACCCTGGTGTCATAGCTTCCTTCCAATTAGATATTTGTTGGAGGGGTGTCCGAAAGTTAAGGGCAGAAGATGAATCCTCTGTGAGCTGTACGCCTCTCGAATAGGAAGCACCTCGGAACAATATTTGTTAGGAGCCTGGATTCCACAAAAATAGTAAAGATTACATTCACAATGGTGTATATAAATCCCAGATTAAGGGGCAAAGACAAACCTTACGTTTTACAAACCTCAGGCTTTGTAAAAGTTACATTTAGTAGCAAGCATTTTAATGTGCATGCTTGCTTTTGTGAATTCATTAAATAAGAACTATTGTTTGTGGCAAAACTTTTTTAGTTGTTGCTGTTTTTCTCCGACCGCCATCTCAGCGGTCGGAGTAAACCTGTCTGAGTCTGCGGTCTTCCAGCAATATGCATCCTAATGCGCCGGTCAGTCTGACCACTTCAGACAAAACCGCAGTGGTCTGACCATTGCTTACGAGGCCGCAGATGTCGGTCCGACCAGCATCATAATGAGGCCCTTAGTCTGGAAGGCAAGCAGCGCATTTGATAGTGTTTTGATAAGAGATCACAAAACACATTGCTCATGGTTTTTCTTTGGTTAAAATCAAACTCTAATATTTCTGCGTAGACTCAGAATTCTACAAACTATTTAAAAAAAAATGATATTTCCTAAAATAAATTCTTACTTCGTTCTTAGACAACTTATTTGTTCCTGCTTAAAAGTCTACAATCAAATTATTATTTAAACTATCTTTAAGAGCAACCTAGCTATTACCACCCCTATTCGATTTTGTTCTTTCTATTCTTTTTTCTGGAATATAGAACGAATACATAGTGAGCAGATAAAAGCTTCATTGTAACTTATGTGAACTCTTTAAGGCAACAAGGAGTGCGCTGCATACTAGATGGAATTTATGAACTGCTAGGAGAGGAGAATGGGCGAATCTCAACCTCAAAGCTAGTTGATAGAGAGACCATGTTTACAGGCAATTTTATGAAAACTCTTTAGTGCCAGCCGCTCCCATTTTAGGTGACTGTTACTTGCTAATTCAAAATCCACCCCGTAAGACCTATTCCGTATTGTAATTAACTGGAATCCTGCAAGGCACCTCACATAGCTTTGCAGAATGTTTGTTGGTAATGTTTCTTAAAAAATGTTTATTAATAATGGAACTTAGATTGGTGATTTTCAAGTGCTTCAGTTAACTGTTGACTGAACAGTTCTTGTCTACAAATGTGATGCTCCCTAAATGGCTTCACTGAATGTGGTTCTCGCCTGAAAGTTTTAGGCAGGCTCTATTGATCGTTTGAATGCCGTAAACCTAGGTCTGTGGTCATGAAGTGCTGCCCGGTCCAGTTTGACCCTTAAGCAGTGATTGACTTATAGCTAACATGCCTTTCAAAGTGTCAGTCTGGTTGAAGGTGCAACTCTTGCCATGATAATGCAAGATTTACAGCAGTGTACGCTTCTCTTTGCCGCATAGGCAACAGTAGTGCAATGTACACTCCCCGCACCCTTTAATTCAACAGTGGGGTAGTCATTGTGACAGGACATGGATTGGGTGGGACTAGGGGAGTTTCTTTGGGCCGTTAAGTGGAGTTACATACAGATCAGAGTGTTGTGCTGCAAGGGGCAAGGAGCGAGGTCAGGAAGTAAAAGAGTAGAGATGGGCATTGCTTTGGTACAGTACAGAACTGCTGCAGGGATCATCCCCCTTAATCATATTCCATTTAATCTCCACCTTTTCCTGTCCTTTTCTCCGACATCTCCATCTCCTCCACCTCCTCTGACATCTCCTACTCCCCTGCCTCCCATGTCATCTCTTCCACTGCGCGCCCCCGCCCTCTACTTCCGTTTCTGTCATCTCCTCCTCGGCCGTCATCTCCTCCTCGGCCGTCACCTCCTTCTCGGCCGTCACCTCCTTCTCGGCCATCTCCTAGATCTGTTTCACTGAATAGAGAGTTGGAGGCAGACCGAGAGAGAGAGAGAGAGCGAGAGAAAGAGAGACCTGGACATCTACTGTATTGGCGTTTTTGTATGCTTAACTTTTATAGTGCCTATGAAGTCGCATTGCCAATCCCTTTGCAGAAACAAACTGCTCCTACTAGCATAGTTATTTCCCGCAATCATTGTTGTGTAGGATGGGGAAATCTTTCTGACTTGGACAGCTGGCACAAACATTGCTTTGCTTTGAGACAGCTGGCACAAACATTGCTTTGCTTTGAGACAGCTGGCACAAACATTGCTTTGCTTTGAGACAGCTGGCACAAACATTGCTTTGTTTGAGTCCGAGTTAAAGTAGTCTGGTCAGTCAGCAACCACTTGTAATTCCATTGTATAGGTCCCTGATTCAGTTCACCAGCTGTGTCTGCTAAAGAATGTTTGATGTATCCATTTTACGGTGGTTCCAGGCCTCCTGTTCCTGATCTTCTTTTTCATCCTCTCAACCAGTTAATCAAAATTTAAGATCTGCATATTAAAGTGATTTTGAAGGTTGGTGCCTGAATTTGTGTTGGCTGTTAAGGTATCCATTCTCCAATACATTTCTGGTGCAGTTACAATTGTCGTTGGAGCATGACTTAGAAAAGCATCACTAACATTTGCTGACCGCCTTCAAAGAAAAGACAATATTAGACCTGGATAGAACCAGAATTTCTCTTCACCCTGTGGAAGTGCCACGTCCTTGCAGATTGCAATGTACATCTCTGTGGCACAGCAGTTCTGATTCTGCAAACCCCATGGATCACAGATTCCAGCACCCTTAAACCAGCGCGGTCAACCGCAACTAAACACACGGATGCGTTTTCAAGTACTTGTAATAGTTTGTGGTGCTTGTGTATACTGCCTTTCAGCATTGATGATTTATTTTTTACACCTTTTTGGTTTAGGATATTCCTTCAAAGTGCCAGGACACAAACCCACGGACTGGGAGAAAAGGTTACTGCTTTGGGGAGGTCGCTTCAAAAAGGAGGAGGATATCCCAGAGATCGTTTCGTAAGTATTCATCATTTATTTGTGTTCATTGTATGTTCTTTATACCATGGTTGTTCTGTAGGGCATGTAGGTGCTTCATACAGCTACGTAGAGAATGCTGTTTGGAACTTTTCAAAGTAGGTGTTTGTTTCCAGAGTGTCGTCCGTTTATCATGGAAGTTAAGCATGTTTAACTTTGCCGATCATGAGTGATGGCCATGTCGCGCCTTGTCCTCCCTCTGGATATGTGTAGCCAAACCTCAGGGTTTCATCTTAAATAGCAGGATCTACACTTTGTCTTGGGTACTACTTTGACATTCCTTGATGCAGTGTGTACCGCCTGATAGTCGTGTTTGTGGGGATTTTATCTTTGATTCACTTTCAAAGCGGTGTAGTTTTAGGAGGCTTCTTGAAGTATGTAAGATTGTGGGGCTGCAGTTATTGCTCTGGCCACAGTGTCTTTATTCTTTTGCAGCCAGTAAATTGATTTTATTTTTGCAGGACGGGATCAAAAGTAGGCTCATGTATAGGACTTCAGCAGAATGTATTGTTGTTACTATGATTGTCCCACTTATGTTTTGTTCCTAAGACTGAATTGGGAATGGGGTTTATTAAGGACCTCCATCTTTAAGGAACATATAGTGTGGCGGTTTCACTACATTCACGTAGCCTAGTTTGTTGGATTGTATGTATTACCTAGAAACACGTCTTTTAGAATAAACCTTTTTTTTCCTCTTTCCATCCAATCTGAATCTTAAAATGACATACCAGGAGCTAAAATTGCATGTCAGAGGACTTATCGTGGACATTTGAGACACTTTACCACTAGTTTGTTGAAAGGAGCCCTCACAGAGGATTGTATGGGATTGTTTTTCTGTCGAGGGATAAGCTTGCCCTGCTAATTAGCCTGGAGACAGCATATTGTTCCTGTCTGGCCTTTTCTCCAGGGTCTGTACAACTTAAGGACAGTTAGACAATCCTTGCATCACCTATTCCTGGAAATATAGAAACGAGGTACTAATGCAAGGTTTCTGGGATTCCCTAGTAGCCTGATATTTACGGGGTAGCTGGTGTCAAACCAACGAGGCTTGCTTTTGCAGCACATTGCCTAATGAGGTTGCACACATATTGTACTACACTTGAATAACATACATTGACATAGCGTTTTTTAATTTTTTAAATAAGGTTATTGTTAAGAAAATTTGCCCAGTAACTTAATTATGTTTTATGGCATCAACAATATTGGACTAATAATCCTATTTTGCTCTGTAACTGCACGGAGGTATAGAATTGGACGCATGAACACGTTTTGCATTCACAGGTATGATCTCCAAACATTAGTTAAGTGCACCACATGCTTGCAAGTGTCTTGAGGTCCCCTTCATTGCAGGGGTGCCAGGGCCACCCAGTGGTGCTGCACTATTGGGCAGCAGTCAAGTCAGTGGTGGGAGTAGCAGTCTCGGTCACTGTAGTATCCTCATGTTATTTCTATGTACCTGCATCTAGCTGATCAGCCCTGTGTGAGTTCTCTCTGGAATCTTGGTTTGTGGAATGTTGGACGCATGAGAGACACAGTTGAGGATGGGCTGAGCGGCGAATAGGTCTGCTCCTGGTGGGGCTGTTAACCTGTTAACTTGTACCATTTTATCTGCTAATAAACTACCATCTATAAGCACCTGTTCTGGTCTGCCGTGTCTACCTATTTACACCTGGACCTGTGGGACAAGCCCACTACAGTCACATGGTGGGGGGTGGGGAGGGGGGGAGGGGTTAGCTGCGGATGCTCGCACTCATGACCGCCCATTGAGCCGTCCGTCCATGGGTGTAAGGACTGTAAGCGGCATCTTCATGGCTGAGGCACAAGTAGCCCCACTCGCTCAACCTTCACTAGAACCAAAATGTGTAGCATGCAGTTTGGGGCATGGCTATCAGTCATTTGAGGAAGCGATGGAGAAGTACAGAGTATAGGTGCTCTGACCTCTCCTGATCATTTGGGCTGGTGAAGTTTAAACACCTGGTTTGGGGCTGAAAACAAGCAAGTGCTTTGGTTGGGTTGAGCAGCAGGTAAGGATTGTGGCAGACTCTGCATCTCCAGCCTCCTACAGCAAGGCACTTGCTCTGAACAGGCAGATTCTCTCCACACTGGGCAGTCCATCCTTTGGGTCCTTCATTGGCAGCATAGCCTCTTCTCTACACCAGGTGTATGCTCCTTTTACTCCAGAGAAAGTAGACCATTATAAATTGTGCTTCTGGCCACCTCCTTCCTCTACTGTTGTGCAGAATTTGGAGAGGGAAACATGCTAGAGGAACAGTCATGGGGGACAGTCCAATTGTTCAAATCGAGCAACTAAGCTTGACGTTCGCCCTAAAGAATCACAACAGCAATGTAGTGCATTTCCTTTTTGTTGGCTTGTTCACCTTAGCTACCATTTGGAGGTGAAACGGATGCCTTCCATTTTGTGGATTCTCGATGGGCTGTTTCTACTCACAGCACAAAACTCAGAATTTGAGATGAGCGGGAGTCCAACTGTTCGTACGAGGAGTTTGTCCCATGCTGTGCTTCCAGGCCACAATCTTTGTACAAGTGTTAATCCAAGGCCTGGTCACACATTGACCTGTTGGAACTGGTTCTGTTGCAGTCATTCTCAACAAAAGGTCCTTCCTCAGGATGCAGATCCAAAGCCGGACACACACTTTGCTTTACAGTGAATTTCAGTGGGAGGAGGAGAAATGACCAGCAGACTAGATGGACATGGCCCGAGAGGCGAGATCTCAAATTCTGACTATCATTGTGGCATCCTAGAACTTTAGAGGCTACAAACTTGGAGGAAGGAGGAACCCCCTCTGAATAGTGCGACACTTCTCATGTAGCGATTCAAAGTCTCAATGGGGGTAGTAAGCTCTATATAAACCCATTTACAGTACTGTATCCTTGCACATTCCAACGCATGCCACACAAATCTTCGTGATGGGAATCACAGCTTCACCTCTTTACTGGGAAGAGCCAAGATGCCATATCCCTGCTATGGTTCCAGTAGAAAGGCCTGTATTTCACTGCAAGCATCATCTGCTGCACGTGACGCACAGACACAGCACTCACCCTTACACCCTACCAGACATGTCTCGATAGCGTATCCCCTTCGCTCTTTTCCTCCCTCCTTTCAGGTCCCGTTTCTTTCTCCCCTTTTGACTTACTTGTTCTCCAACATGACAGAGAGCCTCACCCCGAGTTTACTCCTATGTCGTACTTCCCCTTCCTGTTTGCCCAGTTCCTATTCCTGATCCTCCTCCCAAATTACCCCAGTTAGACGATAAGCAAAGAATTGACATCAGAACACCATGATTGCCCCGGCGGACGAGCATTAAGACAGACGCGAGATGTCACTAGCAGTGACTATTGACACACGAGACAGCGGTCACCCGGGACATCCCACATACTGGCTATACAGGACACATCTGTAACAAAAACACATAGCATGGCATGAACGGCCCGAGACGCCTATCTATAGGAGTTCCTATATAATGCCACACTCCTGCTATAGTTGGGAATGCAACCACCGATATGTATAATTACCGGACACGTTAGCGCATCGCACGTAGAAGCATAACTAAACAATAATTGTTGTGAATCAGATAGGATGGAAACATCAGCCTCGTTATAACTGGCACAACACTCAATGGAGATAATGAGCATGAGCTCATATTGGAACAAGCATTTACAAAGCAATGGTTTTGCCTTTGTCAAAGTTAGAGCTATTGGCATTGCTCTTGACATTATTTTTATTTATGTTTTTTTTAACATAAATAAATGGCATTGTCATTTACAATAGCAGGGCACAGGGAAGGGGGGGCGAGGAGAGACTAAGAGCTGCGGGCTCGGGGAAAGGGGGGCGAGGAGAGACGAAGGAGAGCTGCGGGCTGTTGTAATGCTTGCATGGATGAGTTGGTGGATGCATGCATGCATGCATGGATGGGTGTATGGATGGGTGTATGGATAGAAGCATGGATGGGTGTATGGATAGAAGCATGGATGGGTGGATGGATAGATGCATATATACAGCCAATCCCTCAACAATTTATGCAATCCACCAACCAACAACCCATCCATGCATCCACCCATACATCCATGCATCATGCATACATCCATCCATCATGCATCCATCCACCCACTGCGTCCCACTCCGACCCCTCTAAATATAACTCATTTTTTCTGTATATAGAGATGACTGTATTCACTAGTATATGCAGTAGACCTTTCTACTCTAACATTCCTATGTGACTCTTGCAGTACATCTATTCATATCCCTTCCATATGTATATAGAAATATAACGAGAATCAACAGTCTCTTCTTTGTGTGACTACATAAAGTACATTTCAATTGTTTTCCTGTTTGTATCTTTTACTTAACGCATGTAAATCAAAGTCCTTAGGTTTGGCAACTGGTTCTTATGTAAAGCGCTCTGACACCTTCGGGTAAAGTTCGCGCTACATAAAATCACATTAAATAAAACTTTACCCCACAAATCCAACCATCCATTTGTGCCTAGGCTTACATTTGTGCCTAGGCTTACATTTTACGGCCTCGAAGCACACAGAGAAGGGACAGTTTACTAAGTTGAGGCTTTGTAGGGTGCATGGCAGGGGACAGTTTTAGGCGCCAAGGGAGGGTAGGGAGCAGAGTCAGAGTACTTCACGGAGGTAGGGGGCAGTTTTTTATGGTTCAGGGCAGGGGGCTGCTGTACTTTTTGGAGCATGGCCTTATTTTAAAGGGCTCAGTTCAGGTGGAGGAACGGCACAAAACACCAGGCAGACAGAGGGCAGAAGGACACAAAAACGAGGGGAAACCATTATAACTGAGGGCAGATTGGCAGAAAAAACTAGGCAGACAGAGGGAAGAAGGACACAAAAACGAGGGGAAACAATTATAACTGAGGGCAGTTTGGCACAAAAAACTAGGCAGACAGAGGGAAGAAGGACACAAAAACGAGGGGGGGGGATGATTCTAACGGAGGGCAGAACGGCACAAATCACGAGGCAGACAGAGGGCAGAAGGACACAAAAACGAGGGGGGGATGATTGTAACAGAGGGCAGAACGGCACAAAACACGAAAAAGTGCAAGCGATACCTTTACAATAGCACTTCACCAAATACCACCTAGCCGTCACACAAATCCACATAAGGGGGAAAAAAACTCATTGCAATACCTGAAGTAAAGCACCTGTTGAAGGTCATAGATTGATTATGATGGAACAAACTACTCAACTGCCGCCCAATAAAATCATCACAAGTGGATTGCATCCAGGCTATTCATAAACAGCATAAAAGTACCAGCACCCAGAGAGACAGGGGAGGGCCAGTAACTTCCTACTCTTCCACCTGAAGCGTGGTCTCCAGATAACAATATGGGGACTAGATAACCTCCTATAAGGATCAAGCAAAATACAGTGGAAGGAATTACTCAGTCCGTAGCTCTAATAAACAAGAAAGGCAAAACATAAACGATGTACTAAACCAAGCCTATTTGTTTAAACATCGAGTCCCCTCTCTTACCCGGTAAAACATAGACATTCCTTAGTAAACACTCGCTGCTGGTCCCTAACACGGTGGCCCACCGTCCTCTTAAATCGTTCTAGCGGTGTCCGCCAACTCTGTAAACAAAGGGCACCAATATTAAAGTAAACACTATCGGTCGCCCTCCCACGGCACTATATCCTACTATCAATTCACTGTCTTCCCAAAGTAACCATACACACAATGGTCACGTACCTGTGCGTTCCAAAGTTTACCACGTAAGATCTCTATGCTCTTTCACATTCAGCTCACATCTAACGCGGGAGCGAGCGCCCAACTAGTACGTTGCTCAGCGTCCCACGTGATCGTTCCTTCCGGATCACATGATCTGCCCCAACAAGACCGGTAACTGAAAAAGGTGGATACTCCTTAAAGTGGCAGAGAGGGAAAAACCATGCTTTCGGTGTTATCGCAAGAGTAAACAAGACGAACGCCACGCCCAGGGAAGAAAACGCGGGAACGCCCCCGAATCTGGTCCGGCCTTGACGGACAGATCCGGCTTCCAATGGCTAGCCTCCATTTATGGAGCTAGCCAATGGGAGCTGGGGGACGTTCCTATAGCCCATATCGTAATCATTAGGATTTCGCCTGCGCGAACTGCTTGCGCAGTAACGCCAGGCAAAACCTAAAAATGAAGAATTGCTGTATTACACTTATGATTCCTTACTTCCAGCACTGATATCTAAGACATGAGACTATCACACTGTGTAATATTGATGTTTTATACAATTGTCATGGTACCTAGTATGATATAACCTCCGACTGTCTTACTTGAATAGTTGTAATATGTGATATTCTTATGCTATGTCCTCAATAAAACCTATTCAAGCAAAAAAAAAAGAAAAAAAAGCATCCTCTGCTGCTATCTTGTATTGTCACAGGCACTGTGGTAATCTACAGTAAAAAGGAATACAAAATGGGTGTATCTAATACACCAACAGAGTCTAGCATTCTTTTATTGAGCGACACACACCATAATCATGATGAGCACTGGTTAGGGAACTTGTGACAAGGTGTCATCGTCTTCAGAAGCATACAAGAGTAGGGACTTCCTTGATTACTGAAAAGGAGAAATGTTAGTCAAATCTCTAAATTTGATTTAATCTTGCATAGCTTTATTTTAGTATATCGTCTGCTTAGCCCTTTTCTGATACCTTTTCCAATTAAAACAATGCTAAATACAAATATGAGGGCTTCCGTCATTACTACAGAAGCTACAAATGCCTATTAGTCATTCATCCTAGATGTGGTCTCTTGTACAGAATTATTACAGGATATCCTTTGTTTTGGCTCATAAAAATGAAGCAGATATCTGTAATAGTAAGCGAAATATCCCTCAAACATCCTATAGACCTCGAATAGAACTTTGCATAAACATGTGCATTGCCACAAAGTCCATCAAGGAATCACTTTCTAGAATTTTAGTAAATAGATTGATAACATTAAGACATTAGAAGTCAATGGATGATGAATAATGATCACGTAGAGAACCAAATGTCATGTACCAATATCTATATCAAAGTTTGTTTAAAGCACATAGAAATATTTTGAATAATCATCAAAAGAACAAATTCTTGAAAGTGTTCAGTGTGACAGTGCTGGTGATGGAAAATACAGCTCAAATGTGATAAAAACATAGAAAATAGTGATGGGCATTATATTAAGTAATTGCAAAATGTTCAGTTGCCTAATAATGAAATGAAATGAAATTAGATTTGTTAAGCGCATGGCTGCCCAAGAGCGTCCCAGCGCTAATACACTCAGCTAGATTCCAAGATCCTCAGACAGCGGACTCATATTCCTCGTGGAAAAAGGAATGTCTTTAAAGATTTCCGAAACCTCTGGAGACAGGGTTCCAGGCGGAGAGCTGCAGGAAGATCATTCCAGATCTTGGCTACGTTCACAGAGAACCTCCTGCCTCCCGAGCGAGCTCTCTTTACTCTGGGGACAGTCAGTAAGTTGCTCCCATCAGAGCGGAGGGGACGCGAGGACTTGTAGGGGCATATAAGGTCCCTGAGGATTGGGGGGCCCATTCCCTGGAGAGACTTAAAGGCGATGGAAAGAGCCTTAAATTTGACTCTCTCCCGGATGGGGAGCCAATGGAGAGCTCTGAGAGCAGGCTTGGCCGAAGTTCTTTTTTCCGAGCCTGTCAAAACCCTGGCCGCCGCATTTTGTACTCGCTGGAGGGTGTTGATGGCTGATTCAGGGGCACCGAGCAGCAAGGCGTTACTATAGTCCAGCCTTGACAATATTAGCCCCTGAATCAGGAGTTTCCTTGAACTAAAAGGGAGAAGGGGCAACACCTTTCGGACCGAGCGTAACAAGCCGTAGCAAATCCCTGCCACTTTCTTCGTATGAACTCTGAACGTCAGGTCGGGCTCTAACCATACACCCAAGCTCTTAATCTCATTCTTGGGTTGGGGCGCCTCACCCAGACAGGGGGGCCACATGGTTTTGGGAAGGGAAGTAGAGAGCTTGCCCAGCGTCATAAGTTCCGTTTTGGAACCATTGAGTTTTAGCCGAGATTCCGTCATCCAAGCCATGATACCTGTCAGACAGCACCCAAATCTTTCTGCCGCATTTTCATGATGGGATAGCGAAACGACAAGCTGGGTGTCATCTGCGTAGGTCACTATTTTCACCCCGAAGGGTGAAACCACATCCTCCAGTGGGGCCATATAGATATTAAAAAGTGTAGGGCTCAACGAGGAGCCCTGCGGGACTCCACACTGGAGGGGGATCGACTCAGACAGGTTGGTGCCATCGCAGACCTGGTATGACCGGTCGTTCAGAAAGGAAGTAATCCAACTTAAGGCCTGACCAGATATTCCCACCCTAGTAAGGCGCTGAATAAGGATACCGTGATTGACGGTATCAAAAGCCGCGCTGAGGTCAAGGAGGACCACAGCTGCGGAACCTCCTGCATCAAGGATGCGTCTGGCTTCCTCCACTACTGCAATCAGGGCAGAGTCAGTACCCTGCCCAGGGCGAAAGCCTGTTTGCGAGTGCTTGAGCAGGTTATGACCTTCTAGGAATGTGGACAGCTGGCGGTTGACAACCTTTTCTGCAATTTTGCCCAGGCCAGGCAACAAAGAAATTGGGCGGAAGTTCGCCAGGTCGTCAGGGTCCAGTCCCGGCTTTTTGAGGAGAGCCTTAACCATCGCCTTCTTCCAGCTAGGGGGAACTTCCCCACCGCCAAAGGAGGCGTTCAGGAGATCCGTGGCCCGCGAGGAGATGGTCTGTGCAATCCTCTTAAGAATATGGATGGGCATAGGGTCAGAGGGGGAACCACTTTTAAGATAAGCTAATTCTTTGCGGAAGTCTTCCTCAGTTATAGGAGTGATAACTTCCCACAAAGGGCTCACACCACTCTCGACCTGCGTGGTGGATTCAGAAGGAGGAGTACTAAGAGGAATACTTTTTAGAATTTTCCTGACCTTGTTATCAAAGAAATGTGCAAGCTCGTTGCATCGAGCTCTGCTCGTGGCTTGTGGCAGTGAAGGAGGGGGGGTGTTCAAGAGTTCCTTAACTATAGTAAATGTTTCTCTTGAGGAGCTGGAAGCAGTCCTGATTCTCTCTTCATAAAAGGTTGCTTTCGTGAGGTTGCAGGCTAGCTTATATGCCCTCATGGCTTCCTGATAGGGAACTTTACTATTAGTGGACCAGTCTTTCCGCCAGGCGCGTTCCAGACGTTTGCAGACTTTTCTAAGGTCGCGTAGTTCAGTTGTGTACCAGGGGTTTTTAAATCCATTACTTTTCTTGGTACTACACTTCTCAGGAAGCACCGAGTCCAGTGCTTTTAGTAACCAATTGTGGAAACTGCGATCTGCTTCAAGGGGGTTCAAGATCGTGGCAGGAATAGATTGTTCAAGGGCAGTGGTTAGATCGTCAAAGGACAATTTAGGCCAAGGTCTATGAGAAGTTCGACTAGAGCCTTTACATTCAGATCTAGAATCCGTCCTAATAGTCAAATTAAAGGGAATAAGGAAATGGTCTGACCAGGGGAGGGGACATGGCGGTGATGCCTTTAGGAGAGCAACATTGGAAAATAAAGGGTCCAAAAGATGGCCCTTCAAATGCGTGGGTTCATTGTTATGCAGGATCAGATTACATGCTTCAAGGTCAGCCAGCAAATCAACAGCCACCTTATCTCCCCGGTCATCCAAGTGGAGATTCAAGTCTCCTAAAAGAAGGAAGTTGGGGGCTGAGGCTGCCAGAAAAAGTGCTGTCTCTAACAGGGAACTAATGAACTGCTTGACCCCACCAGGAGGTCGATAGATCAGCAGCCCTGACAACGAGTAATTAGGGGAGAGTTGGATGGAAAACCTGATGCTCTCTGCATCCAAGATCTTGCCATATTCTATCCTGCAGGCTAGTGTCTCCTTATGAATTATAGCTAGTCCTCCACCTATGCCACGAGGCCTATGCAGGCACTGTATCGCGTAGCCCTTGGGCATAGAATTAACTATATCAAACTCAGAGCTGTCAGAGAGCCATGTCTCTGTAAGAAACAGCACATCAATTTTATGGTCCTGGATCATTAGGTTGACTTCATCCGAGTGCTTAACCAGAGATCGGCAGTTCAATAGGGCAAAGGACAGGGAAGAGGACGTAAGCTCTCCCTTTTTGGCTCCATTATTAGGCTTGGAGCAGTGAGCACACCGTCTATATGGTGCCTCCGGTCTCACTGTATACCGGCAGTGATGATCGGTAACAGGACGAAATGACAACAACTCGTCCCTAGAATAGGATGAGGGAGTCAATGTATCTGTGGCCAGTAAGGTACAATCGGGCAGGGGTTTAGGTCCTAGGTCCGTACTGGCCCGGACGGGCCCAGACGGGCTTGCCTCTGGCGCGCCTCCGGCGCGCCATCGGCGCGCCCGCTGCGCCCGCCCGCTGCGCGGACGGGATTTGGCTGCCATAAGTGAAGTGCCGGTTCCGATAATCGCCCGAGCACTAGAGCGCTGAGCCTCCAACTACCCCGAAGATGGCGCCTGAAAAGCTTGCGCCCGGGAGGACAGAGAGAGTCGACCGGGGCCCTAAATCGGCCCTTAGAATGCAAGTCGGCGCTAAAAATTACTATATGGCAGTCCTGGAGAAATCAGTGCAAAAGTAAGCCCACAATTTTAAATCACATAAATTCACACAGTTCAAACGCTAAAATGCTCCGTGTAAAATCAATTAGTTTAAAATATGCGTGTAAATGAATCCTGCCTCCGAGGGAGTACCAGGAAGCTGTGAGTGTCAACCGGAGGTTAGACACCAGAAAAGATTTATAGTGCCGGTTCGATAATCGCCCGAGCACTAGAGCGCTGAGCCTCCAACTACCCCGAAGATGGCGCCTGAAAAGCTTGCGCCCGGGAGGACAGAGAGAGTCGACCGGGGCCCTAAATCGGCCCTTAGAATGCAAGTCGGCGCTAAAAATTACTATATGGCAGTCCTGGAGAAATCAGTGCAAAAGTAAGCCCACAATTTTAAATCACATAAATTCACACAGTTCAAACGCTAAAATGCTCCGTGTAAAATCAATTAGTTTAAAATATGCGTGTAAATGAATCCTGCCTCCGAGGGAGTACCAGGAAGCTGTGAGTGTCAACCGGAGGTTAGACACCAGAAAAGATTTATAGTGCCGGTTCGATAATCGCCCGAGCACTAGAGCGCTGAGCCTCCAACTACCCCGAAGATGGCGCCTGAAAAGCTTGCGCCCGGGAGGACAGAGAGAGTCGACCGGGGCCCTAAATCGGCCCTTAGAATGCAAGTCGGCGCTAAAAATTACTATATGGCAGTCCTGGAGAAATCAGTGCAAAAGTAAGCCCACAATTTTAAATCACATAAATTCACACAGTTCAAACGCTAAAATGCTCCGTGTAAAATCAATTAGTTTAAAATATGCGTGTAAATGAATCCTGCCTCCGAGGGAGTACCAGGAAGCTGTGAGTGTCAACCGGAGGTTAGACACCAGAAAAGATTTATAGTGCCGGTTCGATAATCGCCCGAGCACTAGAGCGCTGAGCCTCCAACTACCCCGAAGATGGCGCCTGAAAAGCTTGCGCCCGGGAGGACAGAGAGAGTCGACCGGGGCCCTAAATCGGCCCTTAGAATGCAAGTCGGCGCTAAAAATTACTATATGGCAGTCCTGGAGAAATCAGTGCAAAAGTAAGCCCACAATTTTAAATCACATAAATTCACACAGTTCAAACGCTAAAATGCTCCGTGTAAAATCAATTAGTTTAAAATATGCGTGTAAATGAATCCTGCCTCCGAGGGAGTACCAGGAAGCTGTGAGTGTCAACCGGAGGTTAGACACCAGAAAAGATTTATAGTGCCGGTTCGATAATCGCCCGAGCACTAGAGCGCTGAGCCTCCAACTACCCCGAAGATGGCGCCTGAAAAGCTTGCGCCCGGGAGGACAGAGAGAGTCGACCGGGGCCCTAAATCGGCCCTTAGAATGCAAGTCGGCGCTAAAAATTACTATATGGCAGTCCTGGAGAAATCAGTGCAAAAGTAAGCCCACAATTTTAAATCACATAAATTCACACAGTTCAAACGCTAAAATGCTCCGTGTAAAATCAATTAGTTTAAAATATGCGTGTAAATGAATCCTGCCTCCGAGGGAGTACCAGGAAGCTGTGAGTGTCCAGTTGATTCAGATTTGCACCATTTTTCACCACACGTCTTTTTCGTCCTATATGATGATGGCATCTCGAACCAGACATTAGTGAATGGCCACCATCAGGTCGAGGGTGTCTGTGTCACTTATGCTCCAAAGGAGAGGTAGCAAATACAAAACAAGCATTTTCAATGCAATAGGTCTTGCATTTGCAAGAGTTAGTGCTATTGGCAAATAGCTATGTCTTTTACGTATGTGTTTTTGTTTAGAGTAGAATTGATGTGGTGTGGAGTGTAATTATGTGAGTTGTTTTGGAATTGATAGTTGTAGCATTGTGTGGATGAAATTGTGTGTTGTGTAGTGTAGTGTATTTGTGTAGAGAAATTATGTCACCTGATGAATAGATAGGGGTGAGAGCTGCACCGAATAGACATAAAGGAAGGTAGAGAGGGATATGCAGTTCGTGCAGGAAGTGGTGAATGAACTCCAGACAGAGGAGCAGAAAGTTTGTGAGAAAGAAGGGGAGAGCAGGCGAAAGATGCCTAAAGAGGGAGAACTTGTGCACGCAGAAGACACACTAAGCATTTTCTAAAAGAACCTACGATCTACACCATACCCTGGCGTATCCAATCGATTTAACATTTCATGGTTCTTCTTTTTACCTGCCTATAGCCTATCTACCTTTGCACGATACTCTGTCTAAGCACCTGTAGAGTTCCTACTTTGATCTCCAAAGACAGATCCTTTGCAATTAGCATGCTGCTATCATCTGTTCCCTTTTCTCTCTCGTTCAGCATGTCTTGTTCAATCCTTTCCCTCTTTTCATGTCCTAAAGGCTCTCTAAAAAGTCTTTGTACTCTATTCACGTCTTACCTTATGATCACATAATGTTGAGTTTCACTTTCTACACATGCATGTGTAATCTTGTTTTCTGGATATCTTGTTTTGATGCACTCTATTAGCATCTTCATGCGGGACACAACTCATTGGTTATCATCTCGCTTTTAGTTCTTCAATTAAGACAAATATTTTATCTTAAAAATCACAGGCATAAAAATCTACTTTTTGTGTTGTCTTATATCCTATTCAGTGTGCGGATTCCTGACGAAGGCTTTTTCCGAAACGCGCATAGTGTCAACAAACCGCCAGCTTCTTCACCTCCTTTAGCTACCCGCATTGTACATAATGTATAAAGAGCAATCATGTTTCACTAATTGATGTGATCTATAAGTCAAAAAAGAGAAATACAACTTTTCTTTTTCTATATGAATGTATCACTTGTGCAATCTTCCATATATTCACTGTAAATTCGGGCAACAAAAACAACTATTTTAAAATATTTAAACAAAATATCAGAAATATATTTATAGATTTATCCTAAATGAAACCTATCTTATATATCTAAAAAAAAATGAAAAATAAATAATTTGATAACATCAGTGTAGGTCACATTCCCAGTTTATATATATATCATGTGAACAAGCGCTCTGTGTAGCGCGAAACGCGTCGTGATGACTGGGAAAACCTTTTGCTAAATAAACCACCACTTTGCACTGATATTTGGGTTCGAGTCCGTATTTGCAGCCTTTCTGAACTCTGCGCCGTACTGGATTATCCCTGGAATATATATATATATATATATATATCAGTCTGATGGAGTGGTGTCTCCATAATAATTTCTTTTCGTTTGGCAAAGACATTTTTCGACAGCTCAGAGGTGTGGCAATGGGGGCCTGCTTCTCTCCCAGCTACGCGTGTTTACACGTTGGCTGGTGGGAGGAGCAGGTCCTCATGACACGCCATAAAGCATGGATGGACAATCATGTTATTAGTTTTTTGCGTTATATTGACGACATTTTCATAGCCTGGCATGGCACTAAGGCAGAGGAATTTGAATTCATTGATAACATCAACCAAAATGACCTCAATCTCAACTTCACTGCTCACGTAGAAAAAGAGAGAATTCAATTTCTCGATGTAGAAGTGTATATAGAAAATAACAAAGTCAATACCACCCTACACAGGAAAAAGACAGCTGGAAATGCCACACTGCATGCCACCAGCATGCACCCACGACACACAATCACAGGTATCCCCTATGGTGAGATGCTAAGGCTCAAAAGAATATGCAGCTCCCCTTCTGATTACGAGCAATGCCTGAAAGATCTAACTATCCGCCTGAAAGCTAGGGGGTACTCTGAGACCATATTGAAAAAGGCTTATAACAAATCCTTGTCTCGCACAAGAGAGAGCCTGTTTCCGGTGAGCATTTCCGACATTGAGAACCCTACCATTAGTGAGTCCCTAGATTCTGGTCCTTGCATGATCACTACCTTTAGTAGGGAGGAAAGGAAAATTAAGGCCATTCTCAATAAGAATTGGCCGATAGTTCTCAGCGATCATGTCCTCAATTCTGTGTTACCCTCAGCTCCTCAGGTCACATTTAGGAGAGCTAAAACTATGGGCAACTATCTAGATACCGCTGCACCTGAACTGAAAACCAAAGCAGCCTGGTTACGACCATCTAGGGGGTTCTTCAAATGCTCCAGCTGTCGGGCATGCAAATTTGGCATTTCCACTACCCATTACACGACTCCATTTAGCTCTGTGGATAAACCCATATTGGGCAATTACTCCTGCAAAACCGACCACGCTGTGTACGTTCTAGTATGTGCCTGTGGACTTGGGTACGTTGGTAGTACCAAACTCCAGGTACATATGCGAATATTACAGCACCTACGAGCCATACTCCACAATGACCCTGCTTATCCGGTCGCTAGGCATTTCAATCTAATCCATAAGAGAGATTTGTCTTGCCTCACTTATTTTGTGATCGGATCTGTACCCCTGTCAAGGAAAGGTGGCAACAGAGAACTTCTATTGAGAAAGTTGGAATCTAGATTCATTCTAGAGCTCGATAGTCGCTGGCCTAATGGGCTTAATAACATGGAAGAGATGCACCATTTCCTAGAATGACTTTCCTCTTTCTATAGATACACACAGCCAAGTTATCGCTCTCTGTGCATTAATTTCTCTCTTTGGTGCTATCGGATGCAGGAGTATGTATATCTCAAGTTTAGGCTCCCTATTTGAGATATCTAGATTTATTTGCTCTCTATTCTCCAACTTTTGAGTCCCAACATCTGCAGAACTATACATTTGCACAAGTTAGGTTCCCTATGTGTGCAAATTTGTCAGTTGATTTATTCTATTTCAGTCGTGTAATACTTCTCGAAACATTAGACACTGTGTAAATCGAACATCTTTGACTTTGCATGTCACAAGCACTTCATGCATCTATTTTTGCACATTGGCGCTATTCTTCTATGAATTTAGTGTTAATTATGTGACTTGTCTACTTCTCTTGTAAATATATGGGATATTGTGTGTTTTTTATATATATAAATATACCCGTTTTTAACATCTTTTGATACTGCATTTTTGATACCAACTTTTACCATTTATGACTTTGATTGCCATGATTTATTGTATTTATTGACCATTTTTATTCAGGGCCCTGAATTTTGGTGTTTATTTACATACGGCATTTCAAGTCCGGTTACAATGCGGCTAATATTGCACTATGACACTTTTTTTCGTCGCAATCACCTCTTTTGCACTTCTTTCACTCGTGCACTTTACTATTGCCTTTTGCTGCTATTGAAACATTGCTAAATTTTGCACTTCGCAGTCAATGGTTTACATGTTTCTTAATATTTCAGGTTTTAATTACTGAATTAGAAACACAAAGGAGCATACATTTTGTTGTCAATTATTTGTGATGTTATTGTAGTGATGAGTCTAGTTGACCTTTACCACTTCATGTTATTAGAAACAGTGATATTTTAAGAGGTATTATGGATTTAACCAGTTATCTATTTGTACACACTTATACCTCTTTCTCACAAATTTCGGATTTAACATGTGACTGTTGTATAATAATGTGCTGTTTACATATCACCGCTGCAGCAATAGTTTGTTTTCACTGTCATCACCCACGTGACACGGGAGGTTACCACCAGGGGGTGGTAACATACAATTTGTATTGCATTTAAAAAAGGCTTGTGATTGCTTTATTTTTTCACTGCAGCGTGAACAAGGGCACTCGTGCTCGAAACGCGTCGCTGAACTGGCTTTGTGAACATAAATAAACAAGAACTTCTTGTTGATTTGGTGGTCCGTATTTTCCTTCTGTGGATGGCGTGGAGGCTCTGACCGCGTACGCAGATCTAGAGAGAGGGAACCTGTGCTTATATATATATATATATATATATATATATATATACTACTATTATAAAGAGCGAACTGTGTCCTTTGAGCCAGGTAAACTCAAAGTACACCACCAATCAAAACACCAAAGACATCTTTGAAAACCTCAGGGCAAGCAGAAGGACATAGGCTATTAAAAATTAAAAATCTACGTTGTTCAAAAAAAATTAGAAATAAAAATAAAGTAGTCCCTTGCAAGTAGCGCCGGCCGCGACGTCCGCGTGATGACATCATTTGCGCTCCCAACACTTCCTGAACACTTCCTGAAATGGCGGCGAAGATAGCGACCTGCTGGGAGGACTGCCGCGGCCCTGCTTGCTGCTAGGCGAAGTGGCGGCCTGTGCGGGCGGGGCGCCTGGATCGGGACCGGCGGCTGAGGTAAGGATCAGGCTCTCCGGCACACGGGCGGTAGGGGGCCGTGCCGTGCCGGGGCGGGATGGGCCGGTGCGGGAGGGGGGCGAGAGGTTGGCCCTGAACAACGGCGGCTGAGGTGCCTTACCTCCGGGACACAGACAATGTTGTGGCGGGCCGGGGCGGGAGTGCACGCAGGCCTCAAATGCTGCCCCCAGCCCCTCTCTGCCCCAGGCAACGCTGGGGCGGGATATATATATATATATATATATATATATATATATATATATATATATATATATATATATATATATATATATATATATATATTGGTCCTGGCTTTGAGGATCGAGTCTTGCTGTATGCGGACGATATTCTGCTCTACCTTACCTCCCCCTGTCGGTCTTTGATTGTTATGTTTGACGTACTGTGTACCTTTGGTGGGTACTCGGGCCTGGTTATCAACTGGTCCAAGTCTTACCTCTATGTGCTTAGCGGAGACACTCCACGTCTCCCCAGGGGCTGTGCGATACAGGTCTCGCAGCAGGGATTCAAGTACCTGGGTATCTACGTGTCAAAGGATGCCCGGGCGCGATACGCCAACAACTTGCTTCCCCCTCTCGCGCGCCTTAGGTGCGATGTGGAGGGCTGGAAAAGATTGCCGCTGTCCCTGTTGGGCCGCGCGGCATTATTCAAGATGATGTCCCTGCCGAGATTCTTATACGCGCTTCAAAATACGCAGGACCCCGTCCCTTCGAAGTATTTCGGGGAAATTGAAGGTCTACAGCGGGCCCTTTTGTGGGAGGGTAGGCCGCGTATAGCCGTAGTTAAGCTGACCATTCCGTGGTACGACGGCGGTATTGCCTTGCCTGATGTCCGCCGGTACTACTGGTCCTCCCAATTGGCTGCTCTTAATCATGGCTTTTATGGCCCGGCGGAAAGCCCGGGATATGCCATGGATCGCTGGCTCATGAATGACGGGATGTATTACAGGGCGTTGTACTCTAGATCTCTGGACGGAAGATTGACTTGTCCCACCAAGACCGCTGTACATATATGGAGGGCCATTACGAAGGCACTGGGGTGGAAGGGTAGGCTCACTATGGCCACTCCCCTCTATGACTCCGACTTGTTGGGTAGGTTGTGGCACTCGAAGGGGTTTGACCGGTGGGACCTCATTGGTATTTCCAAGGTAGCTGATGTGATGGCCAGAGGAGGAATTAAATGTTTTGAGACTCTGCAGACTGAATTCCAACTGGGTGCCACGGAATATTTTAGATATGCACAGTTGAGACATGCCCTTACGTCTACCCTGCCTGTTGGTGAGAAGGTCCCCGATTCGTCCCCGCTGGAGGACAGGGTGCTGGACGGCTATATGCCAGATAGCGCCATTTCCCTGACTTATAAAAAGCTAATCAACGTTCGGACGGACCTGTTGTTGAAAGTGCGTGATCAGTGGGTGCGTGATGGGATTGAGTTGGATGATGAAGATTGGCAGTGTGCGGTGTCCTCCCCCAAGGAAGTAGCGATTTCGGCCAGGCTGCGCTTAGTTCAGCTTAAAATTCTCCATAGGGTTTACGTTGCTGGCCCCAGGTTGATTCACATGGGGCTTTCCCAGGATGGCCTTTGTAGGCGAGGATGCGGTGCACTGGCCACCTTTATGCATACCATTTGGGAATGCCAGGCCATTGCCTCCTATTGGGAATGGGTGCATGCGGTTATGCGTGACGTGACTGGCGTTGATTTGTCTGCGGAAGCTCGACGTTGTTTGTTGAACGTGTGGGGTCCGACTGACTACAATAATGCACAAACTCGTTGGGTCACGCTAGGGAACATGGTGGCCAAGCGAGATATTGCTCAAAAGTGGGGCGCCTCGACCCCCCCCCCTCTGTGAGTCTCTGGAAAACTAATATGTACTGGTGCATGCTCCGTGAGAAAACTGTGTACCTAGCTAGGGGTAAGCCCAAGATGTGGGGGATGGTCTGGGGGGCATGGAATGCTTACAGGGGCGATATTTGTGTGCCCCCTGATGTAGGTCCGCTGGAGGCTCGTCTTTCACCCTAGCCATTCCCTCCACTCAATGTCCCATTTTCATGTAATCCTGTTTTTTCTTCCCTCCACCTTTGTATGCTCTTCTCGATATGTTTCGTTCAAAATGCCGACAGGTCCCACTCGCCCCCTGGATTTGTGCTTTACTGCTTTATGTTTTGCCTTGCCACCTTCTCCTTTTCCCCTCCTCCCTTCTTCTTCTCCTTTTCCTTTTAGGTTTCTATCTTGTTCCTTAGGTTCATATTAATATTATTAAAATTAAACCTGATTGCTCCTCTAATTGTTTTGTGCACACTTTTCCTCCGTTTTTATAATGCTGCCTAGCCTCAGGGATGTAAGGCTGAATAGCTGTGTGCTTTGAATCATCAATAAAGGTTTTCCAAAAAAATAAAAAAATAAAAACCGCAACAATCAAAAAGTTATTGCCAGCTTTGCATCTCATATCTCATAAACAGGGACTATAAGTACAAAGTGTGCGTTTATGCATCGCTTGCAGACTTTCAAAACACATAAATAAAAGGCATTATCATTTACAATGCCAATAACTCAAACTCTCGCAAATGTGATACCTATTGCATTGCAAATCCTTATTTTGTGTTTGCATGTAGTAGGAAATTGGGCAGAAACGTTTACACAGTCAGGGAAGTAATTCCATAGCAGAGACCTAAACAGCTGGAATGATCCTGGTGAAAGAGCGTCTTGTTGACTTAAATGTGTCACTGCATTACTGAAGAAAAAGATGAAATATAAAAGCCACAATATAAAATTAAACTGCAGAATCCAACCGTTACATTTCTGTGTTTTAATGGAGACCAGGAAGAGCCCTCAATAATTATATAACCTAACATCACATTGAACATCTAGACAACTAATAGACCGGGCCAAAGAAAAAGTTAAAAATGAATAACCTAGAAACATGTTTCCGTTTATGGTGCAGTCTGATGTGGATGCACATCAACGAAGAGTGAGGGAAATACCATCCAATCAATGATATAGCGAATAAAAGAAGATACAGAAGCCTTGCCCTCTGAAATGTCCAGCAGAAAATACATTTCACATTAACAAGCTTGAAGTATATTGTCCAAGCTCTAACTATATTGTTCCTCTGCAGCCCTCAAAAGGGGCTTCAACCCTGAAATGTAAAAGGTTTGTGATATTTAGCAATGACAGATTAAACCAAATGTTGAAAGGCACGTACTGGTAAACCAGTTCTGTAACTGCAAAAAGGCACCTATCCAAAGCCGATACACCAAATCACCTGATTGAGATACTTGCGCCGGATGCATAGATCCATGAGCAGGAAAACACTGTTTTAGTTTCCGAGGGATCAACTCGTAGCTCTTTTCTGACCACCGCCCTCACCAATCCTAAACCGCAATCCGGTTTTGTTCCCTGCCAAGATCAAAATGAACTCCTTGCAAACTAAAACAGGTTTATCCATACAAGTAAATATTAGACAAGAAATGAGCACCTTCCGAGAAGACGGCAGTGCCATGGCAACCTGCCTGCTCTGAAGCATCCCCGCCTCACCCCAGAGTGCCAGGCGAACACACAAGGGCGTGCAGGGCCATTATCCTATAGTAATGTACCCTTTATGCAGAATCCTGTTGCTGAGCCTTAAAAGCACGTTTTGGACATAGGACATCATGTGCTCCATAGTGTGCCACGAAAGTGAGCATGCACTGTGAAAGGTGCGTCCAGGGCTGCAGGCCTGTACAGAGGACTAACTACTGGTCCTCCAAAGGTAAGAATGATAGTCACGATGACACGTATACTGCTAGAAAGGGCGCGGTGTGGATGCAATGTAATCAGAGAAGCAACATCAGGGAAATCACTGCCACAGGGTTCAACAGCTCTACAATGGTGACTTCTTGTTTGCATTTTCAGTGCGGTCATGCATGCTTTTACTTTAACAATAGCTGCCGTCTAGCAGTGTGGGGCTGCATCTAAAATAGGCGGCAGCCGTTATTAAAATGAAAGCGCACATGACGTGCTAAAAATACAAAACTAGCGTCTGCCATTCCCGTGAGTTCTGTGTGGGGCGATAAAGCGCATCGCAATGGCGCCTTTCTTGTTTGTATTTGCGGGGCGCCATGCACGCTTTCACTTTAATAATGGTTGTTGCTTATTTTAGATGCAACCCACATAGCGAGGCAGCAGCTATTGTTAAAGTGAAAGCACGCATGGCGTGCTGCAAATACCAACAAGAGGCCGTAATTGCTAAGCGCTCTGTTGTGCTTGCTTTAGCAAGCCATGAATTAAGGAAATAGTGCTTCTTAGCTGCTAAGGAAAGCTAGAGCGTAAGTGCACAAGTAAGAGGGGCTGTCCTTATGGGAGATAACCACAGAAGACAGGGAGATACTACTAAGCCTATTCACGAATCAAAATCCATTATTTATAAAGGACAGGAAGAGGAGCCAAATGTAAAGGTGAGCGAAAAATGGGAGGAGCTTTAAGTCCATATCTGAATACAGCATGTCCCGAAGAGACAGGGTAAGCGCTACCTAGGCAAGACCTAAAAAGGCTAAACACAGTTGAACTCCTTGGGCACCCTGTCCCTGAATCTGCCCTTCAAATGGCACACCCCACTTGGGGTCTGATGCATGTGACGTCAGACACACATGCTCTGGACTGTTGTTGCTGTTCCTACCCACTAGAAAAGTGACAAAAAAGACTCCTTGATTCGAAATTCGGTGGTGCTACGCTTTTGGATTGGAATAAGGCATCCCATCTGTAGTACAAGTTCTTTATATGCATGGACCTTGTGGTTTTCTGTTGGCACAACATTATGAGTTGGTGCTGCAAGTCCAGAACAAGGCTTCTATTCTATCCAGACCCTTACTGCTTTACCCAAACCTGCAACCAGGCCAAGAGGAGAAGACCGAAGGTGCTGCCTCTGCTTTTGAATAGTAGGCATTGAACTGTCTGGGGGTGATGACCAAGGCCTGCAAGCATGATTAATCTAGAAAGAATCCGGCCAGTCGTCCCTACCGGCTTGTGTGCACAAATGAGCATTCATAAGAAACGTAGTCATCATGAGAGGGTCTAGCTCTGCCAGAACTGCAGAAGGCATGCATCTGTGGGTGAGCCTACACTACCCTGTTCCCTCTGCTGCTTCGTCCGAGGTTACGACAGCCCTCTTTCAAAAACATAAATGTTTCTCATAGAAGGCAGAACTCCTGTCTTTGCCTCGTCAAGAGTGCTTTTGTCAGAGACTGCAATTCTTTCTTTTATACCACAAGTTATTTGTGCTTCAAAGTAAGACCCATGTTGTCCAGGTTTCACAAATCTTATGTAAATGTTTTGTATGGTACCATGAATACCAAATTGTTATCCGTCTTCAAGGAGATATTTGACGCATTGCTTTCAGTAAAAAATGAGGCGGTCACAACAGTCCAATGGAACGACTTCAAAGTCACAAAATCAGTGAGTGGCTTCCTCTTTGGCTGCTCCTCGATTTGATCCTATGCAAAGTGCAAAATCAGTATGATAACAAATTGGTCAACTTCTCCACCCCTTCCTTGTACTGATCATCGGATTGATATCTAGCGAGAGATGACAACCCACTAACATGGTTGCATTGTAACCCCCTAAAATGCACGTGTTGTCTTGTTTTTTTGGCTACCACCACTGAGGAAACCCATTCTAATTCTGATCACCTGTACTTTGCGTGTTTCACTAGATCACAAGATCTACATCTCTCTTCACATGGCTACTATATACTTCACCTGTTCACTTTCCTAGCCTTTCTCTAAACACATGGACGCTTGACTGATCTCAAATGTTTTTTTTAAAGTTTGATATAACTTCAGTAATTTTACAACTTCATGCAAAACTCGCATGTTTTTTCCAATATGAAACAGTCCTATTTCTGGCTTTGTACCGTTTTGCAGCTGGTGATTTTTCCTTCAAATGACGATTTGTTCTGTAACCTCCCAAACAATTGTACACGTTTTACTTCAAATAACCAAGGTTTAAGGTCAAGTTTGCACAGTTCACAAGTTTTAGCCATAACACTGTGAGTCAAGGTGCACCACCCCCAGCACTCCACCCCTTTCCTCCGAGGACTGCCCTGTCTGCTTGATATGATTATCATGTTTTCTCTTCTTCTTTCTTTCTTCCCATTTCTCTCTTTTTATGGGCCAAAGTCTGATGACAAAAAGTAAATCTTGATGATAAACGAGCATTTGCAATGCTGTAGGTCTCGCATTTGCAATGCTGTAGGTCTCACATTTGCAATGCTGTAGGTCTCGCATTTGCAATGCTGTAGGTCTCGCATTTGCAAAAGTGTAATCTACTGGCCTCATAAATGACAATGCCTTTTATTTATGTTTTGATAATTAACACATAAATAGAAGGCATTGTCTTGTACAATGCCAAGAGCTCAAACTCTTGTAAATGCGTCCACCATTGTTTCTGGGCTGCTTAGAAAGTCAAAGCCCACATGGCACGCTGAATGTTGCAGGAAAGCACGGCGTGCCTGCAGTAGGAGAAACCCATTAAAGAAAATTGTGCATACATTCTAAAAAAGACTCGCTGGGTACCAACCGAAGTGAAAGGGCCAGGCTTTATGGGAGGTAACAAATGAAGACAAGGCGGTAATAAGGAGGGACTAGCAAGCCTATTAAAGAATCAGAAGCCAGCATTTATGAAAGAAAATGACACAAGCCAAATGACCAATATGGGCAGAGAGTGGGCTAGGCTTATATTTAGTATTCCAATACAGCATGGCTTGCACAGCAGCGCATGCACTGCCCAGGCTCGACCTAAAAATTAGTTCTGAATCCCATCAAATGTAGAAACTATCACTATGTAAAACCTCCAATTTTACTGACTCTCATGTAGCATTAGTATTGCTTTTAATCTTGTGTAGTGTAGGATTTTCCATCACCCACAATGTCTTTCGTATTTTATAATCTTAGTTTTATACCTTGACATGATCTTCTAACATCAATTTAAAAAAAAAACCCCACAATAGCATATTTATGTAAACTTCTCAAGGCAGCCATGAATTTTTAACCCATCTTGGTGTGTCTGTGTGTGAAAAAAATGGGGCATATTGCGTTGAACATCTACTGTGAACAAAATGTTGACTTGTTGTTTTTTTGTTGTTTTGTTTGTCATCCCAAGGTTTGAGATGGTTGATTCCGCTAAGAACAGAGTCCGTGTGAAAGTGTCTTATATCATGATAGCTCTCACCATCATGGGCTGCATCACTATGGTCGTCTCTGGAAAAAGGGTGAGTGGATATTGCACACAGTACCATTTCAGGGGTCACAGACCAACTTCCATCACCTGGGGTCGAGTCATCTGCAACCATCCTAGGTAGTGGTGCGTGCTTCTCTCCACGGCAGGTCGAGGGGGCAGTGCCTAATGAATGTGGTGATTTGCATTATCGTTTTCACTTAAATAGACCCCTTAGCGAGAAGTTTGAAGACTTGTCAGTTTTCATTTAATTATATGTGTAGCTTTGGTAAAAAAAAACCTTTATTGTTACGTTCTCAAAGTTCTATCCAGAAGGACCTTGACTTCTCCCCCCTATGACCGCCTAAGAGGGCATAGACCGTTTGTTCATTGTGGAGCATGAGTATTGAGTGGTTTATTGGTAGATGTTGGAGAAGGGGGCAAGTGTTTTGACAAGGGAGCACTCCAGAGTTGAGTAACAGGCAAGCGGAGAAGCAGAGAATAGTGAATTATTCAAACAAGTCCTTGATTTCCATTCTGAGTTTTCTCCTGGATAAATGGTGTTAAAGTAATTATTAACACTTGAATGTTAGAAGTGACCACAAGTGTCAGTGGTTTGACACAGGTTTGGAGCTTAATTTTCTCTTGATGTCAGTTTCAAGTTTGACAGTAGTAGGTAGAAATTTATAATTTTTTTTTTTAAACCTTTATTGATAAACATGAAGATACAATAGCAATCATACAGCCACATCGGGTCGGCTGGCAACATTTCCAATAATCCTATCAGGATGAATGAATACACAGCCCTTCAGCCGACAATTCTAGGGCCCAGCGGCAATTAAACAATCATGTCATGTCGTACATTATATCACAGGAGGAATAAGGTCTTTGTTTTGTGTTTTTTGAAACCCAACCTACCAAAAAGTAAAGAAAATAACTGCAGAGGCTAAACGCAAGGCAGATACACAAGTGATCCTTCTTGGGAGGGAGTACCACATCCACAACTGTTACATAGTCTATAAGAAGAGCAGACGGGAGGGGGGAAAGGGGAGAGAGAGCTGGCCAGCAATACATGGACAAAAATCCAGAGAAGAAGGAACATCACGCTAAGGGGAGTGTAACACCTCCGGTGGAGGCTCAAAAGGGGGAGTACAAATTTCACCACGATACTGGTTCCACTGATTCCACACCCTCCCCCATTTCTTGGGCCTGCCCCGAGCAATGTAGACTGTTTTTTCATGAAACATGCACCAGTCCATGTTTCTAGACCAGGCCGACAGACTGGGTGCCCTCGACGATCCCCACAATTGCGCAATGTCACGCTTAGCGATCATATTACCCAAGGTGGCCCACTGTGTCTGTGCCACATTATAATCAATGGGCTCCCACACATTCAATAGACACCTTCGGGCCTCAGGCAAAACCAAAACACCCGTCACCTCAGTCAGAACACCATGCACACGATTCCAAAAAGTCACTACCGCCGGACATTCCCACAAAATATTAAGGAATGTACCCACCATTCCACACCCGCGCTTACACAAATTATCCGAGGCATACCCCATACGTAACAAGCGAGGACCAGTCATGTACACTCGGTGTAGGATTTTTAACTGCACCAACCTCAGACGGGCCGAGATTGCTACCTCCTTCGGGGAGGATATCGCCGACTTCCAGTCCTCATCATCAAGTTCCAGTCCATCGCCGGTCCAGGCCGTACGGAGCTGTAAAAGAAGGTCCGCTAGGTCGTTTATAGAAATGTATAATTGATGCTGTTTCGATGTTCCATTTGTGACAAGTTACTGGCTTTTCCCATCCTCCAGTTATGAAGGTGTCAGTCATAAGCATGTTCACCATTGCAGTAAACTGATGATAATGTTGCCAGTAACTGCAGAGAGCATGGAGTGAATGATCTTAGCCTGGACAACTCTCCTACCCACCCAGGTAGGCCCATGTTGGATACTGGGTCGGAGAAGCGTGCACTGCCATGAAGACCTTGGTTACAGCATTCATAATTCTAGAGTATTTAAGAACAAATAAGCAGCTTGAGAGAAGTTAGAGTACTCTTAACAAATGCACACATCTACTGCCAAACACCCATATGTGCCAGATAACTGCTTATCTCTTGCCTAACTATTTACTCCAACCACCTACCATGATCTGGTGATTTTCAGTTAGTTTACTTCATTGCTTTGTGCTGATGTTTGGGTGTTGCATGGATACATCTGTTTATGTTAAGATCCTCCATCGCTGGATGTAAATTTAATAAAATAAGCCTCTTGAGACTTACTATGGGCTTTCCTTTCTAGAACCCTTCTTTTTTGCACGTTTTATCCCAAGGTTGTAATCAAAGTTTTTATGGAGCACGCTTATCAGATGCTTAAAGTGCTTCCAGATTGAGAGAATGATAAATGTTAGAGTGCAGTCCAGTTGCTGTAGAGGTAGGATGAGGCCATTGGTTTGTTGTGATGAGCAGGTGTTTTGCTGCCTGGTCCATCAAAAATCCACGGACTGTATAGCGGTTTTATTTGTAAAGCCTTGAATACTGGATTGGAACTGCACTTTCTGGTATGTGCACGTACAATGTGCTCGGCTATGGAACAAGCAATTGCCTTAGAAATATGCACAGTCTGCATATTATTGCTGTTTTGTAGGGTAGTACGATTAATGGACTAGAAGACGTTGTTCTGTGGTGAGCCCTTGGGTGAGGTGAAATAAGTGGGTCTTGACTGCCTTACAGAAAATTAGGAAGTAGGTGCTGTAGTGTAGAGTTCTAGGTTCCTTGTATATATTGTGACCTCCCTCCATAGTCTTGCATCTGTGTTTAAATTGAGAGGTGGTCTTTCATCGCACCAGATCTGACTATTTTAATACAATCCTTCATTCAATTATGATTGCAGGCCTTTTCATATGACTAGAAGGCTTTGGGTAGGTCAGAAATTTCACTGTTCCAGCATGTCTATTTACACGATTCAGCCCACAACCAACACATGCCTCTTGAGAAACTGAACAGTTTGCACGCCTAGACAACAAGTGACTTACATTCAGTAACACTCTTTCTGGTGCACAGTCTAACTGCTCTCACCTTTTAAAATATGCCCAGGTGCCACAATGGATCTGTAGAATTGTTTCTGCATAGCCCTGTGTTCCAAAACCTAACTTGGAACGCCATTATGATGTCCAGGAGCCACTTCCCAGAACAGCTACTGGAATGCCATGAGGAATCTGCGATCAAATAGAGTATCCACTAGAAAGAGCGTAATCAAAGGAAAGTAACTTGTTCTTTTGATGGATATATCCCCCCCATTTTCACCGTACTGTGCAGCCCGGAACAGCCAACCTGCTACATCCTTTCTATCAAAGTTAACCACAATACAATCTCCCTCAATATTTATGGGACAAACGCATCTGGCCATTATGATATGTAGGGACGCCTTGAACCACCCTCAGAATGTCTGGAGCACCAAAATTTAGCTGTGCGTATTAAGTGTTCTGTGGTTTCCCTAGTATTTGCTTTAAGTTTGGGAACCCTGGTAAGAACGGCGACTAAAGGTGTAGCTTCCGGGGGCAAATGGAGCCTTACATGGCTCAGCAGGCCAGTCTGTTGGACAGGTTAAACTTAGATTGAATATCGACTTTCCTACGAAGTCTGCTTGGATTCTCTTCTGATTTCCTGGGTAGCTCAGTAGATTTCTGGGGACCAAGGGCCGAGGTTCTAACGCTTTCTCGCTCTGCAACCAACCCTCCACCCATATTCATATTCCCATTCCTACAGGATAGATCACATCGTCCATTTACCCCCTTTTCTTTATGGATGGTGTTCAGACGAGCCGCCCCCTCCCAAACTTTTTCAAGGTTTGACAGTTTCTTCACGATTCCATCCACCCCATATTTCATACAATTTATTAATTCCACTCTGTGTCTCAAAGTGTTAACATGGGTCAGAATTATATTCATAGAATTATCCGGGGGTATGTCTCCAGAATGAGAGGGTTGCCTTTCATTAACATTAAAGTGAGTAACAGGCCCCAACAACCAGGGAAAAAACGTTTTTATTCGTTCCTCCCCTCGCTTTTTTCTTTCTTTCTTTTCCTCCATAGGTGCTGAGATCAATTCAGATGAATGAGTCGCACACATATTGCTGGGATGTATGAGGCATAGTTTTTTCCCCTTGGAAAGATTCATGGGCCCCTACAGAGCTAACCGTAGCAAACTCAAATCTTAGCGTACAGAGGGCCTCCAGTGGGGGAATATTAACAGCCTCGCTCCCCTCACTCATCCCCAACTGGGCTTCTACATTGTGGATCTCCTTTGTAATTGCCCCAACAGCGCTGGTTAAATAAGACATTATAGAAGCACAATTCTGTGGAATTTGAGCATTAGTGTTTGGCAGATCATTAGAGCAAGTTGTTTTGCACTTACCTATGCTAGCTTTCACAGTCGGAGGGGTTGCCCAGCCTCTGGCAGTCGCTGACAGGTTCAGACGAACCCACCCTTGGCCCGGGCACACCCACGAGTGTCCCGCGCTGCGGGAGCCCTGTTGGTGATTTTAATGCGCCTCCGGGCGTCAGCAGCTGTGTTGGCCACGAGGGAGCCTGGGACTTGAGGTCCTGTCCCGCTCCTTCCTTCCCCCTACTGCGGCAAACAGCGGCAATCTGCAAAAGATTACAGGGCTTCAGATGGACTGGTTATTGAGCTCTAAAATATTAGACTGCTGCAGATATCTCGCTCTTCGTCATCCAAATTGAGGTAGATTTTTAAAGACCCCTGCAGAAGTGAGATCCTATTGTAACGTTACCCTCCTCTGCATTGAACCTGCACTATATAACGAGTTCTGGGAGACATCCAAAGCCGTTTCAAGCTCCGACATTAAAAAAATAGCTGCAGGCGCGTGAGCAGTTCATGCTCTTAAATTGTATTGATAAATTCAGTTCTATCTCAGAATCTTCTCCATCTGTAATTTCACAAAATATTTCATCACTGCCAAAACTTTTCCAGGTTTTTAAGCATTGCCTTTTTACAGGGGCACGCACAGTGCCAACTACAACCGTATGTAGTGTATCAAATTGTTCTCCATCTTTAAATATTGTTTGAAATTTATGGCAGTGATGACCTGTGTATTTGCATACAAGTTATCCATGAACTATCCATTAACTTGCAAACTAGTGGGAAAGTCTCCCCATTACAGTGTCTCTTTGATAGCCAGATATTTAAATAGTTCCTCACATTGCCATCATCTGGTCTTTCTTTGTCATTAGAACTCTTTGGGTTGGGACGCCACATGGAAACTATGTGTTTTCTGCGTATTATTGTTGTGTTTTCAGGCGTTTGTGACTACAAAACCTAGTCTATCAAGAGAAGAACAATTGTTACTTACCTGTAAACAGGTGGTTCTCCAGTATTGGTGTCTTTCATAGATTCACATGCTTGAATATTCCCCGTTGTCGGAGTGGGAGTCCCACGGTAAATAAAATAGCAATAAATACTAAATATATAATAATATATAATAAATATATATATACATAATAAGGAAAACCCCCCCAAAAAAATGCATACAAGAAGCATAGGGTACCTAACCAAAAAGTTCTCCATAGGAATGCATGGGAATATAACAGTTCCAATGCAGCCTATCCTTGTCATTATGTTAGTCCAAACTGCAGCCAATCAGGCGCCAGCAGCCCTCTAGAACCTTCTCCTCAGAGCTCAAGCCCTCAGATTTTCGTAGCACAAGAGTGACCACAGAGTCTATGAGGAGAAGAGAGCCTCTGAGGGGAGGATGGGAGGGTCGCATGTGAATCTATGAAAGACACCAATACTGGAGAACCACCTGTTTACAGGTAAGTAACAATTGTTCTTCTCCAGTATTGGGGTGTCTTTCATAGATTCACATGCTTGAATATAGAATAGTTAGCAGTCCGTATCCCAACACAAAGTTTCCAGAATGCAATGTATAAACAAAAGGTTGGAATCAACGGGTGTAATAACCCATGCCATAGAAGTTATACAACTATATGTATACATAGAGAAGACATGCATAAAACTGGAAACTATTAGGAGGAGGGTAGAATAGAGGCTCACCTTATTGAAAAAGATTACGGAGCACAGCTTGTCCCACTGCGGTATCTCCTTCAGCCATGGCACCCAGATTGTAGTGCTTTGTGAACGTGTGCCTGCTGGACCACGTGGCTGCTCTGCAAATCTGATGCAATGGAACTCCGGCAAAGAGTGCAGTCGAAGAGGCCATAGACCTGGTAGAGTGGGCCCGTACTGCAGTCTGTAAAGGCTTTCCCGCTTTCTGATGGCAGAAAGTAATCGCCGAAGCCACCCAGCGGGCTACTGTAGGTTTGGTGACTGGCCGCCCTTTTTGAAAGCGGCCATAGGCCACAAAGAGCTGATCCGACTTTCGGAACTGGGCTGTTCTGCTGATGTAAAACTTTAAACATCTTCTAATGTCCAAAGAGTGCAAGCGTTGTTCCGCAGGAGATTGCGGGTTGGCAAAGAAAGACTTCAGTATAACAGGCTCATTAATATGGAAGTCTGAAGGCACTTTTGGAAGAAAAGTAGGGTTAGTGCGTAAAAGCACAGAATCCGGTTTAAACTGTAGAAATGGTGGTTTGATCGTGAATGCATGCATATCACTCACTCGACGTGAAGACGTCAAAGCAAGTAAAAGCGCGACCTTCCAGGTGACATACTTGAGGTCTGCTTTATGGATTGGTTCAAAAGGTGCAGTCATTAATTGTGATAGGACAATGTTGAGGCGCCACTCGGGAGGGGGACGCCGAACTGGAGGAAAAGTCCGAAGAAGTCCCTTGAAAAATGGACGTATTAACCTGGATGAACATAGGGAGGCGGAGCCATCATGGCGGAAGCGTGATATTGCCGCCAGAAAAACTCTTAAAGTAGCATGTGACAAACCCGACTGAGCCAGTTGGAAAAAGAAAGGGAGGAGCTCAGCGGGCGTGGCACGCAAAGGATGTACTCCGGCGTCTGCACACCAGTGGCAAAAGCGTTTCCATTTCAACTTATAGGTCTTTATAGTTGATGGAGCCCTGGCCTGAGCAAGGATGTTACGACACTCCTGAGGGATGGTTAGATGTGCAAATTCACAGTGTTCAGGTTCCAGGCTGATAAGCTCAGAGAAGAGGGGTCTGGATGGTAGATTTGACTCCTGTTCATGGAGAGAAGATCCATTCGAGGATGAAGAAGAATGGGTTTGCATTGAGACAGGAGTAGCAGCTCCGAGAACCACGCCTGTCGTGGCCATCTGGGAGCAATCAGAAGGATGTGGCAGGGTTCTCTCCGAATCTTCCAAAGTACTCGTGGCACTAGAGGGATCGGAGGAAAGGCGTAGGCGAAGAGATTCGACCAATCCATCAAAAGGGCATTGCCTTGGGATCCTTTGTGGGGATGCCAGCTTGCGTAAGCGGGGCATTTGCGGTTCTCTGGAGCTGCAAAGAGGTCGATTTCCGGGAATCCCCAACGACGAAAGACCATATAGAGTGTTGGCTGGTGGAGTTCCCACTCGTGGTTGGATGATCGGGATCTGCTTAGGGAATCCGCCAGAAGGTTGGACAACCCCGGAAGATGAACTGCGGTGATTGTGATCTGATGATTGATGGACCAGTCCCAAATCGCCTCTGCCAGGTGGGATAACACCGGAGACTTTGTTCCGCCCTGCTTGTTTATGTAATGCATGCAGGTTGTGTTGTCCGTCTGTATGAGAGCCGACTCCCCTTGCAGCACTGATTGAAATGATTTCAGGGCCAAAAAGATAGCCATGAGCTCCAATTTGTTGATGTGCCAGGTCTTTTGATGCAAAGTCCATTTCCCCTTGACGGAAAGGTCTTGGAGGTGAGCTCCCCAACCCTCCAGAGATGCGTCCGTCGTTAAAGTTAGATCCGGGGTGTTGAACAGAAAGGACGTGCCTGCCGCTAGCTGATGTGGTTGTGCCCACCATCTGAGCGCTTTCTTCATGGGGACGGTGATGGTAACCTGATCGTTGAAGGAACCGGTGACTTGACGCCACTGTTTGTCCAGAGCCTGTTGGATAGGTCGCGCTCGTAGTCGGCAATGAGGGACAAGAGCGATGCACGACGAAGCCATCCCTAGAAAGGACTTCAACAAACGGACTGAAGCGCACCTCTTTGCCAGAAGTAGTGAAACTAATCGGAGAATCCTTTGCTGACGTTCCCGGGAGACAAACGCCTTTGCTAGTTTGGTGTCCAGCGTTGCTCCTAGGAAATCCTTGCAAGTTGTTGGCTGCAATTGAGATTTCTCCAGATTGATGGACAGACCCAAGGAACGGAATACTGTCTGACAAATGGAAGTATGGTGTTGGAGTTGTGAGCGGGATTGCGATTTCAGGAGGCAGTCGTCGAGATATCTGGATGCCTTGGAGACGAAGAAAAGCCATGACCGGAGCCAACATTTTTGTAAAGACTCGGGGGGCCGACCGGAGGCCAAATGGAAGGACCTTGAATTGGAAATGAAGGTGCCCCACCTTGAAGCGCAGGAACTTTCGATGACCTGCGAGTATTGGGACATGGAAGTAGGCGTCTCGGAGATCGATGGTTGTCATGAAATCTCCGACAGAGAGTAAACGCAAGATTTCTGTAAGCGTTAGCATACGGAAGGTCTGATCCTTGAGATAGTGATTGAGTGCTCTCAAGTCCAATATGGGTCTCCATTCTCCGTTCTTCTTGACGATAAGGAAAAAACGGGAATAAAACCCCTTCCCTCTCTGAGACTTTGGTACTACTTCCACCGCACCTTTTTGAATGAGAAGGCGAACTTGATGAAATAGTTCTTTGCAGTGCGGAATTGGTGGCACGGAAGGTGGCGTTGGAGGAGGTACCTCGACAAATTCCAATGCATGGCCTTTTTTCACAATGTCGAGTACCCAACGGTCCGTTGTAATGGAGGACCATTGAGAACCAAACAGAGAGATTTGACCTCCAATTCTCCGTTCGACAGACAAGTCATTGACGTTTGTTGGATTGTCCCCTGAAAGTGGACTTTCCTCTGTAATTTCTGGCAGGTTGCTGACGGGAAGACTGTTGACGGTTACCGGTGAAACGTTGGTTACCTTGGTTATAGGACCGATATTGACTGCTTCCTCCACGAAAAGTGGATGTAGTGCCACGTCCTCGAGCACCCCGAAAGGGCTGCTTCTTAAATTGAAGGGTACCCAAGGCACGTGCAGTGTCCGTGTCCTTTTTTATGGATTGTAGCGCTTCATCAATATGCGCTCCAAATAATGACTCGCCGTCATATGGCATATCCAGGATTCTTGTCTGAACTTCCTGTCGAAACGAAGTTGAGCGTAGCCAACCTTGTCGACGTAGGACGGCCGCTCCAGCGAGTTGGCGAAAACCAGTGCAGGCCACATCCACTGCACAATCAATGAGTTCCTCTGCAGTTCTTTCTCCTTCTTGCAGAATCTTCTGTGCTTCTGTCTTGGAAGCATCCGGGAGTAACGCCACATAGGCGGACATATCAGCCCAAGCCTGACTGTCATAACGACCTAAGATAGCCATAGCGTTAGCTACTCGAACCGTTGTAGAGGACATGGAGGAAAATTTACGCCCAATAGCATCTAGGCGACGGCCCTCTCGGTCTGGAGGAGCGGTGATTGTAGACGCTGGATTCTTCGAACCTCTTTGAGCTGCCTGCGTAACGACAGAATCGGGCTTAGGTTGACCTGTAAGGCATGCTGGAGATCCCACCGGCGCCTTATATTTCTTTTCCAACCTCGGCAGTTGTGCTGGTAAAGAGTTAGGCGTCTTCATTAATTTCACCCCTTCAGTCCAGATGAAGTCTATAATCGGGACTGTGTGTATCTGTTTTAATGGTTGGTTCTTGAAATCATATAGGAAGCAATCTTCCTCTCTGTGGGCTCGTGGTAATTTGAACCGTTGCGCCGCCCTGTCCATTAATTGGTGGAAGCCTGCAATATCCACTGGAGGAGAATCCCCTGGCGGCACCTGAGAAGGGGATGGTGTCTGAGCACGATAGTCATCCCACTCCGCTAAATGTTCTTCACCATCCTCATCCACATCAGAAACTTCTCCATCCTCACGCTCTGGAGGATTCTCGTCATCATCATCATCCGGATAAATTGTTGTGTGAACTCGAACTGATGTACTCCTGTGAACAGTAACAGGCGGCGTCGGGTGTGAAGGAGCCAGTGCCGGCTCCGTAACTGGGTTCAACACTGATGGGACAGCGGCAACCTGTGGAGATGGTGGGAATCGTCGATTGTAATCTTCCAACATACTTTGGAGGTTCGATATCATTGATATAGGCAACATCGCAGCTGATACTTGAGGGTGAGTTGCTTGATGTTGGCCATACTGATCCTCTTCATCGTTACTGAAGTCTTGGCACTTTATGTTCAAGTCCGAAAGACTATGAGCTTGGTCATCAGACTCTTGATCTGAATCAGTAGCAAACAAAGGAGATGGAGGATTAACCATTTCTCCTTCTGTAAAAGTCCCGAACTGGACAGATTTGTTGGACTGTAGAGGCAATAAAGGCATTGAAGCAAATGAAGAGGCTGGCGTGGAAACTGTGTCCTGCGTACGCGTCGACGGCATGACATCAGTCGTCTTCTGCGAGGGAACTGGCTTGGATGTCGTCGCCGACGAGGAGACCGTCGACGGAGTAATCTTCATGGGCATCGCCGTCGTCGACGGAACCTTCAATTTCAAGGTCTTCGTCGACGGAGCCGTCGTCGACGGGGCGATCGTCGACGGGGCGATCGTCGACGGGGCGATCGTCGACGGAGCGATCGTCGACGGAGCGGTCGTCGACGGGACAGATGGAACAGGTCCTCCCGTCGACGGGACAGACATCGACGGTACGCTCGTCGTCGAGGGCGTAGACGAACCCAGAGTCTTCGATCCTTTCGTCGACGACGACCGGGTCGTCGACGAGTGAACTCTCTTCGTCGACGAAGATGAAATTGGAATTAAAGAAGAACCACTCTCATCGACGACGAAGACGTCGACGCCGAAGCCGACGACGATCCAGAGGCCAGCGTCGTCGTGACTGTCGTCGTCGATTTTGATCCAGAGACAGCCATTCTCGTCGACGGACGGAAAATCCGTTTTCTTCACAGAAAAACTGGAATTTGAAGCAGAAGGAGCCTGAGAGCTATGTCTCGTGGGCCCAGACGTGGTAGGTAATGGTGAAGACACCGCAGGGGTCAAAGCGAGGGATAGTTTCCTCTTTTTAAGAAATGGGGAAGGCACCTCCTGCACACTACCACGCTTAGAAGCTGCTTTAGATCGGCCTGAAACAAGACTTTCAGCATCAGAAAGTATATTGTCTTTGTCCTTCAGCCTTTGAAGCCAAACTAGTAAGCGGCCTTCTCTGTCCTTAAGAGTTTTCTCTGAGAATTTTCTACAGAGCTTACAGGTTCCCACTTCATGGTCCGGGTACAGGCAGTAAATACACTTACTGTGAGGGTCGTCATGAAATAATCTCAGCTTTCCACAGGAGGAACAAGCTCTGAAGAGAGACTTCTTACTTGAAGACATTGTGGAGAAACTGGAAACACTTGAAGAGAAGAAAACTGAGCAGAGCTCAGGGAGACTCCCTTACACACGACGTGCGGTAGAAAATCTGAGGGCTTGAGCTCTGAGGAGAAGGTTCTAGAGGGCTGCTGGCGCCTGATTGGCTGCAGTTTGGACTAACATAATGACAAGGATAGGCTGCATTGGAACTGTTATATTCCCATGCATTCCTATGGAGAACTTTTTGGTTAGGTACCCTATGCTTCTTGTATGCATTTTTTTGGTTTTTTTTTTTCCTTATTATGTATATATATATTTATTATATATTATTATATATTTAGTATTTATTGCTATTTTATTTACTGTGGGACTCCCACTCCGACGACGGGGAATATTCAAGCATGTGAATCTATGAAAGACACCCCAATACTGGAGAAGACTCTTACCAAAACCGCCTTCCCATGAACCCACAGATATTTGATAATCTTTGGGATTACGAAACATGAGTGGGTCAGTATATTAAGAGCGTTTGCAATGGCCAGGCTCATTGAACATCTCTGGGGAATAAGGGGGGGGGGAGGTAGGACACTTCAAGGATGTACTCATCGGATTATTATTTGTGGTTGTCACTGCTGAAATAAAACCATCCCCAAAATTAATCTTGCACGGGTTTGCACACAGAAGGCTCCAGTCCCTGGGGTCAGAAGCCCTTTTGGCATTTGAATTAATATTCTTGTGGGAAATGGCTTCCTGAAAGGCTAGAGCTAATCTTAAAGTGTGTGGGAGTACTCTTGCATTATGTCAGAGGACCTCGTTAAAAAAAAAATTGGTGTCCCAAAGTGTCGCCTAGCTTTTTGTTTGTGAATTCTAAATCCTGATTTCCCGAAATCAGGATTTGGTCCTTGAACTTCTGTAGACCTCTAAAATGTTATGATTTTGTGGGTATTCAAACAAGTTATCTGTGGCTTATTGGCACAGTAGAAATACATGGAAAAGAATTGGAAAATGAGGAATAAATGTGTTTACAGAAAGGAAAACAACTGCTATTTAATCGGACTGTTTACGGTAAAGGTTTCATCATAGGAGAAAATGTGAACAGAAAAGTGCAAAACTCGAACCAGACGGTGACAAATGTTGATTTCCCATAGTAGCAACTCTTTATAAACTAACACAAATGTTATATCCTGCTCTTCCTCTCTCTTTGTCCCTCCTTAGTGTTCGTGTCTGCTTGTCTATGTCATGTCTCTGTGATGTCATCCATGATTCTACCTGTTGCTATTCAGGGGATTTATCAGTGACCTGGAGGCTGAGCAGGAAGTTTTTTGCTCCCGAGGGGAGTTTCCTACCATATTACATTCCTACTTGAATGCTGTACCTGACTATCTAATCCCAAGAATAAATATACTACATGAACATTACATCAAGGACCCATCATCTTTATTTTACTGATTGCAACAAAGTAAATCTGAGAACAAGCTGACTGTTTACCTGCTTAGATTTACACTAGCACAGGCAACCATCTGAAACTGCTCCTCAAGCGCAAGTGATCAGAATCCCTCACATGTTTTGGATTCATGTCTTTGGTTGTTGAAGTTGTGATACCATTGTGTATTTTTTTTCTGCAACCTCTTGACTGTTTGTATTTTGTTTCACAGGCAGTCGGTCGTCATGAATCTCTAGCTGGAATGAATTTGGAGAAGAAAGCTCGTCTTCGCGAGGAGTCTCACGCAGAAGATGTGGCGAAAGCCGAATGAAGAGCGCAAGGAGTGAATGGACAGTGGGACTGTCAGAGAATCTGGTTTAAACTCAACAACGGCCTCGTACTGAAAGGAAGAAAACTTTTAAAAAAAATCTTAGTATTGGCACTTAGATCGTAGTTGACCTTCGTGGTATTGCACAAGGTGCTGTGGAAGGAGAGTTTGTGTGAGCTCAGCAGATGCTGTTTTTGAGAGAGCGTTCTCTTTTTAGTGTGAGAGGCAATTGTGTGACAGTATTTTTCAAAGATGAGCTGGGTTGATTGCCTGTTGTCTTCCCCATTCCACCATTGGATTTCACAGCTGCGCTTTTCATTGAGATAGTTTTTGTATCTGCTGCTTTGGTGGATCACATTTCACAACATGCCCTGTAGATCTGTTGCCAGCACTGATTTAGGTAAGCATTAGTGCACATAACACTATAAATGCAGCTGCCTTGTTTGCTTTGCTTTCTAGAGTTGGTGGCAGTAGGCCTTTACGGAGTGAATTTTCACAAGTGAGGTAGTGCTTGTGGTCTTTGCCAAATAAATGATTTGTCCAGCAGTCCTCTTGTTTTCACTTGTGCTCTGTGTGCTTTTCAAGGAATGTGGGAATTCTGCCTGCGTCGCGGTTGGGCTGCTGCGGGCTTGACTTCCATTACCTGGTGGTAGAGTTCCAACTAATCGACTGTATAGCAGTTATTCAGAGACGGCGAAGCGTGTACTAACTACAGTGGCAGGCTATTAAGGGAGGGGAGGCGGCAGTGTCATCTGAGGTATGTAAGATTGTTGAGGCTCTATAGACTGTTCACATTGGATGTCACATTGATGCTATCCTGCACTATTGGGCTTTCACAGATGTGGAGACTGGTACAGTGTCGCCAGCGTATGACATTAAGTACCTGAGGTTTAACGACATAAAGTCTCTGTGGATGCACATTTGGAGCTGGGAAGGCTTTGCTGTTGCCTCGTTGAGCCTGTGGTGATGTTCTGTGATCTTGGTGGTGATGTTGAAGAGTGTGGTATTATGCATCTGGTACTATTTTCTGAGGTATGGTACTGAAGGACGGACACTAGACAGTCCTTCATAGTTCAACCTTGCAGTCCTATCTGTTCGCTAGAACTGTTTATTGCTTCTTGTAATGCACTATTCTCTTGAGTGTTACACTAGACTGCTAGTCCTCCAGGCACACAGTAGGGTATGGTCTGATCTCACAAAATATAAGATAAGAATTTGAAGGGGCCCCCGGAGTGTGTTCATGCTGACCAAAGATTTTAGGACTATAATCACTGCCTTGCTAAGTTTAATTTTCAAGATGATAGTCAAGGACCCCTTTCTGATTCACTTACTACCAGTCTGGCAGAGAAGTTTGAATGGTGGTTTTATGTGCTGGCCTCTGCTGTCCGTCTATGGAATATAATCACTCTAAAAGCACATCGAAATAAGATGGTTCCATTACACAAATAATTCAGTGTGATGTTAACCATCTGGTCTTTGCTTTTCGGTATAAAAGGTGTTCATAGCTTATGAAAACCACCCTTATAACTTCAAGAGATTTAGCTTTTTTTTATTTTTTACACACAGCTTTGTAAAGTTTGTATCCAAGACAAAGATCCGAAAACCATTTTTTAAAGAAGATATATAGGCATTTTGTAGGGCGGTTCAGTATGTGCTACATTGGATAATTCCTGGACAATTCTGTGGAGCTAGCCTGTGTAAAGACCAGAAGGACAAAATACCGTACTTTTCCTTGTCTGTTCTCTTTCCAAATGGACTACAAAGCTGTCTCTTTGGGTGTATTGCGTGATCACAACTTTCAGCTTGTCCTTACTTCTATCCAAGAGCAGTAAACCTTTTGGACTGGTTTTCATTTAGGGTATTTGGCCACAGATCGCATAAAGCAGTGATTGCTGAATGTCATCATGGAGGCTAGTTCACTTCCTTAGTGGATGCTTGTGCGGTGTTCCTGTGTGCACTCAGATACTGCCATCCATCACCTCTGGGTGGTTCCGTCAGGCTAACTGTCTCTGCTAGAAGGAAAGGCCTGCTTGAATCATTGGACAGCCAAAGAATGGGAGCTGCACAACTGAAAACAAGAGCATTGTACTCTGTAAAACCTACTTTTATCGTTCATAATCTACAGTTTGTGATTTACAGAAAAGCAAGGTATGAGCTTCTTAAAACACTTCTGCTGATTCCCCCTGCTCTCTGGTTTCAATCTTTAAAACTCCAGTGTCTGGGAAGGTGTACATGAATTGTCTACAGTCAACCCTTGTGAATAAATTTCGGACCACTCTAGCCACTGAGATGCTGGCTTGATCAGATGGAATCCAAATGGAAAACGTTTGAGACCCATGAGGCGGGAGTTATTCTAGCAAGGACCATACCCTGGAGGCTGAAATCGCTCACTTCTGTTGGGATGGCTCTGGCGGTCAGCGGTGTAGGATAGTACGCTGGCACACTCTGCTGCATAGAGTGATCAGTTTCTACTCATTTTAAAGTGGCGCACACGGTTGCATGTTAAGGCACCCCTACCTGAGGTACGAGAGAGGATTGAGTGACCGCACCAAAGGATGGCATTATGCTGAGGATGTGAGTTTGCCTCTATTGCCTGCAGTCCTCTCGCATAGTGCATTTATGCCATTTGCTTTCTTTGAAAGCACAATAATGTGATGACAAATGGGCTTATTCCGTGACCCACACTAAATTATGCAGCATATACTGGATGATGCTGCTTCATCGTTGGCAATTTCCTCCCACCCGTATCAAATGATGCTACCAGGGAGGACTCTACCTCAGAACGAGGGAGAAATACTGGATAATGGCAATATCTAGGTTATGAAATAAAAATATCCAGAGGAAAACCCAAAGCAAATATCTTTTATTAGTGGGTACCAAGAGTATGCTTGTAAGGAAAATGAGAATACAGATGCAATCTGACATAATGGCCCTTTCATCCCTACTGGTGCCAACACGTGTCCGCCCATTTAAGAGCCAGTGATAGGTCAAGGGCTTTCGTCAGGGCAAGTTGGATCCCTACTACTTGCGCTACCTAAAAAAAAAAACAGTCATGGGAAAAGGAATTTCCTTGTATCATCAAAGAAGACTAGCTCAATATAACTTTTAAGTTGGGACTCTGACTGGTTTTGTCAGTGGGCACCTTGTTGGTGTGTTCATGAAGCCCTCACCCACCAACCTAGTTGGTGGCATGCTTCATCATTGGGCCCACCACAGTGACACCTAATGAGTTCCGGGTGTGCTGCGACGCCTGATTACAGCGGAGCTGGTATATTTACTGAGAGTGCAGTGTAGGGTGTGTAGTGAAGTGACCGTTAAAACAGCTTGGCGGGGGTCCCAGTACCCGAGGGTAAATTACACTTTAATAACTGGGTCGCCGTCAGCGGTTAAAATTAAGGCTTGGGGATGTTAAGGTGCTAAGTTACGACCTCCTACATCCATACGTGGGTTGACATGTTTCAGCCAGTGCCTTAAGAATAATCTGGCTTTTCTCAGGACCTAAATAAAATGGTGATAGTGCAAACTAAAAAGGTGGGTTCGTGGAATACAGGAATTTCCTGCCTTTTACAAAAAGTACTTTAAAAGCTAAAAAATAGTGTGAAAGGGTATTTTTATATATATCTATAGTTAGCTTTTGTGCTACATAATGGTATTTAATAAGAATAAGGCATGCACGGAGAGCTAGCATCCGCACAGGTTTATGAAAAATGTTTGGAGGACACTGAATTGCACAGCAAAAAAACAATGCATGCATGTGAGAAAAGTGAATACAATCACACACCTACTACATACCCAACTAATAGTTGATAAGACACCCTGGTCTGGGCATGCTTTCCAACCTTTGCAGTGGTTATCATTTGGCCCCTAGCTACGTTAGACCATCATGGCAATTCCTGTGAGCCTATGACCTAGAAGGATCACCCTAGCCAATAATGTTTTTAGCATGCGGTTTTACAACTATGGTGGCAAACGCAGTACTGTGAGATGACTAACACACCTTCCATTTCTAACTTTGGAGCAGAACAGCTTTTGTATCGTTCAGATTCCTGAGATATCAGAAAAAAAAGACTGAAAACTGTTTAAGAAGGCATACAAGGAAAAAAAAATATATATATATATATAAAAAAAATGTCATGGCCCGGAATGGTGCTGTCCCATCTGCGATAGCTTTAACAACAAAATAAGTCGCTGCTGCTTATTGTCTAGCCGTTGCACTGAAGTACGATGTTGCATTGCAGTAATACCGCGCTGTGTGCCATATTTGCTCTGTAGTACCAGGTTTTTGTGCAGCATTTCTTTCCTGAGCTGGAGTGGCATGCTGTTTATCTTCACCAGTACATCTTGCTTTGCAGCTCTTCAAGCACGTTTGGTTGTGTTACCAGTTCCAATTCACCTGGTGGTTGGTCACGCACAGGAGCCTCTGTGCATTCATGATTTCGTTACCTTTCATTCTTTGCATTTGGTTTGTTCTGGAAAGCCGACCCATTTTTCTCGTGTTTTAGGCGTTGTGAATCGTTGGTGCTTGCCGGTGAAAGTGGGGAATTCATCAGTGGATTGTGAGCTGGCCAATTCCATAATTATTGCAGTTTGTTAAAATTTTCGTTCTCAAATCATTTAAAAAAATTCGTATGGGTGTGTGAGGCTAAATCTGACACAGCAACGCAAGAAATGGTCAACTTGTGAACTAGTCAGAAAAATTGAAAGTTTTGTGTAATTTGTTGTGTTTTGTTTGATATTGTTCTTATTTTATCAATTAAACAAACTGCCTTTGCACGTCCATATTCTAACCCCAAGCCTATTTCATAGCAAATTACTTGCCCAAAACATGACTTATGTTTCCCCGGGGTCAATTTCAACAAGATTTCCACTTAGCTAAATGATCCATGCACATTATTTTCACTCCATTCCTGATGTCTTTCTGGAACCGAGACCATGGGAAGTTACTTGACAGACTTGTATTTTATGCAATGGGGAAAAAAAACTTGCCAACATTCACGTGCTGAGCCGTCCAGGTGAAATACATCAGAGGTGCAGGTACCGTTCACTGCTGGGGTACACTTCAGCCAGAGAAGAGCATTTGGTTCAAGTTTCAAGCACTGCACACGTCATGCAAGGCTTCCTTGTAAACACTTGTTTTATTTCGTAGGTTGTTCTATTTCTTTCCAACAAACCTTTCCCTAGTTTCTGATTTTCGTCTTAGTTTAGGTGTATCACACTTAAATATCAATGTAATCCATAGGATGCTCCAGGGAGCCCCCTCTAACTGCAGGACTTTGTAAAAGATTCCCTCCTCGTCTGTGTCTGGTATTTGCATTTTCCTCACTGCCTTTTGTAATCATCACTGTGCCCTCTAGAGGTGTTGTGCAGTTGGGATACATACATTGCTGCCTGTTTTTTTGTTTAAAATTTCGAATTATTGCTTCTTGTGTGATTAAAAGTACTTGTTTAAGTGCTGTGAACAATTCTTAAAAACTGTTCGATTAGCTCTAATAGATAGAAATAAAGCACATTGTTTGTCTGATAAAAGTTTCCTGTGAAATGGCTACTTGGGACTAGAAAAAGTCAGACATTAAGTATGCTGGGTGACCAGTGGGGTGGAAAAAACAATATTTGGCCAATCAGGATATAGTTCTTTCTCAGGTGTAAAGGAGTTCAAAAGGATCAGCACTTAGAAATTGTGAAATCAAATCATCAAAATGCTTGGAGGGAGTGGGCAGTGGAAAAGACATCATGGCCACCATTGAAGTGACCGATTGTGACACTACACAGCCTTTGGCCTCCAATGATATCACACATGAAGCTTTGTCAAATTATCCTTGACCCCGAAGCGTTGCTGGACTGCTACAAACCCATGGAGCGCATCATTCGCTGCAGGGGTGTGGCTTGAAGTTTTTTGACCTACAAAATTCTTTAAAGTGTATTTTAGTGACACTTTCCATGCACAAATGTTTCAGACACACACGCGTGCAGTGCAGGTTTTTTATCTAAATTTGCATTTGTGCTCGAGGTCATGGGTTCCCACAAATAATTAAATGAAGAGCTTTGGGGTCTCCCACAAGCCATGTGCCTTGTAAATAAACAACATTGAGTAATACTGTTCAAGGTATGTTGTGCTGCTTTTGTGACATTTGAATGATATCAGCACAGGCCTCTCGAAAGAACATGCACAATGTCTGTACACAGGAGGGATCCGCAGAACAGATAAAATGATGCATTCATCTTGGAGTCACACAACGGCAGAAAAAAATAATAATAATTAATATTCTGGTGTAAACAAATATTGGGAAATCCAGTATGTCTCACCTTTGTGAGCTATTGCTTTGCCACACTGCACCGCATCCGCAATGCTAAAGTTATAATAAAAAATAAAAGCCTTTGACTTGGCTGGCCGTGTCATTTTGCAGGCACATGGTCCATGGTGCGGGCAGGGAAACTTGTTTGCTCCAGGATGGCGGGAGCTTTTTTAAAACTCCTGCCAAATTGAAGCAAACCCAGTCTGCGCCCAGCAGGCGGGATTTTTGAAAATGCTCCTGCCAGCTGATGTGGCAGGAGCTATTCTGCTCCCGCCCAGAAGGAGCAGAATAAATAGCTACTCCCTCCGGGCAGGATCAATATGTGTTCTGTTTGCCTGCCCGCATCATTGCGGGCAGGGAAACAGAATACAGGTCTGCTCCCAGCCGCCGGAGTATTTTTAAAGCTCCCACCAGCTGGGAGCAGACTCTGTTTTTGCTCCGGTTTGGCAGGAGTTTTGAAAATGCTCCCGCCAGGCCAGAGCAAAATCAAGTTTCCCTGTCTGCGCTTGTGCTGGCTGGGGAACTGCTGTGTGCGATGGGCTCCCCAGGACATAGCATGTGCGCTGGCCCCAGCGCATGGGTCTCTGGGGCCATATAAAAAGCTCAGGGATGATGGCCACACGGCCCCCTTCCCTTTTTGAAAAGTTAGTGGAGATAGGAGTCCCCAGGGCCTTTATGAGGCGAGGGAGGGGGCATTTGATTTCCTCCCTCCCCTTTTTTGTGGAATTTTGGCACCTGGGTGGACTCCCCGGAGCTATAATGGCTTAGGGAGGGGAGCGCATTTGCACACTTGTCTCATCAGGCAAACCACTGTGAAAATGTGCCCGTGGCCCGTTGGGGGACCAAGTCCCCTTGAATCCTGAGGGTCCCAGGGGACAAACTAGCCCACCAGGTATCTCTAGTAAGCGCCACAGAGCTGCGTTGCAGAGAGGTGTAAAAAGGGGCGTGGCCTTGGACCACCTCAAATTAATCCCCCCAACTTAAAACGCGCCACGGGCGTGTTTGTCACGGGTAACAGACGATTAGTAGCCCGAACAAGTAACGCACATGCCACTAACCTGTTTTCTTCTAGCCAGCGGGGACCACAGCTTGAAGAGAGGCCTCCCAGTTCCCGAAAGTGCCAACACTCCCAATGTGAAAAACACACATAGGACAGATCGCACTCCGGGGAAAAGTGAAGGGGACAAAATAAGAAAAGACACTGTCGATAGGGCACCCGTCTAGGTCTGGTCTAGAGTATGGGATTCTTCTTGGCTCAGCGTAGCTATGAAAACAAAAGGAAAACTGATTACCCAGGACTGTAAATTGAACTAGACTGTTATATACAAGAGTAACTCTGGGAATACTCACTAGATGCCCCACAATGTGAAAGTCAGGAAATACTTCGGCGGGAATAACGTCCGAAGTGATGAATAACCCTAACGATCCTATGGCTGTTACATCACAGTGCCCTAAGGAAAGCAAGGTCTATAGGCGTTTGCAAGGCATCCTGACATTGTAATGTAATCCCCACAGGGCAGGCACTGTTTTATTGCAAAGCGGGAGTTGTTTTCTGGTAATGTACGCTTTTGAGTACTAGAAGCGTAAAAGCAAGGAATACAAACAAAAGAAGCAGTTTGGACAGCACGGCCGTGCTATCGTCTAGTTCCTACCTCCAGGAAGCGGGAAAGAAAGCGTCCGCGGAACCCAGCAGAGGCGTCCTCCAGGAAGCGGGAAAGAAAGCGTCCGTGGAACCCAGCAGCGGCGTCCTCCAGGAGGCGGGTAAGAAAGCGTCCGCGGAACCCAGCAGCATCAGTGACGATACAAAGAACAGGCTCAGGCAAGGAATCTGGTAAGATTGACAAGCACCTAGCATTTCCTGGGAGGTGCTTATATACCAGTTCCTAATTGCCTGTTCCGGACTGCTAGAGCCCAGGGCGTTCTGGGAGATGTAGTGCTACAGCTACTACTACAATGCCCTGCCCTGTACTTGTTGCCCAAAATCGCTACAGCGTTTCCACAGTGGTGCAGGGAGGGGGCGTGCCTGATGTGACAGGTGTGCAAACGTGCCAAGTTTTAAGTTCGGGGCTTAAGTGCCTTTGAGTCCTGAGGGTCACTGGGGACCAAGTAGCCCACCAGGTACCTCCAGTAAGCGCCTCAGGGCTGCGTTACAGAATGGTGGTCCGAGGCCACACCCCTTTTTACACCTCTCTGCAATGCAACTCTGTGGTGCTTACTGGAGGTACCTGATGGGCTAGTTTGCCCCCAAGGACCCTCAGTATTCAAGGGGACTTAATTCTCCAACTTAAAACGCGACAAAAGGGCGTCCCCGGGCCTGGCCTCTCTGTTGGGGGAGCCCCAATGCCCCCATGGTCCAGTCTGGCTCCCGGCCTCCTGTGGGAGCCGGCATTGCTTTTGGGCAAGGGGAGCTACAAACATGCAGCTCCCCTTGCCCAAAAGCAGTTCTGCTTTCCTTCATTGAAGTGAGAGCAGGTTTTCCAGCTCTCGCTTCAATGAAGCAAAGCAGGGTTTGATATGGCAGGGCGCTATTAAATTTGCGCATGCCCCCTGGGACCTGGCCCACCTGGGGGCTCAAAAATAACGAAGCGCGGGAGTCCGCGCTTCATTTTTATTTTATCTGCAGGATTCGCGCACCCAGCACGATTTCTACTGTTTAAAAAAAAACCAATACTTTTTTTGGCCCTGGGTGTCCCCGTGGGACCCCTTTAGCAGTCCTAGGGGGTCGGGGTGTTTGAACCCTGCCCCCTTTTCTTGTTTTTTCTTGCTTTTTAATGTTTACTTCTCAGTTACTGAGTCTCAAGATGGCTGCCAACACTTCCTGGTTTGTAGTGCTGGCAGCCAATCAGAAGTCAGCTCATGCCCGGGAGGAGTTGCAACTCTTCGGTGCTCAGATATAACTTTTATTTTTTTTAATGTGGCAGAACTGACAGGTGCAGGTGGACCCTCCAGAGAGTAGTTCAGTCAGGGACAGCATGACTGGAGTCATGCAGCTCCTGTGTCACCTGTCAGGCCAGTTGTCTTGTGTCGAACCCGTATGCACGGATGACCAGTAGCTGGGGGAGGAGCCTACGGAGATCGGAAGTGGGCGATTGAGCTTGAGCCGAGCTTGAGCAGGTCAGCTACCGCTTGCTTGCTCGTTCGCTCACTAACAACACTACCTGCCCGCCAGCCTCCAGCAGTGTGCTATCGCCGCCGCCACAGAACTGCGAGCCACGCTGTGGTTCCCGCTCTGGGACCACGGCTCGTGCGCCCCGCTCTGAACTGCACCTAAAAAGCTCAAGAGGAGGTAGGCGGCGAGCGGAAGGTGGCTGGCTGCGGGGGGTGGAAACACCAGCCACGGCGCAGGTCCTTCAAGAGCAACACCCCAACCCCCTTAGAGGGAAGGCGCACATAAGTCAGCCCGTCAGCAACCAGCTACCTGCAGGGACAGGCTTGAGACAGATTTACTACTAGAGGATGATATATGCCACTACCAAGCTGTTTTCTTACCACCAGGGACTGGAAGAAATCTTGGGCCTTCTTGCTCCAGTGGAATTCCATGGATTAAGTATGTCAGAGAACCCTCAAGAAGTCAAGCAATGGGTTTTTGTGGGAGGAACTATCCTCTGCTATTTCTACTAATAAGCTGTCTATTAAGGTGCATTCCGGTCAATATAGACAGAGTTTAATATGGGCACCACCGTGCTTTGCGTCCCTGACCAATGCTGTCCTTCTAATGAAGGATGTCTTCTAGGCAGAGCAGTTTTTGGATGAAAGTGAATGTGCCGCTGCCCGGAAGTTCTACTTCCAATTCCACTGTGGCACACTTCCCCTTTTCTCTTTTACACAGTAGGGGGGCTCAGTCAGGTGACCCGATGAGTTGGTTTCTCCCTCTTGTGGTTATAGCAAGAAAGCAGAAGAGCATTCTCTGCTCTCCTGTCCATACAACACGAAGAGGAGAAGATGATGGCTAGCTCCGCTGTGTCGG